>NC_139772.1:8900184-9495184 GCF_965231275.1 Zosterops lateralis
CCAGTTATGCAATAAGCACTGGTACAGCTAAATATACAGGAGGGCTTGTCCTCGGGGAGCCAGATGCTACTTAGCATCAAAAAGATAAATAAGGTACAAACTAAAACATAAATATTTTGCAGCGAGACAAAGATTGGGGTTATGTAGGGGAAACACACACAAAATGGGTCTGAACTAACACTGGGTTTAGACAACTTCCACCATATGGGTTTCGGTAATTATTTCTGAATTGCATCTGCATAAGTGATATTTCACAAGGCCCTCTGCACCCTGGGCTCACCTTTGGAAAAAAAACCCAAGTGTCTGTATCCTGAACCAACATTCGGCAGCTACCTCACAAAAAGGCCTAACTATGTAACCAGCTAAAAGCAGCCCAACTGAGCAGTTGTGTCTCCTAAGCATCCTGTCCTCCAGATCCTACTGAAGAAAGCAATCATCATTTATTTTATTTCATGGGCCCAGCAACAATTATGTGGATGATCATAATGCTGCAGCAGGAATTCACCAAAATCCATTATTGACTCTGATGAGCCTTTAAAAGAAAGGGCAGTAAATATTTTTTCTCTTCATCAAAGTCTAGATGGTTTATTTCTCCAGTGTAACTTTTGCCTTGGAATATTGCACCCCAAAAATGTTCTTTTACAACTCCAAATGTAATTCCAAGAAATCAGAAAAAAAAAATCTAAAATGTCATGAAAGTGGCTAAAGTTATTAACAAAAGGAAATAATCCCATGATCTCTTACCCAGTTCCTACCAGTAATTAGTTACTTGTTGAATATAATTTATGCTGCAAGTAATTTCTGCTGTTAATCTGAGAGCTGCTCTGGTTACTCCAATATGAACTTTATCAAATGTGCACATACACAGGATTTTACAAGGGTAAACTTACTTATCCATTGATTGCACCAGAAATGTATTTTAGAGTGGAAAGTCTGCCTGGTGGGAGTGAACTCATGAGCTTTGAACTTAAAAAAAAAAAAAAAAAAAAAAAAAAAGAAAGAGAGAGAGAGAGAGAGAGAGAGAGAGAGAGAGTGCGATTAAAAAAAATAAATAATAAAAAAAAGGTCAAACCAAAACATGCTGTTGCAGTCCGAGGAACTTTTTTCCCCTATTGATCTTTAGATATGAAACCATAGCAGAAAGTTTGAACAAACCGGAATTCAAATCAGATGCGAGAAATTTTCACGGAGCCACTCTAACACTCTATTGATTCTCTCCAAACCCTGCCCAGCAGCCCCTCACTGCAAGTGCCTGCAGAGCCAGCGATGCTCCCCTCGCCTCACCCTGCGCGGGCCGGACAAGGGTGAGCAAACCTGAATTCACAGGGCGAAAGGACAAGAAAGAAGGCGCCTGGAATTCCCAAGTTCTGTTTTGCAGTTTCACAGGCACACAAGGCGAGCTCGTCCCCGCCGTGGCTCTCCCAGCCTTGTCTGGCTCCAGGGAGAAGCTGCAGGCAGGGCCGGGGAGCCCGGGCAGGCGGGGGTAGCTCTGTGCTAATGCCCCTGCGGGGTGCTGAGCCCTGCAGCAGCACTGCAAAGCAACACCTTCTGGGCAACTGCCTCAAAACTTCTCCTCCAGCCCTGTAAACCAGCCACAACCCGACTGCAGGACTAGAGAAGGGAAAGGGGAGGCTCCTGCACATTTTATAGCAGGGCACACTGCTTTTCCTAAGAAACTGGTCGATATTTTTAAAACAGAATAAACTTTGTCATCCTCTTCCTTAACTTACGATAGCCACCCAAACTAAACAAAAGCTTCACTTTCATGCCATCATTTCAGGCAAGATCCAACTTACTTCAAGGACATCCTTTAGCAACAGGCAGGAAAGCTGCTCAGTTAACATTCCTTTCTCACACTCCCACTGTACTTCATTTGAAAACGATGTGCAAAATCAGATCAAAAGACTAAAAACAGAAGAAAACGGCTACTTTAAAAAAATATACTTTGAAGTGGGTTTGACCTGTTCCACCTACTAAAAACAAACATAAAAAAAGATAGCGAATGTCAAAAGATGCAATCACACGAAGTGAAGATGTAAAAATATCGCTCTGCTTTTCTTTTCTCTGCTCACTTTAAGAAGTTCCAAATTCTTTCACAGGAGGCCGATGAAAGACAAGTTAAACCCTAACGCTTCTCCAACTCCAAACTTCCAGCGGAAGTGGGAATAATATCGTAACAAAAATAAATACGTTTACTGAGATGAGAAACGGGATTCAGCTGAGGAAACGGCAAAACTCGAGCGCATTCAAAGCTCACAAAACTCAGTTTAAAACCCCCAAATCGACTCTCAGGACCCAAACGACTTATAAGAACCGTCTCGCAGAGCTCGGCGGAGGCAGAGCTGATCTATTTGCCGGTGTACGGGAAGGGCATGCAGGGGATTTGGGAAGCCGGGTAAAGGCTCCCAGTGAAGCACAACACCCCGCAAACTTTCCTCCCGTTTCCCGGCGCGGAGCCCGGTCTCCTGTTCCCGGCGGAGCCGAGAGCAGCGGGCACGGGGGGAACGGGGCCGGGGCTGCGGGAACGGGCCCAGCGCTGCGGCCCCGCCGGGCGCGGAGGGTCCGGCCGAGGGTCCGGCCGAGGGTCCCGCGGAGCCGCCGCTGCCCCGAGAAGTCGCCGCGGGAAGCGCTCGGGGCTTCAGAGCGCCGGGCCCGGCCCGGGAGGCTCAGGGGCTCCGCCGCGCCCGCTCCTCCCTTTACCTGCCCGCCTGAAGCGCTTCTGCCCCGCGGAGCCCTCCGCACCCCCGGCCCTCGCCCTCCTCATGGCCCCGGGGGCCGGAGCCTGCGCCGGCAGGGCGAGGGAAGGCTGGCGGGGCGAGGGAAGGCTGGCGGGGCAGGGAAGGCTGGCGGGGAGAGGGAAGGCTGGCGGGGAGAGGGAAGGCTGGCGGGGAGAGGGAAGGCTGGCAGGGCGAGGGAAGGCTGGCGGGGCAAGGGAAGCTGCCCCGGCCGCGCTCCCAGCCGGCCACTTGTCGCCGGCCCGTGTCCCGGCACAGGTAGGGCCCCTCCGCCGGGCTGTGCCGAGCTCCCACCAAATCCCCCCGCTCCGGAGGGGAGGGAAAAAGGGAGTAAGAAAGAAAGCGAAAAAAAAAAAAAAAAAAAAAAAAAAAAAGATACTTCACACGCTCCCTGTACAAATCCTGGCGGACACAAAGCCAGCGTTTATCCCTCGCTTAACCGGCTGGGAGGGAGGGAAGCGGGAGACGGAGGGGAAAAAAAAAATAAAACACAAAAACAAAACTAAAAACCCAACAAACCAAACCCCACAAGCTTAGGGAAAGCAAACCGTGTCCCCGCTGCCCGGAGGCGCCGGTTCCCGGTGAGCTGTGACTGTGAGCGGGGCGCTGCGCGGAGCGGCGGCTCCCGGCACGGGGCGATCCCCCCGCGGATCAGCCCGGCCCGGCCCGGCCCCGCCGGCGGCAACTTTTCCGCCCGCAGGAAGCCTTTGGTGCAGGCGAGGCCGGGGCTGCGGGCGGCGGGGCAGCGTCCTCCGCCCGGCGGGACTGGGGGGAGCGCCGGGGTCCGCGGGGGGGTGGGGGCGGGAGAGAAACCGGGTGCCCGGGGGGGATTTTCCGGCCCTTTCGGGCAGCGTGTGTGGCCGGACGGGGCATCCGTCCCGCGGGGCTGCGGGCTCGGCCGCCCCAGCGCAGCCCCACTTTGTTCCGCAGCTCCGCGGGGCGCGCAGAGAGACGCGGGGGGCGCGGGTCCATCTCCCGCGGGCTCGGGATGCCAGACCGCCCCGCTGGGAGAGGGCGGAGGGAAAACATCAAAAAACGGAAAGAGTTTGGAGTTTCGTTGAGAAACGGACGAAACAAAACGCTGAGTTAAAAAAAAAAAAAAATAAGATAAAACCCGAGAACTTGGAGCAAAAGCTCAGAAGGATCCCCCCCCCCCCCGCCCCGCAGATAACTCCTGGAGATCCTGGTGTCCCGCACACCGCCCGGCGCGGCTCCGACTTCCCGCAAGGTAAGTTCATCTATTTTGTGTGTGTTTGTGTTAAAATGTGTGCGAGGGAGAGGAGAAGAACTCACCATTTCGCTGGGATAACAAGGCCAGATCGGGATCGGATTGGAAATGCTGAGGCTTCGCCTGCTTCCTCCGCGACATGCTGGCTCAAACATCAGCTGGGGCAGAATAAAAAATTACTAAAAAAAAATCTTCTCAAAATTACGGAAATCGAGCCTCCCCCCCCCAGCCTCCCCGATCCTCCGCGCACCGCGCATGTGTCCTGCTATAATTATGATTATCAATAATGCATTGCGATTAATCATAGAGGGGCTCTTTGAAAGGCGATTGGCACATGGCCAGCTCTATTCAAACCAGCTCGCCTTAATCAATTAGGCGCTGATTTGCTGGAGACCCTTGTCTCTCCGCCGCTCCCACCCAATGAGTCGATCCATGTGGCAGGAGAAGGGGCTGGATTTCCCCAAAGCTGTTTGGATACAGTTTAACCCTCTTAGCAACCAGCTGGAGCTGCATCGCGCCATCCCGGTTACTATAGGAATGTGTCTCCCTTCGCCCCTTCCTCCAGCCCCGACGGGCTCCCCGCGCCTCCCTCCCTCCTTCCCGCAGTTTTTGCGCTGCGTTTCACTTTTTTTTTTTTTTTTTTTTTTTTCCTTTCCCCTTTTTTTTTTTTTTTTTTTTTTTTTTTTTTCCCTACTTTTTTTTTTAAACTCCCCCCCGCTTCGCCCGCAGTATGAAGCGGCGGAGGGAGGGCAGGGAGAGCAATAATCGATCGGGGGAGGACGCGGAGAGCAGCGGCCCCGCTCCCGGCAAGTGCCCGCCCGGGGACAGCCCGGCCCCGTCCGTCCCGCTGCTGCACAAAACTTTCGAGCGTATTTTTGTTTTGTTTTGTTTTGTTTTCTTACTTTTTTTTTTTTTTTCTCCCCTTCCTCTAGTCCCCGCATTTACAAATAAAGATCCATCTCGCCCCTCTCCCAGGTCTGTCTCTCCTACCCCCCCCCGCTTCTCTTCTCTTTCCATATATCACGGCCCGAGGGGTGCTGAAAATAGGAAGGGTTTGTTTTTTACCTCACACGTTCCCAGGACAATTAGGGCGCCGCTGGGAGCGGCGGGCGGACCGTGCGGCCGCTCCGCCCCCGCGCCCCGGGGTTGGCTGTGCCGCCCGTCACTCGGCGCGGGGAGCCCGGGGAGCCCGGGGCCAGCGCCCGGGGGCGGGCGGCACGTCCCGCTGCTCGGCCCCGCTCCGCTCCCCGGCCCCCGCGCCCTCCCCCGGGCCGCTCCTGACTTTTGTTTCCCTCTCGGACGTGGGAGCGACGCGCATCTCCCCGCCGGAGGCGCCCCCGGAGCGGAGCGGAGCCGGGGCCGGCCGGGCTGAGCTCGGTGTGCCCGTCCCGGGGCCCCGCGATACCCCGGGCTCTGCCTGTGCCCGTCCCGGGGCTCTGCTCTCCCCCGGGCTCTGCCTGTGCCCGTCCCGGGGCTCTGCTCTCCCCCGGGCTCTGCCTGTGCCCGTCCCGGGGCCCGCGTTCCCCCGGGCTCTGCCTGTGCCCGTCCCCAGCGCTCCCCCGGGCTCTGCCTGTGCCCGTCCCGGGGCCCGCATTCCCCCGGGCTCTGCCTGTGCCCGTCCCCAGCTCTCCGGCCCCGGGCCCCGCGGGCCCCGCGCTCCTGCCCCCCCCGAGCATCCCGCGCCAAACTTTTACCCCCGTGTGTTACTTTGCGGAGGAGGAACCTCTCGCCAACAAATGTCACGGGCTTGAAATAAAAAGTACAGTTGCGCAGAGGCTGCAGACAAGGCTGTTTGTAATGGCTCGTGTAGCAGCGATACACGGATGCCGTGGGTGGATGGGGGTGCCCCCCGAGCTCCGCTCCTCGCGCTGCTGCGGGCACGGAAAGTTACTCTGGAAAATAAAGTGAACCGGGAGCGCTGGCGTTTCTTTCCCTCCACCCTGACCCATCTAGTGCTCTCTCCTCCCACTCCCCCCGCTGGATTATTTACTCTTCTATAGAAGCTACTCCTTTTTCCCGTATTAATATTAACAAACTCTCTGCAAAAGCAAGAGGCTGATCAGATCCAACTCATTTCAATTTCAAATGAGCCGGTAAAGCCTGGAGAGTGAGCGAGAGGAGAAAGGAGAGAGGGGCAAATCTTCCCATTCGGGGAACCGGCTTAGTGGCGTTTTCTTCTCATTATTAAACGAAAGAGATTGTAAAACGTTTATCAATAAGGGTGGGGGGAAGAAAAAACAGCGGCAAAACCCAACCAAACAAACGCATACGAACCGAAAAAATCCTCCCAGGTGCCACTGGAGTATTTAGTCAGCGTTGCAAAGTGGTCACTGACGCTTCTTTTCATTTGTGCGCAGGGCGAGCCCCCTCCTCCCTCCCCGCAGCATTGGGTACAGTAGGTTTTGAGAAAAAGACAAACGAAGCTATCAGCGGGGATGATGTTGAAGAATGAAGATAATAATGTTGCTATAGGTGGTACTTCACATGACATTATTTTTCACTGAATATTTAAAGAGCTGTTTGGGCAGAGATGGATACACTGAGCTCAGGCTGTCACCCTCCGTACCCTGAGACAGGGGCAAAGAACCCGAACCTGAGCTGAAGGCGCAGAGCCGCGCTCGATACTCACTACTGGCCACACAAAACACCCACGCGGATCTATTTGCACTTTTATACCTCTATTTCTAACTGTATCAATCACTCCATTAGCTTCCTACGGTTTCTAAGCTAGACGAGCTCCCAAAATTATTCGCGTTCACAATTTCATTCTACTTTTTGCCGATTAAGCTTGAGACAAATTCCCCCAGATGCGCAGTACCTTTGCTTGGTGGCTGGAAAAAGGCGGCCGTGGACAGGTAATTAAAAAGCGACAGCAGCAACAACAAGACGAAAAAGGGTGGCTTAAAGAAAAAGGAATTAATTTGGAGAAATTAAGTTTTACAACTTTTTTTTTCCGTTTCTCTTCTTCTCGCTAGCGTTAAAGCGGCGCCTGGTATTTCATCCACGAGCGATTGATTATTTATTGTTTGTTTTCCTCTCCTTCGCTGGGGGCCGGGAGGGGTGGGGAATGGGTGGGGGCAGAGCAGCAGTGCCAGGGCTAGAGAAAAATCGCTCTTTATTGTTGTTGATAGCAATACATCAATTAAACGTCATTGTCTCCAGCAGAAGTTGTGTGAGAGTTCACAAGCGTAAATACTCTGATCTCGGCTTTTCCCTCTCCACGCTCCCAATGACAGTGACATATTTTTCCCTCCCCGCCACACCTTGGAGATTTTTTTTTCCCCCCTCTCGGATTATTCTTTTTAATGGAGGTGGGAGGTTTTTCTAATGCGCTTCGATGCAAATCAGCCTGGCTGCAAGACACCCGTGGTGGGATCGATCTCCAGTTCATTGAGATGAGCACTGAAGGGAGATGGTAAACAGGGGATAATTTGCAGTTCATTCTGCTGAGAGCCGATTCCAATGAGATGCATCACACTCGCCCGGATTATTGTTATTCACGTTTGCCATCAGACACAACACCCTCAGCGCGATGGAGTTAAAAGCTGCGCTGTCCCCTCACAGTTATAAAACATCTTTAATACCGATCGGGGGGTGCAGGGTGGGGAAGGAATCCAATGGATTCGGGGCTCTGTGCCCACACCGGCCGAGCCCCTCGGCCCGAGCAGAGCGGCCGCGGGTCGGGGCAGCCCCAGCCAACCTGCCCCGCACCGCTCCCGCCCTCACCCCGCCAAAACCCTCCCTTCCCGCTCAGCACGGCCATCGCTCTTTATTTATGGAGGTTTTTTTTTCCTTTCCTTCTCTTCCTGCCCGTTTTCTGCGCTCTCTGTTTGCCTGTATTTTAAGTGAAAAAGCCCCACTTCGCTGGAGTTCGGAGCGGCGCTCCGGCTGCCCCCGCGAGTTCTCCGTTTGTCAGCAAACACAGGTTACGTGTATTTTAGAAATGTCTGTAATTAGGGGCTTCCAGATGCTGCAGTCAGCTGGGAACTTGGCTTTATGCTCCGATGTATAATAAACTTTTGAGACAGTCCTGGGGCGCAGCTAGCCCGGGGCAGGGAGCACCAGCTCTCCGGAATTGTTTCATTATCAATAGCCTGGATCGCGCTATTCACCAGGAGCGGTGCAAGTCTGATTGTGGGGGTTTAGGTGTGACTACTTTTGTGGGCATGCTGTCAGCTTCCCCCTTCCTTGCTCTCTTCTGCCTTTTTTTTTTTTTTTTTTTTTTTTTTTTTTTTTTTTTTTTTTTTTTTTTTTAATGGTAATTCTCCAAGGGGAAGAAGGAGGGAGAAAAAAAAAAAAAAAAAAAAAAAAAGAGGAGGGGGCACCAGAATTGAATCCTTCGCCATTATTACTGGCAACTAATAATTGATCATTGCTCGCAAACACAAGCTTTTACCCTCATAATTGAATCGTAAGCAATACGGGTTTAGTCAAAGGAAAAAGAAAAAAAAAAAAATAGAGAGAGAACCTCTCCCTTTCTCTCCCCTAAATCGCAGAGAATCGCAGTGATGGGAACTCCTCCGCCCCCGAGATAAAAATGACTAATGCCACAAGCAGCCAAGGTGGGATTATTTAATTCAATTCTTTCTTTACACATTTGCTGCCTTTTGTTTGACCTGATGGCTGGCAAATTTTTACACCTAGCTGTCCCTTTTGAGTTTATTGATGAAGGTGCTTCTGAAATGATTATCAGGAGATTTACAGCCATCACTACCCACCTACGGGAAAAGTAGTAAAATCAATCCCTCAATCAATCAGACCCCTCTGTGCATATCTTTTTAATCTGCTCTTTTAGCTGTTTTATTACAACACGAGCATTAAATATGTTTGTTTCAAATTTAACACGAATGCCTCCGAAGGACTCTGTCAATTTAGACATAAATCATGAAGTAAACAAGCTCGATGGAAAATTCTCTCACTCGGGCAAGAATGTTAAAACCCAAGGAGTAAAAAATTCTCCCCCATCAGTGTATGGGCAACTCTTTTGTATGTACAGCCCACGAGGCAGGAAAACAACAAACAGAAAGATAAATATGCAACGCAGCAAAAGACTTCAGTGCACTTTTACAGGACTAGAGAGTGCTAGTAATTACAAATACTTTCACACCCTGAAGTCCACCATTATTTCCTCTGATATCTTTAAATATATATATTTCAGAATATCTTTTTCCTGTGTTAAAAAAACTTTTTTTTTTTTTTTTTTCAATCAAATACCATATACTTGAGAAAGTGTCTTGATTCTAGATTCCAACATTATTATTGATCCCAAGGTATCACTCTATCCTTTATATGGCATTTTTGGGGGTTAAAGAAGAAATTAGAGGGTATTTCAGTTAGGCTGCTTAGGTCACTGATTTGTTCCACAGTGGTCATCAGGTATGGACGGAGTGAACCTATAAGTTCTATAGTGAACCAAGATTTTTATTTGATGCCACAGGGGAAGTTTTCTCTGCAAGCCACATGCCTTTGCATCCCAGTTTAATTTTTTTTTAATAGCCTGGTGTATCGCAGCCATATAAAGCCACCATGTGGCTCCACCAGAAAACCAGAAGTTTAGAAATGAAGTGACAGAGATTTCTCTAGCCTTAGATTAAAAAAAAAAAAATAAAACTCATTCTAAGCTACAAAGACATCTTTCAAAGACATATCAAAATGCCTTTCAGCACAGAAAAAAACTCTGGATAAGACAAGGGAAATAAAGGACACTGAAATATGAATTATGTACATGTCAAAAGAAGAGTCATGAATAATTACATCTGATATCAGATGATGAGATATAACCTGCAATATCAGCCAACAATTCCTCCAAACATCTTGGTTTAAGGAAAGTGCCTTCGTACAGTAGTTAAACTTCACTGTTTCTATCACTGTTCATCTGCGTATCTATTGATGGGAGCCTTAGTGTCAATTTTTAATAAAATATTATAGTCATAATTTCTTTGTCAAAGTACTATTTGAAATACTATAAAATATAAAAATGGGAATAATTTAAAAGCAAATGAAGGAGGGGACGTATTTTTCAGGATATTTAGGGAAAAACATGTGTTCTTAAAAAAAGTGTTCCCTTAGGATCTGCTTACCTTTAAATTAAAATTACACAAAAATTTTGTACTATGTCAAAATATAAACACAAGGACAAAATTGCACATGAATATTTTCTCTGAAATAGAACGTACAGTCGATTTCTACAGGGTAGTCATCTAACGACGTAAGACCTGTTGTCACAAAAAGATTTACACAGCAAATCAGAGTTACAGAGTACACACGTTTATTTAAATTTTAATGTTTCATTTTAAACTGGAGAATATGTACTGAGTAAAGACTAAACATGCTTCAAACCTCAGGGGGAATGTTGTCTGTAGAGTCCCAAATTTCTTGCCTAATGAAATGAACCTGACAACCCCTCTCCTTCTCATGACATATTTTTGATTCGAATACAGTGGAACTATTTGTAAGTACATACGTTTTGTTTGCATAATATTGAGGTGCCCTGATTAATGCGTGGTGTTTACAACGTGAAAATTGTCATGCTCCCTGCATCAACACAAGGAGCTGGCCTGGCAGCAGCTAGTTGCAATAAAGCAAATGCCTCATGAATAATATTCTGCTTTCCACGTCTGAGCTAAGCAGAATCCTCCCCATCCACCTTTTGCCCTCAGCTTGAGCCAGCCTGTTGAGAGAACTGGTCTGCAGTAGTGCTGTGCAGAAAGCAGCTCTCTGAGTGCAAACGTGTTTGCTCACAGACTTGCACATGCAATATCTGGGTCCTGTGGGGAGCCCATTTCCTCCTGGAGCAATCTGATCTCCAGCCACATTTTTTGCAGTTTTTTTTTTTTTTTTCCCATTAATGATCATATAATGTTCAGATGGCAACAACAGCCATTACCTACCTCAAAAGGTAACTCCAGGAGTTTCTGATTTCTTAGAAAAATTCCTCAGCAGAAAAGAAAGAGTTGAGCACTGAGCTGCCAGCCAGCTCTCCTGAACTATCAGCAGATACTACATCAGTGACCCAGAAAGAGCCTTGAAAAGTACTGCTTCATAAACCCAAGATCACACAGTTATCACCTAGAAAATGAGACTCACAGTTTCCTTTCCTTACGTAAGAAAAGCTCAAGTATCAGGATTCAAAGAGCAATCCTCACAAAGAGACTTAAAAGACCCTTCCTCAGAAATCCAGAAACCAGATTTGGGGTTAGAAAAATTGTTTCCATCCTTCATATGCTTTATATAGTAAGCCTGGACTTTCATCCTGCTGTACAAGTCATGTCTTGAATCTCACCCTGAGTTACGTGTTCTGTGTTTCAGTCCTTCACAGAACTTCAAATTCCCTCTCAAATGCAGTGTCCAGGGCTGCAGAACATGTCTATTTACATCCTTAAGCAGCTTTCTGCAGACTAGCTGGCTCTCCTCAGGACTGTACACAATCATTAAGCTCATCTGAGCTTGCTCCTAGCCACTGACACCCAGAAGTACTGGCTGAATGAGAATTTAAAGCTTGAGTAGGTTTTAGATAATACTAAAGACATGTGGTGCAAAAATCATACGTGGAAAGACAAATGTAGCCCCAGTCTGTAATGGTTCAGCAATTCAACTGCTTGTCATGTACTGCAACAGGCAATACAAAAGAGGGAGAATTGTACTTGAATATAAGACAACATGGCACATTTAGGAATTACACCAAACACCAGTGCTTATTCTACTTCCATTTGTAAAGAAGGATACATCATTTACTCACTCCTGAGACCACGAAAAGACACTTCTTTTCCTCAGAAGATTTCAATGTAAGTGCCCAGTCCCAAACATCATCAGTGTCACTCATCCTTGTGCAGGAAGCCGAGCACTGAGAGCACAGCGTGAGCAGAGTTTCAGTCTAGAACTGCACACGAGTGGATCTGGAGCAGGGCTGACTGTGGTGCCCAAACCTGTTTGTGAGCACGGCTCCTCACTGTCCCACAGCTGAGCTGGAGCAGTGGGCAGGGGCTGTGCCAGGCTGTGCTGCTCTGGCATTGGCACAAACGTTTGCATGACATCCTCGCCAGCAAGGGATGGAAATCTCCTGCATGGGGCAACAATGCGTGGTACAGTAACTTCTTAAGCTCTTCCAGCTGTTTGCAAATAAAATATGCGTCTAAGCCCCCAGTCTATACAAAGTGATTTCCGAGAGGAGCTGTATTTGTGTGAGCGTGCCAGACCAGGGCCATTACTGACTGCAGAGGAGCATAAACAAATGTTAGAGGGAGAAAAGGTTTAGAGAAGGCACCAGTGACAATGATTAGCATGTAAATCCCATACCTCTTAGTGAGAGCTCTCTTGTTAACACGTTTAGTTGACAGTTGCACACCTTTGCACTCCCATTTATTTTAAAGCTTGAAGTCACTTGTTCTCGTTCTCAAGTTTACTCAGCCTGGCTTCTTCTGCAGTTGAAGCAGCTTCCATTTTCATGCTGCACAAAAGCACAAGCAATGCCATAATACACAAGAATAACAGTTTAATGGAAACATAGAGCCAAATGCATTGTAAACGCACCGAATTAAGTGGAATTAAAGAAAGGATAAATATGGTCCATTCCCTCCTCCAGCTTCAGCACTGTCCTCTCCAACACTGTACATATAATCTCACAGCACAATAACATTGCTGTACTCACTCAGTGCAAGCAGGATCATTCACTTACTCTTTGTTTCACTCCTAGAAATTTCAAATGGCAAAATTCAGTTTCAGGCAGTGCTGCTCTCAAAGGGCTGCCAGACCTGCTACTCCTTTGCCTCACTGCTGACAGATTGCTCTAAAGTGGGACAAGACCTGCCCATGTCCAGCCATGGTCACACTGAGCAGGAGCAATAATGAACCCCAGTGCAAAGGTAAAAAGCAGGATGGATGTGACCCCTGAGGGGGGAGAGACAGGTACATCTGCATCCCGGGCCAGCACTGCCACCAGCAGCCCCCAGAGCAGCAGCTGCCCAGGGCTGCAGAATGTTCACTAACACTTTCTTGTGCTAGAGACTGTGCCTTGTGAGGGGCCTGCCTTTAATGGTTTGCCTAGAGCAACAAAATCCCCTGACTGGGGCTGGTTGCCACATTCAGGGCAGCCTGCAGGAGCTGCTTGCTGCTGACTGGGAAAGCGCTCACTGCTTCTCCAAGCAAAACAACTGTGACATTTTAGGAGTAGAGCCCCTTCAACCACCTGTTCAAATCTGCTAATCACAGGTAATCTTGGCTCTTCAAGGGGATTACTCAAAGACAATAAAAATACTAAAAAAAAACCAGAGACAAAACCAGTTGCTGGTAATTTGCATCCATTTTTTTGTGATGTCACGCTATAATTTTTGCAATAACTGTAAGCAATAACACACTATGTAAAGTTCTCAAGGGATTGACTCTCAATTCAGAAATTAAATGTAGAATTCTTATTTCTCCTTAGTATTCTGCTTTCTGATTGTCATTCTCATAAAATCAAGCAAAGTGGTAAGTGGAATGTGTAGAAACAGCCAGATTTAATCTGGACGAATAACACAAAATATATCTGTCCTGGAAGTGTATCTGCTTTTAAGGAATTATATATCACCACAGAGAATACAACATTCTGCACTTGAAGCATTGGCACATATCAACGAGATTATATTAATTTCAGGGTAGAAAGCTGACATTGTTGGACACTGCTTGGAAATGTGCATGTTGTAAAACTGGAAAAAAAAGCTACAAAATTCGAACTTAATTGAAAATACTTTCATTTTATAGCAAACCATATTGGAGATGTTTACATTGTATTCAATAAATATTAGCCATAATAATAAATATTAGCCATAATAAACCCTAATTTAACCCCAGATTTTTTTTTAGGTTCAAGATTTTGGGAAAATCCAGGTGTCATCCCAAACTTTGTACCCTTTTAAGTGCCAATCCCAGCCCCCATATAAATAGGCAAGTCCTCAGTGGTGTGGCCACAGAGTCAAGGGCCAAAACTGCCCCGAAGGCACTTGGTATCACTGTCCCACTGCTCTGTTTTGCCTGTGGGTCCCATGGTTTCAGGATATCCACGAGGTTCGTGTGTAAATCTTGTAAAATCTTGGAAGAATACAAAGGATATTTTGTAAAGTTTCCCTAGAAGCATCTTTTTCAAGCCATGTGATGTCGCTGGGTAGGGATTTAGTCTATCCAAATAAAACCAGTTGCACTTTTCAATGCATAGAGCACAAATTCATCAAGTGGCTCAGCTGCAATGTGTTCTGGGTTCCTGGAAAATGGAAAGTTGGATCAGATGATCATTCGAGGTCTCTCCCAGCCATTCTATGATTCCATGACAGGGCAAAATGAATTTACATGGAACTATATTATTCCCGTGCTTGATGCTTCATTACATCTTTCAAACTCAAATGACCAATATAATTTGGGTTTTATTGCTGAAAGAATGAAATTGCTTGACTGACACATGATAGTGAACTAATGATATTAGAAGCTCTGGCTCTTTTATTTCTCTTTTGCTGTGAAAAGAGAAAAAAAAATCTGGATTTGTTCTGAATAAAATTGCAATACTGCAGGCTAAAACTTTTCTTCTCAATCTAAAAACTTTCCTTCTCAATTTAAAATGATTTTAAATTGTTATGCTTTACAAACTTCCAAATGGGATTCTAATTGTTGACAGACATTTTACATTACATGTGTCTATCACTTTGATTTAATATGCATTTTCAATGAAATTTAAAAAAGGCCTCTAAGGTGGCAATTTAACAGCAAGACATGCTGTGAATTTTAGATATAAAAAATATCTAGTTATCAAGGGTTTTTTGTACATGTGAAAATGGCCCTCCAGAAAAAAAAAAAAAAAAAATCAGAGAACGTCTGTATGGCTGAGTTATCAGAAGCTAAATACCTCCAAGAACATTACCTACTGTTTTAATCAATCACAGTCATCAGAGGCAAACCAGGTTTTACATTTATGCAGCTTTTCAGCAGCGCACTTCAAAAAGTATTAACCATAAAAGAAATAGAATGTATTTGGAAATCCTATGTCTGGTTTATTACATCTCATGACCTGATTTAATTTTCTTCTACAGAAAGCCCACATTGAAATGTCTGTAAGTAATAGGTACTTGTTGTCAACTTTGATAAGAGACATTTGAAAGGAATGCCAAATGTATTGTGAAAGATAAGAGCACAGCAGCTTCTCTGTGTCCCTAAAAGAGTGGAAACCAGACTTAGGAGAGCACACAACTACAGAACAGACCTGCTCTATGTCATGCCTACTTTTGAAATCATCAGAATCGTAGTTAATGTTTAAACCTCAAGCTATAGACATTGACAGCACAGTGGGAGCAATGCTCTATATTTAACTTAAATTTTTGAAACCAAAATATTCACTACTTTAAAATTCTTGTATTTTGTTCATAACATTAATAAAAACATCTTAGGCTTGGCCTATTTTATATAAATAACTTTAGATATCTTGTTTAAAAGGTCCTGCAGGGTGTCCCAAAGCCTACACTTGATGGGAAGAATAAACATTCATTAAACTTCAAAGGCTGCCAAAAAGTCTAGTTATTTTGATTTAGGGGAATCATTTAAATTAATCCCTCAGCTTGTGTAGAAAATATGTAATGTAATCCATTTCTCTGTCTCCAGATTCAAGTCACACTGGGAAAAAAATACTGTTTTACTAATGTTTTCTGTTTTGAAAAACTGGGGGAAAATTAAGACTTCACATATTTTTGAAGAATTCTAGCTTAGTGACATTAAGAAACAAATATTATAATACACAACTGTGCACTTACATCTCTGAGTAACTGCTGTTAAACCTACAGACACAATGGAGTTCTTCAGTGGGAGCAGTAAAACCAGATTTTATATTTGTGTGTGTGTGTATAAATATATCTGTAATCTTTTTTTTTTTTTTTTTTTTTTTTTTTTTTTTTTTTTTTTTTTTAACAAAATAATCACTTTTTCTGAGTGGCTTTCTGCCTTCCCCTCCAACTCAGCTGAGTGCTACAGAAAACTCACAGTCACCTTTGTAACAGATCTTTTTTTTGCTGAGGTCTTCTTAAAATTTGGGAGAAACCATAGTATGATGAAGAGATGGTTTAAAATTATTTTTAACTTTAAAATGAATACACTCTTCATCTGAAATAAACATGTAGAGAGAACTGTGTCAGACGCACGGAGGGAAAAAATGAAAGGAGGGAGAAGCTCAGCTATTGTAAATCACTGCAATGCCACTGAGGCCAATTTAGACTAGCTGAGGTTGTGGCCTAATATTTGTGCTGAAATGTTGCAGCTAGAGCTGTATCCCTGAGCTGTATAAATATTTGTTGAAAGCTGACTGTTTGGGTGCAAGGGGTGGATTGCTCATCAGCAAATAGTGAGGGCCCTTGTCTTTTCACCTTTCTTAAGGAAACAAAACCTTCCCCTTTTGAGGGCTGGGAATTTTGACTGTGTACATGTATGACCCTTCTTACCTTGTGCATGGATTATTCCGTGTGCAGTGGAACAAGAATTTCCATCTGGACTTTTGAACTTGCACCCGCCTGAGTGTCCAGCCCTGATTCATGCCATGCACTGTACATGAATGACCAGCAATGTTTACAAAATGAATTAGCTTGACTCCAACTCTCCAGCCAGAAAGTAATCAAAGTGAAGAGCCAAGCTATTTCTGAAATTCCAGCTTCCCTAGCTAGAAACTGCATGCTCTGTCTCTCTAGTTGGGGTATTAATGTAAAATGTACATGTTCTATACTGGAGGACAATTAATAACAGCAGTGATTCTGAGCAGTCGACAGACATTAACTGTTCCAGCCCCAAACTGCTCTTGTGTGGTGGGCAAGGCTGACTGCACCACATGGTACAGAGAAAAAAAAAAAAAAACAGGGAAAATATATTTATCAGTAAGTGATTGTTCTGAGAGCTGTAGTATGTTCTTTTTAGTTCTTTCTTCTCCCAAATTAAATTCCAGTTAACATTTTATTTCACTTCTTTTGAATGAATACATGTATTCATTGACATATTCAGGAATCTTCTTATGCAAATATTTTTAGTAGAGCTAGTTATAACTGGTATCCCTAAAATCTTGGAAGCTTTGATTTATTTTCTCATTGACCATCTTAATTTAAGCCTTTAGGATCAACAGAACTATCTTCAGAATAATCTCCTCCTATAAAATACATCAGCTTTTGCTAAATTTAATATAAAACATTGTTATGAAAGAAGACAATGTTACATTACACATTTTGTTTGGGATGGTCTGAAACTCAAAATGCACCACTGAAATTTCCCTCTGGAAACCACCCTCCTGATCTGAAAAGCCCACATGACATAAAGCTGGAGATGTCTCGGAGCCAAATTATTTGCTCCTGTAAATGGTTAGAGTTCCACAGAGGGGGGATATGAAATAAGGCTCTGTTGATTTTACAGCAGAGCATCTGAACCACTCCCCCTGCCCAAGTCAGTTTAAAACAAAATTAAAAGAAAAATAAGCCCCAATTAGCATGTGAGCTCTTCATTGGCAAATTGGCATAACTCCACTGGATATCTGACTGAGGCTGAGTCATCAGGACTTACCACCAAGAAGATCTGGGCCAGGGTATTTTAATGGTGATTTCACGTGGGTGGATGAGAACCTGATTCTTCATCCTTATTCAGGCTGAAAACCAGGAATGCACTACAGAGCTGTAGATCAGATGAGAAATTGATTGTTTGCAGGGAGAGAGGCTAAAGGGGCTCAGTTATTCCAAAATTAGCAACTGCTAGTGTGGTGTATAGCTCAGGCCAAATTACAAATGAATGCTGCCCAACACCTCCCCAACTATATCATACCTGCATCCAGACCCTGGTGACTTTTATTTCCAGAATAAACTAGCAAATCCAGGACTGATAAGTGAAAAATATCTGAATGAAATAGCTTGGCAGGATATATTTAACATTACCTAAAAATCAGAGGTTAATAAATAGTTAAATTTAGCTGTAGCTTCTCTTAAGTAGGTTGAACATAAGTCAATATTTTCGTCTTTTGTTGTCTCAGGGTTTCTCCAGGAGCTGAGAGAATTTCATCAATGATTTCTCTACACTTTATAGCATTATGCCTTTGTACTATTACCCATCTGTATCCTTATCTAACGTGTTATCAACTGTATGGAAATAACCAGCAGTCCCTTCAGCCCACAGCAAGTATCAATAGGAAGAATGACAGTGGCTAGTTTGCACACTTGAAATGGTTTATTTGTTGCAATCCTGTGCACAAGATGTTTATCAGTAAGCACCAGACAGCCATGCAGAAGAAGGAGCCTTAATTCTGTCTGAGACAGCCTCTTATTGCTATTGATAGTTAGCATCAGTGTCCAGTCTGAGAAATGGAAGTGCTGCAGGCAACTTCAGTCAAGACACCCTATTGATCTACTGCTTCCTCTGTGTCCCTGAAGCTAGAGAAGAAAAATAAAAAGGGGAGGAAAAGCTTGCTGTATAAGGGGCAATGCAGCAGTCTATGTCCTGCCATCATTCAAAGGGGTGTGTATGTGCATGGATATTCCTGACATTCAGTACCTTAGACAACTGTAAATCACACGCACAGCCATGATAAATATAAATGTCAATGTGTTGGAAATGTCCTTTATATAAGAGGTGTCACTAGAACTACATTTTTAGCATGAAACATTTTTTCTGCTTTTTATTTTTCATTGACTTATTGTGCTTCTGTTATATCCTGTCTAACACAATCAATCTAAAGCATAATATCTGAGAGTCCTATTCATAAATAATACATATTTGGGTCATTTTCATTTGTATCCTACAATGAAGATTTACAAGCCAGAAACAAAACAAGAAACAATGTGTGGAATGCTCTTATTCAGTGGATAAGAATATATTACTGTGATCAATTAATCTGCTTTTCTCTGCATTAGGTGGACATCTTTATGGTGCATCCATAAGGGTTTATAACTTGGGAGAGACAGAATCAGCTCTAAGGCTCCAACATAAAATGCCTGTACTCAGAAAAGAGAAACTTTTCTGAAGTTTTTTTTGCCTGGTTGAGGCTTTTTTTTTTTTTCCATTGTTGTTGTTGTTGTTTTCCAATGGGAAATGCGTTAATTTTGGCAAACTCAACCACAGCAATAACTTAGCCATTAACATCATATGTTGTTCTGCTCTATATTCTACCTCTTATGTTAAATAAAACAAAAAAATTGACCACAATAATTCTGGTGATTTTCATAGTGCTATTCATTCAAAGATAGTCCCATTTTACTACAAAACACACGATTCATTCTAGGGAAGACTTCCCTAGGGAGGGAAGACTGACACACAGAAAGGTCCCAGCTCAGCTTTTAGGGCCAAAAATTACTAGGTAAAATTTAATTTAAAAGAAATAAAATCTGTGCATGGAGATTGCAGGAGCAAGAAGAGAGGTGAAAGGAAGACTCCAATTGGTTTGAAGTATAAGAACCTGCAGCCCCTGGTGCAGTCACCAGGAGGGCTGGAACTCCCCCCTTGGGCCATGTCAGAGAAGCAGCAGTAATGGCCCAGATGATTATCAATTTTGCCTGCACAGAAAGGAGCAAAAGTGGTGAGTTAAAATCAGCCAGAGCTACTTTAGGAAACAAAGTCAGAACATACGACAACTTTGCAAGCAATATAAACTCTTGGGAAAAGTGGGGGTGAATGGTGGGAATGGGGACAAAGCTGGTCACTGTCACAGTCCCCCCTGTTGGCCCCAGAGATGCAGCCCAGGCTCTGCTCAGACTCTGGGCCTCAGAGCAGTTATTGCATTAGTTTCTCAAATCTGGAAATTTGCTACAAGTGCATCTCAGATAAAAATTGAAATGAGTTTTGCAACTATGGCAAAAAAAGCAATTTTACATTTCATAGACCTTTAAAAACCCTTTTCAATAGAAAATAAAAATAACAGTAAGAGGAAAAAAAGGCTACATTTCCATTCCCGTTTTTATAGTTTGACGTTGCAGATGTTTCTGGGTCAGAGGTGAACATGTCTTTAGGTGTCAAAAGATGCAATAACCTGAGTCAAAAACGGCCCAGTCCCCAGAACCATGACTGTGTGCCAGAATATCCCCACCTCAGAAGCTTGCTGGCAGCAATGTGCTCCAGGTGTCTTACACTATGCAGACCTGGTAGTCATTTTAATATTTTCCATGCTCATGTAAATGGACTTGATGTGTGTTCATCAAATGTGGGAAAATCCCACAGAATTGTGTGCCATCTGTTTATAGGTAAAAAGGTCTGCTTTGCTGACAGTCCAGTGCAAAATCAGAACACAGAATGAAAGCAAGCACGCTTTTGTTTTGCTCTGGTTTGGTTTTATAAATCCGAGGCTTAATGTCATATTAAAAACCTAACAAAGTTCAAAGGTTCATTCTGTTTGGATAACAGTACTGTCCTCCTCAGATGTGTGGATATTACCTGAGCTACACGGAGCCCTTAAATCTGCACCAGGTGGCTACAACTTGCAACCTAATGAAACCCTGAGCACAGGCAGGAGTCAGCAGGACCTGGGGAGGGTGCAAGGGCCACAGCCTGGGCAGCTGGCTGTGTGCACTGTGCCCCGAACCAGGAGCCTCTGTGAAACACTAACTGACAGAATTTCAGCTTGTGGGGTTGGCCTAAAGTGAGAAACTCAAACTGAAGCAAAAATGGAAAGGCTCATTTTGAAAAAGCATCACCTTATTTTATTTAACACCCAATACAACATTTGACTTTTTGTTAGAATTAAAGCCAGGTTTAGTTCAATTAATATGGTAGATGCCAATCAAAGTGTCCATCTTTATTGTTTTGGTCTGTTTTAAACAAGATTGTTGGACAGCAGGCCGTTATGTCTGAGCTATGACATTAAAGGAAGGCTGTGGTCACAGAGATTTTCAACATCAGTTGATGGACATTGACCGGTCATCAGAAGAGGAATTTGAGACCTTTCTTGTCCTTTCACACTCCATGTGGAACACTTGCTAATATTTTTTTACAGAGAACTGATAACCAGACCTAGGAAATTTGCACCTGAATATGAGTCAGATGTCTGAAGATGATGTCAAAGTGTTTCAAAAGAGCATTTTCATTACACTTCCCATGGAATGAATCTTGAGTGAAAGAGTTAATGCAGCTGTCAAAGGCAAAAAACATCAGAGGAGAATAAACTGATAAATCTGATCAAATCCAGACATACTCAATCTGAAATCTCAAATGAGATTCAAGGTATGCTGGAAGGATGCTACAACATCAAATGCTGTTAAACCATCCACAACAACCTGGGAAGAAGACAGAACAAAATCTCTGTAGAAAGATGCTCTGGATGCTCCCTCAGCAAGGTAGAACAGTGTATCTCCACTGAGATAGGCTCTAGTGCTTTTCACTGGCTTAACCCTGCCCCTACTGGCCCAAAACAGATATTTTAACCTTGCCACCAGCATTGTACTGAGGTGTAGAAGTTAAGAAAGAGAGTTTGAAAGTGCCTGTGGTCAGCTAATTGGGAAAACAACCAGCTCCCCGCGGTATAATCTACCCCATTTGCCAAAAGAGACAAGTTTTATATGTTCAATCAAAAAAGTGCAACTCCTCCAGTAATGTGGCTGAGACATTTCTTTGAAAACTGAGGAATCTTATTTTCAAGGTCAAGCTGAGGTTTCCTGGGTTCAGACTAAAATACTTTGTAGGGCCAAAGAAATATTTACTGGGTTCTAGGGAGCAGGGAGTAGATGTGTAATTTGAACATATTTCAAGTCATCCTGGGAGGTCTTTTTGTTTTTACATATTTGTGTCTCCTCAGACAACCTTTTTATTTTTTTCCCCAAGAGATTGGAAGTGAAGAAAATTATGGCATTTTTTTGCCACTACATTTCAGCTGGGCCATTTCCTGCATTGAACCAGAGAACCCGCTTTATTTGCACCCTTTTCAGAATGTATTTCTTTCCCGTGCATCATATGAAACCATATAGACAAATTTTATCCAAGGACTGCCATTCCTTGTGTTAAACTAGAAGGATTTTCTGTATAAAGCAATGATTTTCTTTATGTGACCTCTGGCAGTGGGAGTGTTGGAGGGCCAGTGGTAGGTGGGGCTTCACAGGCAGCCATAAATTAAGCAGCAGCATTTTACAAATGAGCTCTATAATGAGTAAGTGATTGGAAGAGGTGCTACTACTGCATGCTGGAGATTAACATTCGAACACAAAAACTATCACCTAGCCCAGGAATGGCAGTAAAAGGTTAGAAGAAATATTCCATATTATCAATCATATAAAAAAAATTAAAAAGGTGTGGGGGGGGAAAACCACCAATACTTCTTACAGCTGCCAAAGGAGCTTGAGAGAATGAATGTGTTGGTGTCAAAAAGACTGAGAACAAGTGAAATAGGACTACAGTAATTGCCAGAATCTTACTTGCCTGGAGAGATAACACTGGACATTCAGTTTAACTAGGCAGGTGCCAAGAATCCTCTTGTGGATGCTATGGAGTGGCTTTCAAATATCAGAATGTACACTGACCCCCATGGTCTGATACTTCCTATGGTTTCAGAATTGCTCATTAAGCCAGGGAAACCTCCAGTGAGGTGTGATGACCTGAAAACAGACAAGAGCTAAAGAATCAATGTTTTAAGTAAAACAGCAATTATAAAAAGATCTACAGATCCTTCCATGTAATCAGGTAAATTAGCAGGAGTGGCATAAAGCACCTAAATTGGAGAAAGAGTGGAGAGAGGGGGGAAAAGAAGGTCCCTTGGGAGATATCTGATAGGATGCTTAGTCTGTGTAGAGGGCAAAAGGTTAAGTGAAAATGAGATGAAGGAATGATCAGATATAGTCAGATCAGAGACAGTTAAATAAAGGAAAGTGCTAACCTAAGATAAATGTGAAGGAACGCCCTTGTGCTGAGTGTGTTGGTGTGGCTGTTCTTCTGCAGCTCAGGAACAGGAGAGGAGGAATTGCCAGTTCCCAACCCACACCAGTCTGACTTGAAGCATTTCCCAGCAAAGAAACAGAAGGGATAAGGACATAAGGTGAAGATTCCTGCCTGCTACTCCAACAGTATGAAAGGATATTAAAGGGCTTCTAATTACATCTACACTTTTTGCAGGTCTCTTTTTACTGGAGGTGTGATATAAATTATCCTTAGTGATGAGAAAGTCAGGCCTGTGCCATCTGTGGTTTTGGTCAGTTAAAAAAATGTTGTACAGTGAATATCGAAACAAAACTACTGAGAATTACTTGAAAGCTGCACATTTTTTTGGTTGGCTAATGCTTTCCTGGGTCAAGCAGCTTTCACTAGAAGGAGTTTCCATAATGACAAAACAAAATCTGGTTGAAAGAGGTGCATAATATAATAAATGTGAATAATATAGCAAATAAATGTTTGGAATACATTCAATATGAAACTTCATCAACTATTTTGGTAAATCATTCTTAGAATACTCAGCAAAAAGGACCTGAGATAATATATTGCACCAGAAAACTCAAGAAATATCTGTAGTAACCAAGTCGGGAAATGACCACAAGTGTTTTCT
Organism: Zosterops lateralis; assembly: GCF_965231275.1. Classification (NCBI taxonomy): domain Eukaryota; kingdom Metazoa; phylum Chordata; class Aves; order Passeriformes; family Zosteropidae; genus Zosterops; species Zosterops lateralis. The sequence continues at coordinate 8,923,637 of NC_139772.1, forward strand.
TCAAGAGCCTTTGGTGGCTTACAGCCTTAGGTTTCTAAACGTCAGGAGGAAAATTCAAACTCTTAGACACATAATTGGGAGTTCAGTCCTTTTTGTTGTTGTTGTTTCCTCACTTAATTAACTTAATTAACATATACAAATAGACCTGGGAATTAGGAAATTGGAGCTTGAACTCATTCTGCTAGATGTTAATACCTGCGGGTACCCAAACAGGATTCCTGAAAACAAATTCTTGTACTCTCCACAAATTGGTTCTACAACCTTCCGAGGTGAGAGAAATTTTGTGCTCTCTACCAAGAGCTTGTTTAACCCCAGAATTCCCGCAATCCAGACGGAGTGCTGCTGAGGAATGCCGCTGCTCCAGGTAGCCCGGCTCCCAACCTGGAGATTGAGATGCAGATGGAGCTGTGGGGGGGGAGCCCGAGGAGAGGCCGTGAAGTGCCAGCCCTTGGGATAACAAAGGCATGAGATGGGGGATGCCGGCCAGGTGAATGGACACAGCAGGAGCCGGGAATCGCCCATCTTTTGGTTAACAAAGGAGGCGGGTGACGCCAGCGAGGTGATGGGCACGGACAGGGGGCGGGAGCCCAAGAGCCAGGCTTGCCTTGGCAGGGAAGGTGAGAAGATAAAAGGTATAAAAGCCCGGGGGGTTCTTGGCTGGTCCTACTCGAAGGCACCAGCTCGGGCTGCTCCCGTGTCACTGCGCCGGGAATAACTGGTTTTATAGGATGGGACATCTGAGACTCTGCTATGGGAAACCTGGTGCGCCCTGAGCGGGCTGTGCGGGGAGCGGCACCCGCGACACTGTCCCTGTCCTCGGCAGTGTGACTGTCCCTGCCCTTGTCAGTGTGACTGTCCCTGCCCTTGGCAGTGTGACTGTCCCTGTCCCTGGCAGTGTCACTGTCCCTGTCAGTGTGACTGTCCCTGTCCTTGGCAGTGTCACTGTCCCTGCCCTTGGCAGTGTGACTGTCCCTACCCTTGTCAGTGTGACTGTCCCTGTCCCTGGCAGTGTGACTGTCCCTGTCCTTGGCAGTGTGACTGTCCCTACCCTTGTCAGTGTGACTGTCCCTGTCCCTGGCAGTGTCACTGTCTCTGTCCTTGGCAGTGTGACTGTCCCTGTCCTTGTCAGTGTGACTGTCCCTGCCCTTGGCAGTGTGACTGTCCCTGTCCTTGTCAGTGTGACTGTCCCTGTCCCTGGCAGTGTGACTGTCCCTGTCCTTGTCAGTGTGACTGTCCCTGTCCTTGGCAGAGTGACTGCCAAGGCGTCTCCTGAGTGCTCACACTGGGAAGTTTCCTTAACACTTCTTATTTTTCAGACTATCACAGACCCCACACATATTTGTCAACTCTAAGTGAAAATAAAAGAAGACCGAGTCTGTAAATGAGGAGTTTCCAATGAAAGAGGTGGTTGAGGCATTTTGACCCTATTCAATCAGGGTCAGCTTTCCTCTGAATTATACCTGTTTCCTTGTCTAACATTTTAGACACCTCCAAGTGTCTACCGACAGAGTTTCTAAGTGGGATTACACAATGAAGAAGAAAGCAAACTGCTCACAGCTCCCCTTCCCCATGTGTCACAAAACAGAGTTCCAGAGGAAGAGACAAAAGAGTGTTGGGGTCCCAGTTGTGTGCCGATGGGAAAGGAGTGCTGAAAAGAGGCCAGCAGCTCCTAGAGACAGGGAGGGGAGAACACAGATCAGCTTCATGAACCAGCTAATGATGGATGGCCAAATGCCAACGCAGAGCAATGCATCGAATGGGGTTTGCATTGTTGCGATTATTAAAGGTTATTTTACTTTTAATTTTTTGTGGTAGGTGTCCTTACTTCTTCCTTACAGAAACCCTTGATTTTCACTCAATACATACTTAGATGTGCTTGTCATACCCTCAAGGTGATTTCAGTTCTCGGATGCCAGGAAACTTCTCTGCTGATCAAAACACAGCTGCACAGGCTCACTGGATCTATTCATGGGTGCCACACGACTGGGGTATGTCTGTCTATACCTGTGAAAATAGATGTAATTAATATAGCAGATATAATACACGCATGCAAATCCAGATGCTAAAAATGACTTATAGTAAGAGAAGGTTTTCATTTGCCAAACCATATCAAAGTATCTGGATCATTTAAGCAATATACAATCTACACTTGGACTGCTGCTGCTGCAGTGACATCAGCACCCTCTTAGTCTATTTTTTTTTTTTTTTTTTTTTTTTTTACAATTGAACTTGTTTTTTAGTGAAAGATCCTAAGGAACACAATTTTAAAACATTCTCTAATTAGCTTTTTCCAGGCTGTCACCTCTCCATGGCATTTAAAAAGCTCTTTCCATCATTTCCCACAAGTTGATTTGACATAGGATGTCAGATATAAGACTTGCTTATTGCTATTCACTGGACACTGATCTTATGATTGGAAATTGGAGCAACTCTCTATCCATTTGATATAAAATTCCTTCCGTGTAAGCAAGAGAACAGAATATTTCTTATAAATAACCTTTTTGTTCATTACAGAAATGTATATAAATTCCTTTAGTAACAAATAACAGGCAGTTTCTTCAGAATGCTTTATTAATAGATTTTGTATTACAATTTTACCTTCTTCATTTTGACATTTATTTCCCTTTTAATGAGTCAAAATGCCTTGCCAAGAGCTCTTGGCTTTAAGTATGTTCTTAACATCAGCATATTAACTGCCACATTCAGGTTAATAGGCTCAACTTATCTCTTTGAGATCTTTGTGGAAAGAGAACCAAACACCCCAATTTTAAAAAAAATCGATGTAAATGGAAACTTCAATTTTAGTGGCACTGGAAGACAATAATGCTGCTTCATCATCATCTGAACATTCAGTATTATGGTTTTACTGCCAAATATCCCAAATATCTGTGATAAGTGCCTCTTCTTGTAATAAAAGATACTGAACAAAAAGCAGTCTAACTGAGATTTTGAAGTCTTGATTTGCAACAGTCCATTCTGAACCCTTCATTTTATTTCCTTTTGTATTGTGCAGGCAAACAATAGTTGTAGCTTTCGTCATGAGCTCAAGCAGTACATTTCAGCAGACTGAGCTTAAGCACATGCAGATGGGTGTAACAACAATTTTTTAAAGGATATTATAAATCCGTCTGTAAGCAAATTAATGTAAGAACAAAAGAGCGTTTTTTCATAATTGTGGGCAATTCTGAGCAAAGTTTCAATGGCTCCTCTCAGAAATCTAGATGAAGCAATTGCAGGTTTTGACTATTTTTTAATTCTGACTCTTAAATCACATCAGTATGAGCACCATTATCAATGCAAGATAACAACAACTCAAATAATTTTTCTGTAAACACCTTGATTTTGTCTGCTAGCAGAAGGGTCCACACACAGGTTTTCTGTGGATTTACTCTGTGCTCATTGGTGACTCAAGGGCCATTTCTACCTTTCTCAGTGACACAGGGCCAAAGCTCACAGCTCACCCAAGTGTGCCTTGCTGGCTCAAGGGTCAGAGTGTCAGGGAAACTGAATTCACCCCTGAAGACTGGCCCCACCAAAGGTTTTCTTTATTTGAGACATCTTTTAGTGGTTATGGTATTTCTGACTTTTGTCTTGTGAAACCAGGAGATAGTGCTAGCTTGCTTCCCTGTTTGCCTGTATGAGGAAGTAAGAGAAAAAACTAAAAATTCGTTTAAGAGCAAATGAAGTAATTCCATCTGCCTGCCTGATTTGACATTTTCAACTCAATTTCTCAGTTTCTCTGATGAATAACCCAGTCTTCCCAGGAATGTGCATTGCTTAAATGGTGGACATATGCTACAATAATAACAATTACAAATAATTACTCTATGGGGTGAGTGAGTAATGCCAATTAGTTGATGTGATGATGTTCCCATGACAAAGTCCAGCTTTATGGAGTTGTTCATTTTTAAGTCTAGCAGCTTTCTGATATCCTTTGTCAGGCAACAGTGTGACTTGACCACCTCAATTCATAAATCTGTCCTCATAGATGCATAAAGTCATGGACTGTGCTCCTACTTAAATCAAAATTTGAACCAACACCTAGTGCAGAACTAAGTTTAGGCTTAACTGTAAAGACATAGTCATAATAAAGCAGATTTCCTTATGAATACTTATTAAATAATTTCCTTGCTTATTTCCTGAAGGAACCTTAAAACAGAAATGTTGGTGTGCACAGGTACTTTGTTACACACAGTCAAATCAAACTCAGGACAATACTTCAACCTGTTGTTAACTTCATTAATCTCAGACATCAAATACAATGGACTTGTAGACATATCTCAAACTTAAGTATCATTCAGAATAGAAATCTTTTACTGAATTGAGGGTTAAACTGAAGGCATGCTCTTAATCCACAGAGGACAGAGTTTCTTGCTGGAGTGATATCTGCATGATATTGTGTGCACGAGACTAAAATATTTGGTGTCATAATGCTGTTCTTGGAATTAATTATCTGTAAATCTAATTCTTAATGCTCTCAGATCAGACACTTTGTTTTTTAAATTTTGCATTTGATTTTCTTTCTTTCTTTCTGCAACATGACTGTAGAGATAAAGGAATTCAAGAATTATGAAGCAGACCAGTAGTACACTTCTCAATTCTGCTGACAAAAAAATCCACAGGCCCACTGAAGTAACAGGCACCAATAAATTAGTGATGATTCACATACATTGGTACCATATTCTGTTAGGAGGCATGGATGATTTTCATCCACTCTGGTGTAAAGACACATCAATATTAAATCTGGGCTTACCCCATGATTTGCTGCCATACTTTCCACTTTGCAGCTGACCTGTGCTAACTCTGCTCACAGACAGAGGAAGTCAGAAGCAGTTATGATCCAGAAGTCTTCCAGATCTCCTGCAGGGGCAATGTTTCCACAAAGATTTTCAGAGAAGAGAGATCAGTGCTTTGTTAAATTAGGGACTTAACACAGGAAAATGTCTGAGGAAGTCACAAACCAAAGCATGGCTAGCTTTTATAAAACTCCCAACCAGACACAACCACCAAATGACCAGAGTTCTGTACTGGACGTTAACTTACCAAGATGTTTCTCCATGCACAATTGCTGCTTCTTGAGCCCATGAACATTTTCTGGAGGAGCCTCCCCAGCCATTGTTCTCTTGGCCAGACTTGTAGGCCTGGCTGTATCAAGTCCTGAGCTCTCTTCTGTCCAGCTGTCCCTGCTGCCTGGTGTCTCTGCAACAGGCACTGCAGTGCAGCTGCTCAAGCTCACAACTGTCCCCCTGCCCAGAGAGATTCTTCACTCTTGTTTGAGCAACACTGCCAGAGTATGTCAGTCACTGACATCTTGGAAACAGAGGAGGGGAGGAGACAGGCTGGAAATGCCAAGATTAAATAAAACCAATATGGATATTCTTGTCACCTTTTGACAAAAGGCTACAGGAACCTGGAAACAAAGAGTGTGGTGCAGCTCCACTGCATGATTTGGTAGCTCAGTGAGTTATATCAGTAGAAATGGTGTCTTGGAGTATTAAAAACGGCATCAGACTGGTAACTTCTAGTCAAGTCATTAGGTCAGAGAATGGAGTCCTGTAGGTGTTTTGGCAAGTCAAAATTTTACCCAGCTAATACATACAGTATGAAATATCAGGCTTTTAAATTGTGGGATTTTTCTGTTTTGTTTTCAGACTTAACTTTTCAAATATTTGATAAGTTCCTAAACCTGCTTGTAAAAATCCCCAAGTCACAAGCCAGTCGGATAAAAATCTGTTCATTGTAAAAAGGGAAGAGAGAAGGGCAGGGAAGGAAAGGTTTGTTGATAAGTTTGCTGCACTATTAAAACATTTAACCACAGCCTGGAGCTCAGATCAGTGTTCATGTGAAGTTCCTATTTATTAGAGTATATGAAAAGTATTCACCAAAATCGTGTCTTGTTTTTGAAAGAGGTACAGTCCGGTAATTATGGTGCAAGACTAGATTTCTTGGAGATAGGAAAAAGTGAGTGATAAACACTGTTGGGAACTGTGCTCCAGCCCATCTAAAGAACACACTTCTGCTCAAAATAAGCACCAAAATAACAGTAGAGAGTGGATGAGGGAGAAATCATAGAGGCATTTATCACACTGAATCTAGGCCCACGTTGACTTGTCTTAATCTATATAAAGAAAAAGGCCTGCAAGTGGCTCTGAAAGTGATGGGAACCCATGCTTCAAACACATGTCTTGAAAGAATGTCAGAAATCTCGTTCCCCTTTTGGCTGCGGTTACAGATGCTTTCTCTGGACTGCGGGCTCACCAGTTTCACTTGTCTGGAACACTCAAAAATACATTTTCTCCTGGAAGACAGTCTGCATATGCTTACAATAAACATTAACCAAATCAAATGACTTTCACTTTGGGATAAATACTTTCTGTTAGTGACACTCATAGTAAATTGCTAATAATTAGTTTTTCCAATCTACTTGGGTTGTACTAATGAACACAATCACTCCTAACATATTTACATGCAGGATAAATCCTGCCTCCCTCTATATGCCCATGGATGGCCTAGGGTAAAATGGATTTATTCTGCTGCAGGAACACATGAGAGTCACTTTAGGCCAGGTGGGTGACCCTGCTGGTTTTGTGTGTCTCTGAACTCTGCTGGCTGGGCAAGAGCCAGGAGAATCTGCCTGCTCACCGTGGTCATCTGCCCTGGGGCTGAGGCTGGAGCAGGGCAAAGTCTGCAGCTTTCTGGCCACGAAATATGTAAGTTACAAAACATGGAAACTCTCAGCTCTGCAAAGCCAACGAAACCACATTTTCCTATAACTGTGGCTTCCTCTTTTTGCAGGATACCCGCTCATAAAGGCTTGTTGGAAATTACACACTGGTATCTCTAGGGATGGGAAAATCTTTTTTTATGCTTGTGAACATAACCCAACATGAAGTGGTGTCCTCTAACGGGACATTTCAGGGTCTTACTGGAAGGACAACTGTTATACCAATATCTCTCAGCACCCTTCTGCTAAGCCAAAATACAGAAGTATGAATTAGCATTTTGTCTATATCATAATTAAAATAACCCCAAAACTGTTACCTTCAGCAATTTGGTTACTGGAAAATCCCTAGATACAGCTGAGCAAAGCTCCCAGTGTTTGCTCCACCAAGTCCTGAATAGTACTGAAATGCAATCCAATTATTAGAAATTATCTGCTCTATATTTGTGTAATTTTCTTAACAACTCAATACCTAAAGAAGTACTGCAGCAGACCATAGGACCCAGCTCTGGCCGAGAAATCTGCATGCATTGCATAAAATGTATGATTCTACAACTCATTAAGTCTAATTTATGGCATATGTAATTAAGCACCTTTGAATTGAACCTAGGTCTCTAGAGATAATAACACTTAGAACTTATATAGGGCTTTTCATCTTCAAAGTGCTTTACAAACATTAACTAATTAACAACATAATAAGACATGAAAGGCGAAAGTACTTAGCCATAGTGCTGCATAGCCTCTGTATAATTCAGATTTTGATGTTTTTCCGTGCAAGACCCATTCTGGGTGCACAGAGAGGATTTACCAGCAGTCCCTTCACAATCAGAAAATCACTTTTTGCACATCATATCTCTGAATTCCCAGATTCCATTCCTTCTCTTTTATTTATTGCTGAATCAGAAGAAACAGCTCCTGAACATGAGGGAAGGTATGGAAAATGCCATACCTTCAGTCCACAGGAGTTTGAGGGTGTTTGAGTTTTCAGGGCTTTGGAGGCAGAGTGATGTAGAAAGGGGCTCCTGGAGAATACACAGCACAAGATTTCTGGTATCACCTAAGTCCATGTCCTTCTCAAGAGAAATCTAATAATTACACAAAGTCTCTAGAGGTTGGCTAAAACACTGGGGTAAAGGCCTTACTTCAGCTGAAATACATTTTTCTGTGTTTTTTTTTTTTTTTTTTTTTTTTTTAATTTCTGCTCTTGTGAAAAGTTGGAACTGTCTAGCCAGCATGTTCATTAGTTTTTGGGGCTTTTTTATCACTTGGTGTAATTTACACACGGTCTCTTGAGACAATGTACCTTGAGACAGCCTTTTTATCTGAATGAATGTTTTCTTGGTGATAGCAATGTTGCAGATGTTATATCAGGTTACTTGAATCCCCCCTGAACATTCCTAATGCAGAAAGATGACGGAGAAAATAAAAGGGGAGCAATTAATCCTGATAGTTTTAGTGACCCATCCTTCAGCCATCAGCCTGTGTCAGTGATCACTTTCCTGAGCTCAGAATGCTGCCCATTGTCTGTGCACATGCTGTGCTTGAGCATCACCTGTTCACCGGCAAGGATAATGGTTGTGGTGGCAGGATCTCTTGTCCCTGCCCAGACAATGCCTGCCTCTGTCCCTGTGGGACAGATTCTACAGTGCCCCAAAAACTGAGTTTGGGGAGCAGTGGAAAAGCATGGCAAGCATATAAGGCAGAACAGTGCACATGTACCTGCCTAACTCTGCACACCAAAAATATCTCAGACACAAACACAGATGACTCAGCAGCAGCAGGGCAGGTGCAGCCCCATCAGAAATTAAAGAAAATGAGATATACCATGGACCAGAAAATAACATGCCTGTGAACCAGCAGGCTTTTGTGTTCCCCCACAGACACAGAGTCCAGAACAAATCCTGAAAGGTAACAATCTCACAGCAGCAATGCCTACAAGAGATCCCACGATAAACATAGGGTCTAATCAAATGCATTACAATTTTTAAATGCAAATGTAGAATAGAACTGTCAAAATGTTTTATCCCTAAATTGTGAATGCTAACCTTCCCATACTTATTATATAGCAGTACATTTTAATTTGCCTGGAGCAGAGTTGAATAAAGCAAGCATCACAAACACAATCAAATGGATATTTGAAAGAACTGCTCTTCACAATAGCTGTGTGTCTGAGCAAAGCTTCAAATGTTGATCAATTGATTACCAAAATCAAAGAATACATTTCCCAAATGAGCTTCTGTAAAACACTCAATAGACTGGAAAAAACCAGCACAAAGTTCTGCAGAACAGCAGTTTTCTCTAAAATATTTACAAGTGCAACTTTTTACTGCTTCCCTGGTTTATAATTTAGATCTGCACACATCTAGAATGAGGAATGAAGCACTTCTGATAAATCAGTGGTTTGATTCAGTTTCAAGGTGGCAAATTCAGTCAAATAAAGACAGAAAACAAATTGAAATTATCCAAAGGGATGGTTTAAATCTTATAGCAAATCACAATCTCACTGGTACAATTGCTCAAATGTTTTTTTTAAAATCTGCAATGAAAAAAATAATGGCAAAAATATAAAATTAAGCATGAGTACTAATGTTCTGTCCATCTGCCATCTCCAATGAGCTGGTTTCTTCTGTGCCATGCTGCTGTACTTGTACTTTTTGCCTTTCTTCTGTCAGTCCTCTTTGCAGAACAACTGTGCACCAAATGGTTTGTGCTCACTGACTTTAACCTGAAAATGAGATGAAAAAAGGAAAACTAACTTTCAATCTGAAACAAACCTATTATTTGCTTGACCTTTCTTATATTTTATTCTCCTTCTAAAGGCAGGTTTTCTTGTACCACTCCTTGCAGTAACTTCATTTGTTATACTGTGCTGTCCTCATCATGATAAAATCTGAACCAGGGTGAAAATTCTTCAATATGCTCTCTCTGCAGAGCAAAATTCAGAGTTGTTCATAAGCAACTAAGTTCTCAGCACCATTGTCTTTATTCCCTAGTCTCTGGAAGAGACATTTGTCCTGAAGAACATAATGGGATTTTGACCCTGTCATGGGGCTGCTGTTCTAGTTTATAAGTTTATAAGGTAAAAACCTGAACGATCAAACCCATTCTTTTGACTTAAATGAAAATTTTGCTCAGCAAAAATTTAAAATGTCAGTTGAAAAGCCTCAACCTTCAGAGTTTCTGATATTTCAGGTTCTGACTCTCCTAGAATGAAGAGACTTTACAGCATTTAGTCTTTCCCATGAGCTGCTGCTTTACTAAGGAGAAAAACCCCACCCACCCACACCACATCACACTCTCCGTAATTCTTAGAGTAACAGAGATTACGCTGATCTGCAGGATTTTGCTCTTTCCTAAACAAATACCTTTCTGGAACAAGCCTCTATGCTGAAATCCTCTTGGGTAAACAGAGAGCACTCCAGGACTTACTGCATCATAAGCAAGTGAACAAATATTTAGCCTTATGATGCTTTGGTAGTTGATTCTCTATCTGCACCTTTCTTTCATCTTCCACCTGGACAAGAAGCATGGCTGGAGGAACGTGACTGGACAAGGAGAAAAAAACAATGAGAAGAGGACAGAAATGGTGGCTGCCCAATGTTAATAGAGAAACCAGAAATGTGGGAGATCAACAAGTTATGGGGAAGGGATATTTTGTCTCTCCTTATACTTTTGCAGATCATTTCAACAGAGCTTTGCTTCACTTTAACAGAACAGGATTTAGCTCCTATTGCCCTGTGCAGTGAGGTAAGGAGGACTTTCAAGGATCACAAAGACAACACATAAAACTCCATCATTCTGTATGTCCTCAGGGTGCCAAGGGAGAGCCCTCAGTTTCTGTCTCTCACTGGTATTTGCTAATTTCCCAGACTCTAACCAGGAACACTCTTACAGAGGCAGGGAGAAAAACATTTTATTTTACTTTGTCCTTGTTTGCCAGTTAATGAAAGGTAAGTTAATGAAAGATTTTGTGAGGTAAAAAATAGACCTTTTTTTTTTTTTTTTCTTCCTGTGCTGTTATTTCCCATTATGCACATGGACTTCTTGATCCTCCACCTCTGTATCATGTCATTGTCCAGTATCTCAGTCAGCTCCCAAACCCAGGAGGAAACAGCAGCAATTCTGTCTCTGGATCTTATTCTCATTTAGGTCTGCTAATCACACCAATATCCTTAGCCTTACAACAGGTGATTGAAAGGTGTCATTAATCCCATTTTATTCTAAAGAACAGAGGCACACAGTAATTGTCTGGACAGGAGGCTGGGCACCAAACTCAGATTTCTTGTTAAACTCTTCCAATGTTCATTCATTTTCTCATACTTCAGTTTTTTCTTTTTGCTCTAAAGTATTTGCATAACAGGTACAAAAGGTATCAGAGCAACAGACCAAGTCAATGAAAGCAATCAAATGAAAGTATTTAAATATCTAATGGTTTTTCTTCTTCCATATGACTCTTTCTATGCAAGAGGGCAAGATGAGGTTCTTCCTGTGCTAGCAGACAGCTGCAACCCTGCAGAGTTACTGAAGTGCTAATATTGATCAGACAAGATGGAGCATGTTGCTGAGGCAATTGGTCAGGCTAAAGCAGTGATGGCAGCACATGGCATGTTATGGATGGCTGAAGTAGCTGAGGATATCTGTCTTCCTGTCTATCTACCTGTTTTCCAAGATGTCTATCATCATTGAACTTCGCTACCAAGGAACAAGGGCAGCACTTAATCATCAATAGATAAATACTGTTTATGCCATTAATTGGGGACTGGGTCAGATTTTCCTTGTTTGTACCTTTGCTGCTCTTCTTTTTTTTTTTTTTTTTTTGAGCTCCAGAGTTGTGAGACAGTAGCATTTTCTCACAGCCTGTATGTGTTGTTTTGGGACTCGTGTCAGTAGCAACAGCACAGCTCTGTGTGTCTGCCAGGGGTAATTCAATGGAGCTCCTTTCCAGAAAAACAAAACAGCCAACAGATGAGGGTTACAAAATTTCAACCCCAGCGCCTTTTCATAATATCTGATCCATGGTTTGGAAGCAGCACTGGGTGAGCAGTCTCTGCACCTGCCCCACACAGCCACAAGTGTCTGAATAGCAGAGGGAGTTTCCCAAGTAATACCTGCTGTAAAGCCACAACTTCCGTGCCTGCATTTTCTCAATAGTTAGTATTCAGCAAAGACACTGCAACAGTGCAGGGCTGTGTGTTTGCTGGCATTTTTCTTGTTCAAAGCTTTTGAGAACACTTTACTGAGGCAAATAATGCTGCCTTGAAATTGGCTTCTAAACCACATTTTGAGAAGATGAAACACAGGCTCTTGGCTGGGTGTTTTTGCCCTGTGCCATGGCTTGCTTGAGGCAGAAAAGCACCCCATCTCCCTCTTCCAAATCTCTCAGCTCAAGCCTCATCAGTCTGGCTCTGATCATGAGATTTTCCTCTCTAATGTAACAGTTTCTTTTTTTTTTTTTTTTTCCCCTTTTTTTCTTTTTTCCTTAATTTTCACATTACTAATTATGAGTTCTGATACGTAGATTTTCCCCTTTAAGATTTAGGCTCCTACATGATTTTAAGCTCCAAGGAGAATTCATTTATCATTACAGAGTCTTACATTAAAGACCATCTTCCTGGGCTAACATTGGGAGTAATCACTGTGCCCTCTTGTTTTTATCTGAAGTATTCCAAAAGGAGAGTTAGTTAGTCTAAATTAGGCAACGGAGTTTTTGCCTTGACATTTGGGAGGTCAGATTTTGCCTGTGACTGTCAACTTCTCAGAAGAGGAGATGGCATTTGGAGTAATCCAAAACTCCTGCAGAGTTACATTACTGTGGCAGCCAGATGAGGAAATCCAGGCTGAAGATCTATTGGTTCAATTACTGCTTGGGGTCAGGACATGCCATAAATTATTAGATATGCAAATGGAAAACTCTGACTGTTGATGAAAGAAAGATGGATGGATTTCTTAAATACTCATAATTAGTGCAAAGACTAACTATATAAACTGATGTATAGTTATTAATTTGTAAAAAACTTCTGTTCTTAAATGTTACCTGTGTGCAGGTAAAAATAATTACTTTTTTTTTGTTGTTTTATGTGCATGTCATATTTTAAAAATAAACCTAGGGAATCACTAGGAGATGTGTTTTGAACTTCTTCTGCAATGCCCCTTGATTTTTGGAAGCAGTTTCAGAGCAGTTCAGAAGCTGGTAACTCTCATTCTGTTCTCACTTCCATGGGGTCAATCTGCAGCAGTGCCCTGTGTTCTGTGAACACACACTGACAGCGTTTTTGGGAGGAGAACCATTTCCCTTGCCTGTGGAGGTGGAGTGTGGAAAGAATGCCACGGGCTCACTCGGGTTTGTGTGTCTGCTGGAGAGTGAATGAGCTGGCACACCATAACTTCACCTTACCACAACATGAACTCTGTGGTGTTTCAAGAGATTTTTGTGGATAGGAAAATAAAATGCAATTAAGATATTACTCTACCACACCTGTTTTTGCTGTCGCTTAAATACATTATTTATAGTCTTATTTCTCAGTGTGATTAAAGTTGGAAGAATTTACCTCTACTTTAGTCATGTACATCTATAAAAACTTGTTGAATTTCTCTTGCAGATTCTCTCTTTTGGGAGAGAAGTTTTTACTACCTGTAAGACAAAATTATTATGAGAGTGAAGATAACGTGAGCTGTTCAACGCCACCTGCTGCTGCAAGGGGAAATATATTCCCAGAGGCACCTTGCCAGAGCAGGAACAGATGCAGAACCACTGGAAAACTTGTTCTGTTCCATAGTAAGTTAACAGAAATACATCACAACACACGAGGGAATGCACTTTCCCAAAACTGATACTGACTTTCCCAAGCAGTCTGTGGAAGCCCAGGGAGTTTCTAAAGGTTATACAGCATCACTCCTTGCCTGGTAACTTCCAAAGAATTTTCATTTTTGTCACTCTGGATAGAATGTTTTTCAAAACTACTACAGGCTTTCTGAAACCTCCTATTCACTGCCTAAATATAAATCTCTTGGCTACAGCTCTTGCTGTCATTATTATTTTAATCAGAGTTCACAGGGTGTGGCTTGAAAACTAGACAGTAAATACAAAGTTGCTCAAGAATTCTTCGAGTACAGATCAGAAATTAGCTCCTAACATGCAGTTTACATAACAGAAAAACAATAGGAAATACATTTTAACTATTTAAAATATGAACCAGTTTGAGACAGAAATGTTCTTTGTTTATGTGGGTTTAGAACCACCAGAAGCAATGGAAGGTAAGAACTTGCAGGTCACCTTTTGTACCTTTGAGAGTGGTGGAAGCCAGTGATGTTTGTTGGGTAGGAGTGATGCTTTGAGTGGTGGTTGAGCAGAGATGATCTCATTCCAGCATGATACCAATGTGATTTGGGAACAACCCCTTGAAGCCAACAAAACTGTACAGGGAGAATCATAAAATGAGAGCAAAAAATCAGGTTTTAAATCTTTTCCTATAAAATTCTGACAGTCATTTTAAGTTTGTAAGAAGGCTACAAGAAACAACTCAATATGTATAATTCATAATTTTTGTGTAGAAACACTAGTAATAAGGAAAAATGTATAAATTTTAAAGTGTTCAAAAGATGTTTCATTTAAAATGTTATTGTTAAAAATGGTGGGTTTTAATATTCATTTTAATCTTATTAGTTCTGCTCTGAATCAATCATGAAAGCATCCAAGTTCAATCAGCGTTCCATTAAACAGACAAAGTACTCAAAAATGGATGAAATTTAAGAGAAATACCTGAACTAAAGTAGAGAAATAAGAAAAGGACAAGCAATAACAAATAACATACCTTAGTTTATATTAAAAAAAACCCCATCCTATGGTATGACATAATTTGTAAAAAAGGAATCAAGGAAAAATCCACCTCAGGGAAGCAAAGAACTGAATAAATTCCACTTTTTGTGTGATTTCTAAACAAGTGATTTCTAAATTCTCCTTATAGTTGTTCAAGTCTTCAGTTTTTTTAATGAGCCTGGTCACTTGGTACAGATTTGGATCTGTTTCTGTAGGCTGACAGGTTTTTAGGAAAGAATAATGCTAATTTTAGCAAAACATTGTTTTAAACTTACAAGAAAGAAAGATGCTGTAGATGTTTAGCAGCACATTTGTATTCTTTACTGTTCTTTGTTTCCATTTCCCTGTTGTGACACTAATTTAATAAATTTCAGTTAAGTTTGCTATATATAACCGCGATTTTGCAACAATAAAAAATCATATTTTTCAGTAGCTACAATAATCTGTGGAAGAAAAAGTTCTCTACTAAACATTCTGGACTTGCATAAAAATGTGGCTTATTGATTAGCTGGTAAATATTTTAAAATTTTATAATGATTTTAATTCTATGAAATGGCACAATGAGCCCATTCAACCAGATTTAGTCTCATTCATGTACAGAGATTTTTTTGGATGGTACCCAGGAAGGGAATTCCTGACAGCCAATTTAAAGTACGTTTTACTGTCCGCTCCCCTCCCCTCCTTTTGCTTATAGCCAATGACAAACTAATTATAATATATTGGATGGGCTATCTCTTCTTTCATTGCTTTCTTATTTACTGTCTTACCAGAAAATTTGTAGTTAAAACAATTTTTACAGCTTTAAAGAATGGAAACAAATTCATATTTTTAGAACTTCAGCCAGAAGTAACTATATTTTCAGCAGCTGAATTTTCATTAAAATTTACAAAAGACCTCTGCCTTCACTGATTTATTGTTGCATTAGGTAAAACTACCCAGAGTGTATAAAATACTGTGTTAGTCCACTTGTTGTCTGATCTAACATGTTATCAGTGATTGCAAGTACATTTTATAACCCCAGCTGCTGAATCGAAAAAAAGGTGATACAAGCATCAATCTCCAGGATAAAATCAGAGCTCTTTCTACCACGGTTTGACCTTACTGATGCCTTTGGATAGTCGTACTTGTCTAAGTCCTTGCAACAATTACCAGGGGACGGTTAGAAAATGCAGCTTTAATGGTGCAGATTGAAATTGTTAACAGCGTCAAAGACTCGCACACCGACCCCAGAGATTTCCAAGCACAGGGAAAATTTGAGGAAAGTCTTGGTGCCACTGGAGGAAAGAAATGGAAGAGGGCTGTAGACATGAGGCACAGATTTTATTTGTAGTGTTTATTGTCTGCATCCCCGAACGCCACAGTGTCATTAGCAAACGCAAAAAGCTATAAAAAACTATAAAAAGCTAAAAAACTTAGACCTCAAAATACAGTTAACTCCAGTTGTAGCTGCCAAATCTTATTTATAGCACAAGGAGACACAGTTAATTACAGGTCACAAAAATGTTAATTTCTGTCATAATACAAGTAATAGTCTAAGAATGAAAAAGCTTCTTTTTGAACTGAAATGGTTTCTTCTAATAGAAGTCTGTTAATTTGAAATACCATCTCTGTTTATAGACTACAACACAGGCAAAGAAAGGATAAATGTGCCTTATCAATCTATTTCATGGTTCTAAATATAATAATATTCAAATTAAAATACTAAATCCTCTCAATTTTTCCAAAAGCAAAGTACTGTAGGTAAATAAGAATTAGAGATGAACAGAAAAGACTATTTTGAGCAGTTTGACTATTTGAGTTGTAGCTGCTTATTATTAATATTAAATAAATTTTGAACCAGTACTTTAAAAAAGTTAAATTCTCATCACCCAAAAGTGAATAAAAAAGTCTACCTTATGAACAAACTTACCTGTTTTCCCCAAGCAATCCCTGTTTTCACCAATCATTTGAATGAATTCTGAAGTACAATGGGATGAGTATTACAAGAAACATTATGTGAGGGATGGAGTTAATTATGCTGCATATAATCAGACACTGGTCACTCCACAAGTTGTAATTTATTTTCCCCTTATTTGCATTTAACTTCAAAAGTATTTCAGGAAATGTAAAATAACATGATTTGAGCAGTTACAAAGATGATACACATTTAACTTCAAAACTCTGTTTCAAACTCTTAAAAATAAATTACATACAATTTCAGGAAATAACACACCATTCTCATGCAATGTGTAGTTGTTGCCTCAAAAATAGTAAACTCATTTTTGTAGGGGAAATATCACAATTTAGGGTCACAGTATTCATCTGGCAGGTCTTATAGAAGAACAAGAAAACTGTTGGGTAATTTGCATCAATATGTTAATCTAAATTCATAGTGGAGTCTATTTGGCCAAGAATAGTCATATGACTGTAACTTCATATGGAAAATTAGTAGACTGGTTTGAATTAATAACCAGCCCCTACTGTAGAGCAGACAGTCTCTTCAGTAAAATGGGGAGAGCTGTTTGTATTTCTTCTACAGTTTGTATTTATCATCACAACTTTCTTTTCTTTATCTTTTCCTTTTCTATTACTTTTTTTTTCTTAATTTTGCAGGGGAAGCTTCTTTTGAGTTTTAGTCCTTAGGACAGGTTTACAGTCCCTGTGTATATGAACATATCTAAAATTCCAGCATCTAGGTCAGTACTGAGCTTTCTAAATACTTAACAAACATCTTTTTGTATCCCTTCATGTCAGATTTAATTGTCCATGGTGAAAGGAAACACTAATCAGAATTCAAGAGAAGTACTCTAAGACATGTATCTTTCCAACCTGGCAAATGAATGATCCTGGGAAAAGCATATAAGGAAAAAGCAAGTTTTCATCTTATTTAAAACATCAAAACAAATTCAAGGATTAAAAATTTTCATTATTAAATACTGTATGGCTTTTATACAACAGCTGTATAAGACTGAGGTGTGCTGAGGCACACTGAGGGAAAAGCTCATGTCACAAATACCTTGTTCCTTTCAGAATCCTGCCTGGGAGCATGAGAAATATTAAATCACACACTGCTTTTACAAAGTCATTTTAGTAGCTTTGAAAAAGATCTCTTTTCTTTGTTCCATGGTTTCCCCAAATATTCCTAATATCTGTTTACTCTCTGTAGTTGCCCACCACAGCTGGTCAGCAACCCTTGTAGGGCTGAGAGACACACAGACCTGCTGTGCCCTGGCTAAAGCTGCTCCTTCCCAGCAGCACCATGCCCAGAGAAACTCCACTCAAGGCAGTTTAACACACTGAGACCAATGGTGACAAATAACAAAGATCCACACAAACAGCTGACAAGGTGCCTGCAGCTACCAATACCTTCGGGGTAACTTACCCCAGGACAAGCCACATCAGAGTCACAGCCCTTAGCTCTCCCTAAGCTGGTCTGCCTTCCTTGGTGCTGCTTCCTTCTGGGAACCATTCGTGGCTCCATGCAAGGTACAAGTCCAAGTTGAGTATAAGCACCTCTGTGAGCCATCCAGGAAAGCCTGGGACCACTGAAGCCAACAGAAGATTTCCAGTTGTTTTCAAAAATGCTCTGATGTCCCCAGAGGGAACAGCTCTTTGCAGGTCCACAGGTTTCTCAGGTCCACATTTGATCCACAAAACAGATCCTTTGCAACTGAGATCTCTGATAACTCTTTTTTTTGTGTGTGGCCCTAATTAAATGATGATAATGCAATTCCAACTGAATATTATTTGCTAGAATTATCTGTCATATGAAAAGTATTAAAGTTTCTTTTCATGACTGATGTAAGCTTTCATCTGAAAATGGAGACCTTTAAGAACATTTCCTGCACAAAATGCACTAGGATCATTGAGAGGTTTTATAAAAGTGTAAATGTAATCTACAAAAACTATGGCAGATTTGGTTTAGTGCAGTCTTTCAAGCAGGAGGCTTGTGGCACTGCATTTGCAGCAGTGGTGGTTGCACAGCTGGGTAGGGACAAACAGGAAGGCAAGATCCTCGCCTGGCAGAGCTGACAACTTCAATCAGGGTGACAGTCTAACACAAAGTGACAGTGGTGGCCTTCAGGGGGTAGGAAGGGCAACAGCAAATGAAGATCAGGGGAGAAGTGATTTGCAAGAGCAGTGTTTTGAAGGGACCCAGATGAGCACACTGTTGCAGTACCTTAAGGTTGGTTTGTTTGCTTTTTAATTTCAGGAGTGTCAAATTCAGGTGTAGTTATCAGCAAGCTGGTGCAAAGAATAAGAATTTTGGTTTGGAATGGAAAATGACAGAGCAGGATGACAGGAAGAGAATCTGGTAGGAAAAATATAGGGAGGAAGTACCTAGAGCAGCAGCATTTTCTCCCAGGCTTGGTTACATCTGTAAAATATCAAAGCATCCTACCTAAATAAAATGCTCTTGGGCAAGTGCTTGGGAGTGAAAGGGATGGGCAGGAATGGCAGCAGCACAAGTGCATACCTATCTTAATGAAGTCTCACACCATGTTTGCAACAGCCCTTTAGAGAAATCATAGCACACCATTCTTAGAGAGCCAGTTTGGCACAGTCTCTCCTTTTGTAGGAAACCACTCCTATGATCTCCTGCAGGTATAGGAGTGAAATTATCTGCTGCAGTAAATTCACAAGTTTAGCATTCCTTGCTACTGTGACCAAAGGTTAATGTTTTGCTGCTTGACTGAATCAAAATCACCAGTTGCCTATTACATATTTTTGTGGTCTTGCTCACACATTTGACTTCAGCAGACTTGGAGTGGTCTCATTCCCTGAGTGGTAAATGAAAGCCATGTATATAAGAGATTAAGTTTTGTTACTGCAGAACAAAGCAATTCCGCAAATGGTTTTCTCCTGTAGCTGATTGGGCCACTGAGGGTTGCTCCAGGCAGCACAGGCAGCTTCTGGCTGCAAACCTGCTGGGTGACCATCAGCCTGGTGAAAACACAGAGAAGGAGGGACTGTAGCAGTCTGAAGCAAATACCTGATCAGATTCAGGGCTACGCCTTCTTATGGCCCAGATGGCTGTGTGCAGCAGCTATCACAACATGTGGTGCTGTACAACAGCCATCCCTGACACAAATGAACACAGAATAAGAACATTAAAAACTTTCAGGGAGAAGGGGTTAGGAACATTATCTCATTTCAATCCATATCAACTACAGAAAATGAACATTATTTTTGAAAAAAATTCTTATCCAGATTCTCAATAACATCCCACAAAATTTTGCTTTTTAAAAAAATACTCCATAAGACTTGAATGGAGGCCTCTTTTCAAAAATAATATTTAAACCCTGAAATTCTTTAAATTGATAGTCTAGTGTATGGCCATGCTCCTACTCAGAGTAACTAATTGGATCATTTAGCCATAGCGCTGACCTGAACAATGTTACTCTCTAGAAAGTTCACCTTTCTGTCAAGTTGGCAGTGAGTGAATTTGAATGATTTGAAACTGTCCTTGCAAAGTTGTGCCTGAGCAGGGTCACGGAAAGCAGTTGTGTGGGGCACAGGGTGGAAGTGTTAACCAGAGATGTTCCATTTGAGAGCACAGGTCTGAGAGCTTCCCACTGAACTAAAATTTACTATGCAAATGCCCAAACAGAGCTAAGGTTCTTCACTGAAAATATGGTGAACTGTCTTAGTTCTAGAAGGCAAAAAATGGAAGTCACTGAGGATGAGGAGGTGCACTGCAAGTGCCAGGAAGCAAGCCTGAAAGGTAGAGGGAGCAGGCTATTTCTCTTTGTTATCGAGTGAAATGACTCCACAAATATGACAATAAATCACTGCAGGAATCAATCTGAGTGGAGGCAACTGCTCCATGCTGATAATGCATCAATCAATATTTAATGTTTACACTTTAATTAATCTGCACGTAGGAAGCATTCTTTCAGTGACAAAAAAGTGATGAGAAATAAAACACCTTTTATATCAAACAGCGACGAATGGCTGCCTGTCTGGGAGGCTTTGATTGGGCCCTCAATTGATCATTGCAGCCTCTTTCGATTGCACCAGTGTGCAATGTCACATTTGGGTACAAAGCAAACACCATCTCTTTGAGGGAAGGAGGGGGAGCTTCTGAATCTGCTTTTGAGTGATTACAACTTAATCAGAACAAAGAAAGACTGATAGCAAGGTGAGTTCTTTGGAAAGACTGGGCAGAAGCAATTAAGCAAAAAGATTTTCAACATCTGCATCAATGACACCTATCTGAACAGATTTTTACTGTGTATTACAATTATTGATACCTGCTAAGGCTTTGCACAGAAAAAACAATTCAGATGTTGACCGGTAAAACTGCCTTCCCTTATCAGAGCTACCAGTGGAGACCGAGAATTGGTCATTTTGTCACTGTTCTGAATGTCAGGGAAGTGCCAGGTGCTGTGTGGACACAGGAGAAGTCACAATTCCTGCCTCAGAGTGTTTTTCCTCACTGCTCTGTTTAACCCTTGTAAACTCTAGTTCCTTCTTTTTAAAGGGCCTGATTCATTGTTCATTGATGTCAGCTGAATGACTTCTATTGACTTCGGCAGGCATTGCATTAGTCCATAGATGAATGCTATTGAAAGGCACAGTGATGAAAGACAAATGAAAAGACAGTGATACTAGACCAGTAATGTTCAATTATTCCTTTAAAAAAAAGGAATACTGCGGCAGTACATTCTCTATACATAACTAAAGCTTTCCTATGCTTATGTCTAAAACAATAGTTTGAAATGTACAGACTTCTCCCATAATAAATGCAATAGATACAAAATTGCCATAACCTTACAGCGGGTGGGACCCAGGGAAATTTTATGGTTTTTTGTGTGTCAAATTTGAGTTATTTTGCAAAGCCTGTCATGAAATTAGGATCAGGCAAGGAACCTATGCAAATATCAAATCATTTTAAGCTTTTAAGTAGATCTACTACTAACTAAAAACAATTACAATTTTGGTTTGTTTTCACTGAAGAACTTTTGTTGTTTTACTAGTAAACAAATGGGAGGATTGTACTTAGGATCCAGTCAAAGCACGTTGCCAAAATGCCTGCCCAGATTTGGGACTTCCCGGTTTAGGGTGCTCTGACTGCTGGCTTAACCAACACTTGAAAAAAACCCAGAAATTATCATTTGTGGTGTAAAGTAATATGCTAGAAGGAATTTGAAAATATTAATCCTCAGTCCTGTAAGTTTTTATTTCACTACTACTGGACAATCGTTTTCTGTTGTTCACAGAATTTTTCTGTCCATTCCAGCAGTCTTGGGCACTGAGAAACACACCCTGGCATTTTGGAATATCAGGAGCAGCAAAGTATTTCAAGCATGAATGACATCAGAAGACTTCCCTTTATTGGCAAAATAGTTTTGAAATATAGTAGCATACAAACATGGGAGGAAGTGTTCACTGAGGAAATGAAAGAAGATGAATATGACATTTAGAATGTGATAGTAGAACTGAAGCTAATTTTTAACTTCTGACGTTTCCTTGTCATTCTCACACTTTTTCCCACAGAACCTTGTATGTAGATAAACAAACCCCCAAAGATTTCATAATCTCATAAAAATGGAGACAATGCCTTCTTACCAAAATCCATAAACAGCTTTTCAGCAGATTTACTACATACACACATATCTACACACAGAGTTATGTCTGCAGTTTATCTTTTCCATAAAAACTTCTTCCCCCCTTCTGTGCAAATAAGTTGAACAAGCTAAAATATAAAAGGGCAAAGTCAAAAGAGAGGAATGCTCTATTGTAATGCATGGTCAACTACAAATATTTATAGAAAAGATGAAAACACTACTGTGTGCACATCAGGGTTGCTCTAGGACAGCTTTAACATGCGTAGTTAATGTTTATGGAATAAAACCAACTTACTGAATGTGAAATCTTCATTTGCCTCATTTGCACCCAAAGTAAAGGTAAACTCACAAAAAACCTCAGAAAACAAAACACAAAGAAAAAAATTTGCTTGATAAAGTCCTGAGGCAACAATGCAAAAGCACTTAATGTCACTCAAAGGCAGAAAAACTGAACAGAAAAAGTGGCATTTTCTGATTTTCTGATGATACATCCTGCTGCACACAACTGGAATAGCAGCCCAACCTGGAAAGTCCAATCTCAGCCCCCATGAACTACAGTTTCTCTGGAGCTCCAGAGCTGCCTGGGTTGGTTTGAAGCAACAACCCTGATGTGCAGGGACAGAGGTCACATACTGTGGCTTTGAAACCCCATCCCTGCAACTTCTGGGGACACCAGTCCCTAAGGCTCTCTGCCACTGCTAGAACCTTTCCCCTAGCAAAGGAGATACTTCCCAGCCATGGACCTTCCCATCAGGGCTACACTACAGCTAGTTCCAGGTATAATCACTGTGCCAGTGTCAAGCCCAACATCAGGGCACTCTCCAGCATCACTTCTGCCTACACCTGCTGGCATTAGCCCAGGAACTTCCACCTTAGTTACATAAATAAGGAGCACCCAGAGAGATCTAAGAGTACCAGCCCCTATTTAGCACCAGGGCTCAGGCTAGTTTTCCATCTCAGCTTGTCACAGCTGTCTGCTGCATAAAAAGAGTCTGAAATGTACTAAAAAGCCGTGGAAGACTAATAATTCATTAAGCTGACAAATGAAAAGTAAGTCCTATCGATCAAGAGTAGAACTTCTTGGTTATAAAGGAAGCATATATTATTCTGACAGTATTTTCACAAGATAAGCTGAAGTTACAAAGAAGACAACCAATTTGATTCAAATAACTGTCTCTCCTCAGAAACATTCATGATTGCAGTCATCAGGCACAAGTTGGTGGGGTAGTATTACTACTCCCATTTTGAAAAATTTGGATAACTGCATAATATCCAGGAAACAGGACTGTGTCACAGACACAGGCTTTCTGACTGCTGATCCTCTGGAAAATGGTAAGCAAAGGTCTGACTCCTGCACCACTGAATGTCAGCACTACTGAATACCAGCGTGGAAGGATGTGCAATCACACACACACACAAACACAAGATTGTCCCTCTGCCATCACTAGCACTGAAAAGCTCAGGGCTTATTGCCCAGCAAATGAGAACAAACATGTTTGCAGCTGGCCTTCCACCACCTGTAGAAGGTGAAAGTCAGCCAAAAGCCTACAAGACTCTCCAGTTGTGATGAACGGATGGAAACCAAAGTGTGGCTCAGATTCAAGCCCTAGACCAGTTACAGCACTGTAATATTGTGCCAGCAGACCCACTTAAGAGTGAAGGGCCCAGAGAGGCAGTCTCTAGTATTCTGTGGTGGTAAAATATATTAGGGCAGGCATCAATTTACCTTGGTTAGTTATGTTTTTAGTTATGCTGTATTTTTGTGCCCAGGGGCCTAATTTATAATTGTAATAATAAAATGTATTATGAAGTATAAGCCAAGCACATGCAGGTTCTAATTCTATTTCCTCTCAAAGGAAAGAGCTAAGCTGTTAAGCTCCAGGTTCTTTCAACATTTCCTATTTGCGACAAACAAAAATCTGAAATCAGAGGTGTACCACTGCAAGGCTTTTACCAAGTTCAAGTTAAAGTCTGCCTTTTTTTTTTTTTTTTTTTTTTTTTTTTTTTTTTTTTAACACTCAAACTAGATATTTCTAGTTCCTCAGTGTCAGAGCTGTCACAATGCCTCATTCTGCAGGCAAACTGAAGTTACAGTTACCAATCCAGTTCTGACACTCTCCCCCAAAAGAAAAGTTACCATCCCAAAACTTCCAGGGTAGCACTTCTACCTTACAGACAGAACTTATGGGTCACCTGGGGGACCTCCCCAGTTCCTAAGGATGGGGACAACCCAAATTCTCTTAGGAGAATGGCTCTTCATCTGGCTTGGTTGTAGAACTCAATGAACAGACCGGCTGTTAATGTTATATTAATTTTGTCCTTGGTAGTACATGAGAACTGGGGGGGAATGTTCCATTATCTCCTTCCCTCTTGACTGGAGCACCCTGTGCCAGGCCTCAGCAGGTGGCTGGTCCCAACTCTCCATGTCCCTCCTCTTGGGACACATTTAGAACAGCAGGAAAACAATTTGTCTGTGAGACAATGAAATGTTAATAGAAAACTATGTCTAATTATTCAGATTGTCAGTAAGTTATTTAAAAATATGATGTCAAAGAGCAAGACTAGCAACTGTACCATTAACTTACTGTTTTTACAGTATATAGTATTTACACTATAAACGGAAGTTTTAATAATTAAAAAATAAAAAGAAAATTACTGCAGTCATTTTTACTCTAGTTTCTGATGATAAATGTTGATATTGACAACACATTAATAATGTTTAGCTTATTTAAGCTGAATAAATAATGAGGAAGAGTTAATAAGAACACAACTACCAAACATAATAATGGTCCTTAATCTTATGAAATTGTTCTTTACTCATGTGAGCAGCCGATCTCACTGATGTCAGTGGCCCAAATTTTGCAGTCCTTAATCACATACTGTTACCTTCAGCAGCTGTTGTTCTCAATTTAGGATCAAAGCCCAGTTTGCTGGGGCCATGCTTTCAAGGGAGGATCGGGCCCAGACTTTTAATAAGGGGTTTGGTGGCTTACAAAGAGGTGATTAAGATCTTCCTTTGAAAAAACAGAAAAAGTAGAGTTCTTCTTTTGGATTATAACAGCACAGATAGCCGTAGCTTGTGGATTTCAGAGTATTAACTGCTAATCCACAAGTGAACTGAAAGGTTTTTGTTTGTTTGTTTTGCTATTACAGTATTTAAACTTGTCAACCTTCAGTTCTCAGTAAGTCATACTTAAGTTTCTTAGCAAAATATTTTATCACATCTCTGTGACTTTGCCTAAGAGTTTGAGAGCTCTCATGGTTATAGGAAAAACTCAAGGTAGTTTGGGGTTTTTTTTTGTTTGTTTGATTTGATTTTATTTAATGAATATCTTGTACTTATTTCCAAGAACTCAAATCATGAAGTTTTGGAAACTAAGCCACAATATAAAGGTTTCTATTTTCCTTAAGTGACATTCGAGGATTGTTGTTTGTCAGCGACAAACAGAAAGTACTTAGTGTAATTATTATAGCACCTCAGTAAAAATCAGACTCTAGCCGTAGGTGATTGCAGCTATAAAGTTTCCAGAATAGGAACAATGAGCCCTATGAAACTAATGAAAAAAATCGCCAACTTCCTCACTCCAAAGTCTGATTTTTACAAGGACTCCATTTCTTCCTGGTTGCCAAAAAGGAACAGTTTATTTGAATCTAGCTTAGGTCTCCAGGAAAACAATTTTGATGCAAAATTGAATAATGTTGCACCAGTGACAGGATAATTAAGTGGTTTCAAAACTGAGCAATGTTTAGGTAGTGTGCCCCACTAATGAAAACTCAGAAATCATATTCTAATAGCATAACTAAAGATGATAAATATCCAGATATAGCCTTTGCTGTACTACTGTACTGTAATCAAATCAATTAGAAATCTAATAACTACTTTGACACAAACAGGTATTTAATATGCTGAAAATGTACCAGATTTCCCCCCTCAAGCATTAGTAAAATCCTCAAGAAAATTAAAATCCAGGTCATAGCTAAATTCCTTTGAAACTGGGATTTAAATAAAAAAAAAAGTTAAAAAAAAAAAAAGTTTAGTCACTGTAAGAATTCTTTCTGTTGTTACATTTTTATAAGGTTAAAGCTAAAAATAAGATCAAAATCTTTTTGGAAGTTACATTAAAAAATAGACCAGGTGTGTTCAGAAACCCATCACACGTATGCCTGTTAAACAGATGCCAACCAATAAATTAATTAAAGCTACTCTCCTCTCAAAATAGAAAAGAGGAAAGAGCTGTTGGGGACATTTATGGGGTGACGTTCACGTGACTGACAAGTTTTTCATGCTTGGCCTCTATTGTACAAACTTCTGATACTTCTCAAACATTTTCCGAAAGGAAAACAAAATCCCTGCGTGTGAGTAAGAGAATTTAGTAGCCTGTTTCTGGGCAGTCAGATTGATGCTGGAGATATGGCATGGCTGTTTATCAGCTGGGAGAAGTGAATTAAGGAAACGAGGTTTCAACAGGGACCTGATGAAAATCCTTGCTAATAACCCCTGCCATCGCACTCAGGAAATCAGAGTTTGCATGTGAAATATCTCACTACCCTTTGTATGCTGTACTTCATTGGGACAATTAGCACCTCAGCTGATCAAGTGAAAAACTTTCTTGCAATGATATTAAATCCTGTTATATATATATAGAAGCTGGAAAAATAAATAGAAAGGCCTTTGAGGAAGAGTAAACAGTTCAGAAAGGGTTAAGCAATCCCTCAAAACATAAACTTTTCTCCAACTTTAAGGACAAACAACATTAATTTCTGCATTTCTTTTTCCAATTATACAAATTTATTTTTTTTCTGGAAACTACACAATTGCTGCAAAAGGAATTAGTGGATGTAAGGGGTTATTAAACATGGCATTCACCCACTGCTCTTACACAGAAAAGGCAGCTCTGAAAAAACCAAAGCTGATTAATATGAAAGGCAGCTAACCTAAAAACTAAAACTTGAACTGAATGGTGTGTGCTAATCTTTCTCAAATACACTTATGAAAGCTAAATTTGCTGGTATTTGCCATTGCTATGCAGGCAAAGTGTTCATGTGAATGATATCTCCACAGTTCTGAGCAAACCAGTAAAAAATAGAGAGTTTTGTCCTCACTGGTAATTTTCTCAATCTCCTGTTCATCCACAGCTGCCTGAATAGTGAACACTTCACAATCCAGTATAATTTGTGATAAACTCTGTTAAAGACTGCCATTCATTACTGGTGATTTCCTTAATCCTCAAGTCTCTTTTAGGGAAAAGATAGAAATTCTGTGTTATATATTTGCACTACTGGGTCTACAAAAAAAACCCCTCAACATGTTAGCCACATTAATAAAATACTCACCAGATCAAACTCTTAATAGCCAGCCTTAGACTGGCCATTGTTTATTGATGTTTGTTTGCCAGCCTATCTGGAGACATAGGGAAAATCCTAATAGCTCTGGCCACTCATTAGCAAAGTACCGTGGAGTCCTAATCCCATAAAGATATTAAACTATTTTTTCCTTACAATAGCAACAAATGGAGGGAATTCTCATTACTTATTAAGATGTGGTACATTCTTTGCATATTGAGTTTCTTCTTATACTTTGAACTCTTATCCCCCATCAGTCTGTTTCTGAGGCTGAGATCAAAGTAGGTCGGCCTTACAGAGCTGCAGATGAGTGGCCTCCTTTCAGAGAATATTAATGCCCTCCTGAAGGGCCCAGCTGGGGAGGAGCTGCATTCCCCTGGTGGGAGAGCCCTGCCAGCCCAGGCACACCAGGCCACCACTGGGGACACAGCACAGCCCTGCCCAGGGGAGCTGCTCACCCCCGCTTAACTCCACGGCCCAAATCTCAAAGCAATACTGAGCCCAAGTCTCTTTTGGAACTAGAGAACTGTGTAAATCTGAATTCTGGCAGACTGGGATGGAGCAATTTGGTTTTTAGCAGAAAAATACGTGACCAATTTTGTATTTTGTATTGAAAAAGAAAAAGAAATTCTGGTCTTACTGGTTCCCACTTTTGACTTCTCCAGTTTTAGTTTTTACTTCTCTCTACCTCAGCCACTCAAGGACTGGTGTTATCAGTGAGCTCATGGGCAGCTGGCAAGACACTGTCCCCCTCCAATCTTCCACCTCCAGCAGGGATCCTGCCATACAGGGTTTCTTTCTTGCCTTCAAATTTGCTTGCAAGGCTTTTAAAAGGGAATTACTTTAGAGCTTGTTAAAGGTAAGAGTAAACATGCTAAGTACTAAGACATTCAGTGGGTATCGGAAAAGAAGAAATGTTATATTCATTACAGAGGAAAATCTAGTAATAAAAAGTATTACCTGCATTTATAGCCCTTGTAACCTAATTTTTGTGACAAAGCAAAGAAGTAAAAACATTCCTTTCTGCCTTTCAGTGACCCCTATAAGAAACCCCCCATGGAGTCATTTAGGATAGTAATTTGAGTGAAAATATATACAGCCTTTACTTTGCTTGCTCTTCTTAAATTAATAACGCTTACTGATAATTAATCTAAAAGTTTCTAAAGGTATGTGCAAAAATGCCCTCAAATTAGTAAGCACTTAAAAGAAATATAAACTTAAAAGACATTATCCACAACATAAAAGAGTAACAGAACACGGAGCTGCGTTGTTCAAATGTTAAAACTGTACATAAAATACTCCTTCAATATACACTGCCAGTAAAAACCAAAGCAAAGCAGGTCATTAAAATGTCAGACTTGGGGCAGAGTGGAAAAAATGCTGTGTTTAAAAGTAAACATGTAGACCTTTTATAATTATTTCCCCTTAAAGTTAACTGTTAAAAAAAAAAAAAACAAACAAAAAACCAAAAAAACAAACTGAACCAAAACAAACTAAAATTAACCCCCAAACAAACAACTGTAGTAGCATCAGGATACAGTCAAACTCTGGTCTTAGTCTTGTTCTTAAGCAAACCTAAGGACATGTTCTGAGTCTTTCTGCAGCTGGATGTCAGCTTTGTTTGTGAAATGTGATTTTCCTTTATCTGTTTTTTCTGAAGCAAAAGGAGAGTGGTGAGTTCCAGCCATTGATATCTGTGACATGAGTGTGCTACAGCTGAATAGCAATAACAGGAGCACCAGAAACCTTGGGAGGCCCTTGTGCCTCTGGAGAATCCTTGGAAAGATGCTGAGGTTCCATGCACAGCCCTGTGCTGACTGATGGACTTTCACATTCACTGTTGTGGTGATGTTGAATCTCATGCAGGATTTCAGCACTCTGTAAAAAGCTCTGAGTAGAAAACCTCAATCCCTTCTCATGTGAACTAAAACTGCCCACTGAAACTGGCAAAAGATTGCCAGGAAAAAGGAGATGCTGTGGTAATTATTGGGCAGCTGGAAGGCACGTTAATGACACTTATTTGGATTAACCTTTTCTGTTAGTGCAGTCCAGTGCAAATGAACCAAGATAGTAAAAGAAAAACCGAACTCTGTCTCTTCAGTAGGAACCATGTTGCAGTGCTGAAAATAAAATATTGTACATTGGTGTCACTTTTTCTTCTCCCAAGGTCTTTGAGCCAGTAACAAAGACCAATGTCCTTCTCACTCTTCAGAGCTGAAGGTTTCAGTTTCCCTTCTACTGGAAAAAAGTGCATCATGGCCCAAAGAAAAAAAAACATCCATGACAATAATTTTGTACATTTTCAGCAAAGTGTCTGCATATGAAGTCAGTATATAACCTGCACTGAGCTGAGTTTCTAAACTGTGTCTAAAAGGTGGCAATGCCCTAGGAACAGCTCTGTCCAGCAGGCACAATTCCATATTAGCTGGGCTAGTGTGTATCTGAACAGCACCACTGATGTACACAGTTATTCCAGATTAATTTTGGTTTTATGGGAGTAGTTGGCTCACAAAGCAGAGATAAATTTAATGATCAAAAAACAAAAAAGTTGTACCCTCAGACAGGTTCTGGGACTGCCATTGAAGTCCATGCAGGAATACAGGTAACTTGTTTTGTCCTCTAACATCTCTGTAGCTCTGTTCCCTAAAGCTAACAAACACCACTGCTGAAAGTACAGGTTGTCACATTTACAATCAGCAATTAAAACCAACATTCTTCTGGTTTCCATCTGATAAGAGCAGGGCTCAAAGTGGAGAGACAATGGAGAAACACACAATAGCACCAACAAATTCAACTTGTATTTAACTACTTCTCTTTCTTTAAATCAGCTTCTGCAATGCAAATATTTGTAAGTCAGGAAAAAAAGCCTGTAATTGTGTTTGACACTTTATACTTAAAATACAAAGACCATGGGAGAATTTTAACCTTCATACCTATGAAGTTTCTTTTTCTAGTTTCTGGAATTTAATGTATTATGATCAAACATACCAGGAGGAGACAGAGCAGTGGACAAAATTTTAGACTGGTATAATTGACTCAGAAGAAAAACAAGGACATCTTTAGGCAGCTGTGGTTCCATGACTGTTCACAACAGGTCTGCTATGACTGATATTTCCTCACTAGGTACGATCACTAATTCTTAGTCGTGGGCTTAAAGTGACAATGAAAACAGCAAAAGCTTACTTGTATATGTATTTTTGACAGCTCTATGATTGAAATTATGAGTAATACATTAAAAGGATTAAAATTAGTTTCTGGCCACACATAAAGCCTTCAAGCAAAAAGTCGAAATTTCTAAAATTTTGAATCAGCAGGGCACTTCAAGACTTCCTATCATTTCATCAAACTATTTTGATTTTGTTACCAGGAGCCTAAAGCCAGGCTGAAAGCACCATGGAACCCATGGCTTGTGACCTATGGCTTTGATGAAGGTAGCACACCATGACCCTGGAGGGCTTGTACTTAGTTATAATGATAGGTTTGAACACTGTTTCCTTTCCTATTGTCTACAATTATTCAGTATGATAATCCCAGTTTAAACAGATTTTCTAGTCTCACAACACCTCTGGAAGTTCTAATTTCCTTAAAGACAAGCAAAAATGTTAATTTTGCCTGTAATCTTTATGTAAAATCATCTACTACCAATAGCGGGATTCCAGAGCTTGGAAAGAGGGTTCATGTTGTGTTCTTCAACCCAGATAAAAAACTTTCTCTGAAAATATTAGCTTGCTTGTAGTTTTTTGTGAGGATGTCAGAAGCCTGTTCTTTACTGATTTATTATATAACTACTGTTACTGTCTTCCTGGCCACAGGCTAAACCAGTAACCAGTTCTCCATTACCAAATTGCCAAAAAAATACAGTTTGAAAGTACACATTAAATATTTCAAATGTTTTCTTCAAAAGTCTTATCCTAGATCTTCTGAAATCATGTGCCATATTCCAAGAAAATTCCTTAAAAAAATTATTTTCATGAGCTTTTGGCATTGATTGCTCAGGAGTTTAAAGCAATTGGTCTTTACACTATAGTTACAGAGCACTAATTGTCACCCAAATGCAGCCAATCTGCATTGAGCCATCATTTCTCCACACTCGTCATTTCTAGATATTGAGCAGGAAAGATAAACCTCCACAAACACCACCTGCATACATATTAAGAGTGCATCACACATAACATTAAATAACACCCACCCTTCACAAACAGTCTTCCTTCAGGGTTCCAGTTTCCTGTAATTCAGCCTGAGTAGGAACTAGAACAAGTCATGGCCATCAAGCTACTTTGATGTTCTTATAATTTCAGAGGTTTTTTTCAGAGAGCTAATCAGCAAAGTCTCTAGGATTCTTCTCCTGAAACTTCCACTTCTCAGAAGTCCTTATGCACATTCTCTACTCTGGTCAACTCTGAAGACTGTAGGCCTATTTTTAAAATTTGATGGTTTGCCTTTTATTCCAACTAGCATTGCTGCTCAGCGAAGAATCACACTTACCTTGGCAGCAGGTATTGTTCCCCCAGTGCTGCACACCGTGCTGAAGAAGGGCAGGCACTCCTATGGTAATGTGGTTAATTCAAACCACAAGTTATTTCAGTTAAAAAAAAGAAAGAAACAAAAAGCCAAAAATCAAAACAAAAGGGGGAAATAAAGAAGGTGGATAAGTATCAGTTCTTGGATCAGAGACTGGCCAGGGAAAGCTGCAGCACGGGAAGGCAATTCAAGGCCAAGGCACCTGTGCTCTCTGCCCTTGGAGCCAGCACAGCCTGTGTGCACAGAGCCACCTGCAATCTCATTTCCCTCTGTTGAAGAAAGGGATAGATTAGGAATAGCTCAAATGAACTGGTCAGCCAGTAGAACTGGAGGAATTACAAGCTTCTACCAAAGGATGGTGATAAAACATTTTCAATCAGAACAGCTGCTTTTAGATGTAATGTTTGGCATTAGGAAAGATGACTTGAGCCAATGCAGGCTACCTGCCGTAGTTTAAAAAACGTGTACATGCTCACTTGTGCCAGAGATCATAGTGTATTATATCTCCACATTGAATTGTTCATCTTTATCTGGCACAGTCATACCTGGAGGATTGGGTGATTCACACCTTTACTTTCTCTTCTGTGTTAACTCTGTCATTCTGTTACTCCATGCTGGAGACAACACATCTTACAAAACAGCCCTGGACCCTGCAAGTTGCTCAACACATTTAAATGCTGTGCTGAGATACAAATCTATAGATGCCTTAGAGAGCATTTTCTAAAAACCATAAGGATCTGATTTACCTTCATTTATGCTGTCATTATAGCACTGCAGTTTGAAATCAGTATTTCGAGGCAATGGTTAGAAATCTAGCAGCATTTCTGTATGAGCTGTCATCACCATCTGCACCACCACTGACTTTTTCTTAACTGATCCAGCTGAAAAAGGAAAAAAAAAAAAAAAAAAAAAGTTACATCAGTTTGAGTCCAATTGCCTGTGCCTGTGCAAATGCTTCTCTTGGAACAGGGCAGGAGAAGCAGCAGGGGCCAAAGCTGCTGCAGAAACACAAGTGTAGCCACATTCCTCGATATTTGCGTAGAGGGCCAGAGTGACTTAGAGTAAAATATCTTTAGGTGCATTCTATTCTTTTTTATGATCATCTCCTTTTTTTTCACATTCCAGATAGAATCCATCCACAGACCTGGTGTTTTTCCGGTGGATTTGTTCACACAATGCTTTATGTTGGCAGCTCATTTCTGTCTTAGTCATGTTTTCATTTTTTTCTTCAGCAGATGTTTACAATTACTCCTTAAAATGTTTCCATTTTCTCTGATCACTGACTGTGAATGAGGTGACATTTTTAAAAATAATTGTAGCTTTTTCTGGCCAGAAACCATGTTCTTAGAGTCAAATATTCTTTGTCTTTTAAACTGTGGTAAAGGTCTTATATCTTTGTAACAGCAGCATCTGCTCTACTTTGCCTATTCCTATTTTGACAAAATCAAAGTGCTATTTGTCATTATCTGACTGTATCTTCTGTCTGGTAATCAGATGTTTATATGGCTTTTATTTAACCTTAAAGATGTGAGGCCTATTCTCCTGGATTTCTATTGGAAGGACTGCAGAATAAAAGGAACTACAGCAGCCTGAGCTTCTGAAATGCAGAGGAAGGTTTCTCTGCTTTTCTTTCAATCAGGTTTTTTCTCAATTGTTT
Organism: Zosterops lateralis; assembly: GCF_965231275.1. NCBI lineage: Eukaryota > Metazoa > Chordata > Aves > Passeriformes > Zosteropidae > Zosterops > Zosterops lateralis. Next base: position 8,957,245 of record NC_139772.1, read on the forward strand.
TTATTGACTAAAATTTAGATCAAAGTTCTTACAAACAAATGCCTCATTTCCAACACCTGCAACTATATTGCAATGTCTGTAATGCTTCAGATGTTCTTCAGAACCCCATTTCTGGGAGCCCTCCAAGCTTTTGAGAAAATTCAGCTGTTTCTTCTTTTTTCTTCTTTTGTTTTGAAAAATAAGATTTTAATTTGCAGAAAATTTATAAAAATGTGCCATCAATTTAGCACAAAGGCTTAAACAAGAGAATCACATAGATATTTTAAAAGATCACTTTTTTTTTTTTAATGCAGTCTCGTGACTTTTGGAGTGCTGACTCATGGTTTTTGCATGCTTGACATCAGCAATACCACAACTGAGAGAAAATCTTTGTGAAAGATTCCTTTCTAGTCCTCTTATGACAAAGGGATCCTCCCTTTGGAAAAGACACAGAGAAATGACTATTTCTTATTCATTAGAGTTCCCAGTTAAAAACAAGCCCAAACCCCAACTTTAAAGCAAACAATCTAAAATATCTGCCAAACCATCCCTGCTTCTTTCTTTGACCATAAGGATTCAAAAAAGGTGCATACGCATATTTTTTTTCTTTGCTTTGCTAGGATTAGAAATTCATACAAGGTATGCAAATGAATTTTCTAGTGCAATTTAATATTTTTCAATAAGCAGCTTCTCTTAATATGCCAGATTTCTCCCTCTTTCTTGTCAAGCAAGAAGTCTGGCACTGGGGACAGAAAATGCCTTTTTTCATTAATGACCATATGTTACTTTGTGTGTAGTTTTTTAGTTTCCATGAAAAAACTGCACAAATGACACTCATTCCGCTCCATTAAAAATGTTTTCCCTTACTAGGAATCAAGTATTCTGAGAGACACATGGAAATGTCACTTAAAAAATAATTTAGAACCATTTTGCTTTTAAATGAGAATTTTGGCCCAAGAATTAATGCACTTTCACTGCAAGTTGATGCATGATCACAAATTTGTATCTGTGCAAAACAATTACAAATATTCCCTACTCCTAATAAGAGAGAAGGAAATTAGGGGCCATCCCTAACATTACTGATATCAGCAGTAGAGGGATATGATAATATATTATACTGAGTGTAAAAAATTGGATTCTGGAGATGGCTGGTTTGGCAGCCAAAACTAGACTCTTTATTGAGAAAAACTTCCTATTCATTCCAAATAATTTTTCTGCACTAAGACTTGAGGATAAATTGCTTGTGGGCTTGATAAAAATGGTCGGTATGTGCCTGGATTAAAGTATTTTTGGCATAAACTACTTCAGAGGCAGATCAGGTCAAATTTACACAACTGTTGTTGTCATATGGCATTAATTTGATAGCTCACTTCAACTGACAGTTGGACTTGCTGCTTCTTTTATATTCACAACACTTTTTAATTAATTGTGCCAAGCTGAAAGCAAACAGACAAACTTGGACTGTAAATAAAACTGTATTCCAGCAGAGGTACAATCATCCAGATAAATTCATATCATAACAAAGTTTAAATCTGTACTGTGCTATGAATTACCTACTTTGACCATCAGAATCACCATTCATGGAAGGCTGCTCAGCAGAAAATATAAAATCTCCAGCACCACAGATCACTCCTATCTGTTTGTTCTACATGGACCTAAACAACAATATTGTCACTACTTCTAAATATTTCTTCTATTTCTAGCGCCATTACTACTACAAAAGTATTTTTATTTCATCAGCATTGTTTTTTTCAGGATAATACTGGAATCATAGAAAATTTAAGTACCTGTTCACAAATTTGGATCTACTGAACACCAGACTATAAAATATGTGGTTTGATCTGTGCTGCACCAGTCCTTCAGCTGATCACAAAACTCATGCTGGATCTTCAAACATCAGTAAGCACAAGACTAATTTAAGAATCCCAGAGCATCACTTCATAACTGCTCCTTAAGAAAAGTATCCCACATTTATAGTAACTCTTTGTAATCCGTGATTTACCCAGAAACTCTTTTTATTAATCTGTTAAACTCAGTCTTTTAAAAAATATACCACATTATCATTCTATCATAGTAGATGTATAGCTAATAGAAAATATTTCTATTTTTTAATGCTCATTTGGGCAGGTGAAATAAAGACACCACATGCTGCAAATATATTAATACTAAGTAAAGAGCTGCTTCTTCTCTCACCCAATGTGCACATACACAAAATGATGATTTTACTTGATCAAGATGGGGGAAAAAAGATTATCTAGAGCATTTCAACATTCTTGATGTGGTTTAAGCTTGCCTATATGAGATTTCTTTTGGGACTACTCTTCCCCAAAATCAAATTCTTATTTTAAATGCCAAAACCATCAGCCTTTCTCTTCTTTCCAATTAAAAAAAAAAAAAAAAAAAATCCCCTGAACCCAAAAACCCCTTAAAAGTCCTCAGCCCACCTTCTTCTTTGGCTTTATAATGCATCACTCAAATAAAGTACAAAAATCTCAAGGGGAGAAGAAATTATTTCTGTATATATGCCGCTTGGTTAAAAAATGCAAGTTTAATATAATTTCTGGAAAGAACTCTATGCCTGAAATCAAGATAAACCTGGTATTAAAAATAAATTGTAATATGAGTTCCTGGCTACACAGCTTGTTGTTGTAGATAGGGGGGGATGTGGACTGAAAGGACTGTTTGTTGACTGTTTCTCTCTGACACAGTATATGAATCCCATTCTGAGGTGGTCTGCTGGTTGCCTGCAGTGCAGGGGAAAATACAGTTTCCCTTTTGAGGTACAATTTGCTTTCCTTAGAGCTCTGATGACTGAACATGATTGGAGCTGCTGCTCTTACTCTACCAGAGTACCCAGCTGGGGTGTCTTCCTCACACTAAATCAAGCCTCACATGTGAGGGGAATGAAGTATTTCCCCCAAATCAGATTGGTATGAACCATTACAATTTTATTTTTTTTTTTAATAGATAATTATCTAAAGTAATTAGAGAATTTTGACAACACAACCACATAATTATAAATATAAGAGGAGCAATTCTGTCGTTTGGTGACACAACACAATACTTTAGTTTGTTATTTACAGCCAGGTCTGTTTGGCCAGTGCTTGTCTGGACAAAAGCTGCCATTCCTGTCAAAAAATGTCCAAAACTTAGACTATATATCATTGGAGAAAGCTATGTCAAACTGATAGAGTAACACAGCTATAACTGTTTTGTCAAGTTGAAAAATAGCAAGAAAACAAACAAACAAATAAAACCCAAAAAAACCCGACATATGACTGTATAAATAAACATCTTGCCGACAAACTGGCATTTCGCAGATTCTCTTCTGTTCTCAGAAATGGTTGAAACAGTCACGATGAAAGGTCAATAGAAATGTTGGCAGATCAGAGCTCGATGAGTAGGCAGGGAATGATATCCATGTTAACCAACATTAATTCTTCAAAAATTCAGCTTTCTCTTTAATCTACCATTGGAGGAACAAAAAGAAAGATTTTATTAATGAATAAAATCTTATCTGGGAAGTAAAAATAAAAAAATCATATCTCTAAAACATACATACTGGTTCAAAAGATTGGGCAAAGAAGCATCTGCACAGAAATTATGGAAATTGGTCTCCACTCTCTGCACAGATAAGACCTTAGATTAGGGAAACAAACAAACAAACAAAAAAAGGAGTACATAAATTCCAAAAGCTCATCTTTCAAAAACTGGTGGCAATCTCTTGCATTATCTAATATAGATTTCCTGTTTCATTCAAATGTTAATATATACACAAAAATCAGGGTTGCAGGGGCCACAGGAGGCCCCTGTGGTTAATTATGACAACAAGCAATGTCCTTTTCTCACACAGGCAGCCCTTTGGGCAACAGGAAGAAGACAAGCTACTGTTGCTCAAAGAACTTGTAATGGGTTTCATATTGCTACATTATTGGGGAGGGTTCTAGAAAAAAAAATCCTGTGGTTAAAAATGCACCCTGGTCTATACCATGGGAATTTCCTTGTGGTCAGCTGGCCTAGAATAGAAACAGTCCCTGTTTCCTACCCTTTGAGCATTGTGCTGGAATGACAAATTAGTGCAGCTCCTGAGCTCACCAAAGCTGGCTTTTCCTTCAGGGGCAAGAGAAAACTCCTCATGAGTGCTCTTCCCCACAGAGGATTATACAATGCTTCCCATCTAACACCTGGCCTGATTTACACTCATCTCTATTTATAGTTAAGGTTGTAAGCAGAAGAGGTTGGAACTAGTAGAGAGGAACACTAATGTTGGTTTGGATTTTGTTTTGTTTCTGTTGATTTTCTGATCACTACATCACAAGTGTAGTGATTAACAATAATGTTTTAGGAACTTGCTCTGGTGAGACCTTAGAGCCAGACTACCTGTCTGGGGGTTCTTCTGGAAGAGAGGACTGAACTTTTCAACAAATAAAGTTAAAATCCTCTTAAAATTGCATAAGATTTTTATCTGTGAAGACTTGGTTTGGTCAGGGACTTCTGCTTTCCTGTCACAAGGCCACTGATTAATATGAAAAAAACTCCATCTATAACTACATCTGTTTATTCTGTCTAGCTAAGGTGGCAAGTTGCTGTATGAAGAACAGTGTCTGCCAGGCTCTTGCAGACAGTACTTCATGTAACTTTCATGACTGCATTTACTTTTAATTGATACTGCAGTACTGTGCCCCTTATGGAGTGTTTTAAATCAATGTCAACCATAAAGGGGTACTAAACTGTACAAGATCCTTTTTTGGTTGCAGTTAAAGATAACTTATTTATGAGGACATGAATAAAACTCTAAGTGTGTGAATGCAAATATGCCCAAAACTTTCAGAACTCTTTTTCTTTATTTCATAGATTTGGAAATCTCAGACATGGATTTTTTTTCCCTTTTCCATAATGAAAAAATTCAACAAGGGCCCTTTGAATGTTTTCTCACCCCTTGTGTTTTTCTCCATCCCTGTATTAACTGGATACGACACTGGAAGTTGTTATCCAATGAGAAAATCAAAGCCAGTAGAAGGGAGGCTCTTCCAAAATTGGCAGTGTTCTGGCATTCACCCAGAGCTTTCATGTTATGGAAACAAGCCTTTGACAAGCTCAGACACGTGTGATTCTCACCAGAAATGAGTCTTCTCAGCCCCTGAGTGCCAGCATGGACATCACTCCATGCTGTTGTTTCAGAAGAGCCATTCCTTAGTAACTTCATTTACAAATGCTCTTAATTCACTTGCCCAGTATAGCAAGAAAAACAGCTGAGGGAGTGACTGCATCACTCCATCAACCAGATCCCTTTTTTTGGGGATAGCCCTCTCAAAGGTTTTTCACAGCCTGAAATACCTCTCCAAGTACCACACTGAACAAGAGGTTTGTTCTTATTACAGAAGAGAAGCAGCAAATTGTCCAAAATCCTGGCCAAAGCTGGCATGGTTACTGTGTGTAGGTAGTTACATGACATTAATTTCTCAGTAAAGGGAAGAGAGCACAGGGGGGAATCAGTGAAGTCGCCCTCTTTGGTTTCTCAGAAGAGTCTCATACTGCCCAAGTATTGCTGACATAGATCTGATGAATGCACAGCAGTGAAGTACAGAATGAAAATGTCTCTTGATCTTATATATATTATACTTTTCCTTTCACATCCTCATAGAAGTTAGGAATGAGTCAGTATGGGAGACTGAAATCTCACCAAAATCAATACAAAAGAAATTAAAGATGGTGAATTAACTATAAAGACTATTAGTGCTCATGAGTTATATTCAAGGTAAAAGATTACACTGAAAGAGAAATTAAAGGGATAAACAAAGACAGCTCATTACCTTACTTAATTTTCCTTTTTATAGATTAAGTTTATACTTTTAGAAGTTGGTGGTTTCTTTCCAGTCAAAGCATAAGTTCTATTAACTCACCCAGAACTAGAATTTTTATTTTGTAGAAAACCTCAAAGTTCCACACATTAAATATATGGCATATCATTCCATTGGCATGAAACAACTTTCCTCTGAAAATGTAGTGAGAATAAACAACTCAGAAATAACATTTTCCTCAAACCTGAGTTTAACAAAAATTTCGTGGAAGACGCTCAATTGCACCTGCTCAGAATCCAAAGTCAACTGTGATGCCTTTAAAATCTCCAGTCTGTATTTGACAGTGCAGCTCCATGTGCTTGGAGATTTTTCTCCAAGTGTCCTCTGAAGGGTAAATCCCACTGAGGAGGCTGCCTGGGAAGGAAAGTTAATATCACCACAGTACTTGTCTGGCCGTGCAAGGGATGGGCCACAGGGGCCCTGCTGTGCTTACAGCAGCAACAGAGCCAAAAAGTCCTACTGTGTTTTCAAAAATAACTGGCTTATTTTTGAGCCAGAATTGGTTCTTTTATGTCCTGACTCAAAATACAACAAATCTTTATAATGATTTGTTGCTGGTTTTGCCTTTTTTTTTTTTTTTTTTTTTTTTTTTTTTTTTTTTTTTTTTGGTAATAACAGAAGTTTTTGTGAACTATGTAGAAGAATGATACCAAGTTTGGCCCCAGCCCAGCAAAGCACATGTTTAACCTTCTGCATGTCACTGGTTTCTGAAATCAATGGGACTGCTTGCAGCCTGAGAGTAAATCATGTGCTTCAGTGCTCCACCACAATAAGACCTTTACAATTGTTTTCTTCTGTACAGATAATTCTAGGAACCCTCACAGAGCCTGAATGACTTTCACAGATGATGAAGAATCTCTGCTATAGGTAGGAGGAAACCTTACTAAACACCTCTTTTTACAGCTTTAAACCTGATGTCCCATTTCTTCGTCAATCTGGTCCCAGAAATTAAACCTTGTTGGAGACACAGATTAGCTAAGAGCAGAGGGAGTTGGGTGTATTTGTAACAGGGAGGCCTTTCCTGGCAAACAGAGAAAGGAAATTGGACAAATATAGTAAAACAATTATAGATATGTAAATTATAGGTGCAACAAATAAATATCTCCTTTAGCTCTGATGCTGAAAACGGTTTGGGTTGTTTTTTCCCATAGAGCAAAAACTTGTATTTCTGCAAAACTGTCTTCAAAGAGAGTATTTGGGGTACAGAATTTCATTCATGAAAGTTTCATTGAACATTTTTATTTGCTCTACAAACCATAACAACACTTCAGAGATCAAGCACTGTGGAAAGCTTGGAGCAAGGTGCAGCTTGACTGTTTGCATGAGGTGGGTGATTAACAGTTTGACTTGGAATACTGCAAGTGCCTCAAATTACTGTAAGACACCTTTGGAACACCAGGACCTATAACACTAAAATTGATAGTTTTACAAAATAATGATCTCTGTTTTCTTTGGGAGAAAAATCTTTGGAATTTGGATAGACTCAGTGTTAAAAGCATGAAGCTGCAAGAAACTTTTGAACAAAAGATAGAAATTAAATTGGCAATTTTTTTCCTAAATATTTTTTATTATCTGCCCAGCCAATACCTAACAAATGGCTTCACTTTAGCAAGAAAAATCAGCCTTTCTCTTCTAAAAAGCAATCCTTTTTTTTCCTTTTCGTGCAAAAACCCCAGGGATTCAGACCTCCTTGTTGCTGGCTGAAGAGCCCTCTCCTACAAGAAATCAGTTTCTGATGAAACCTGTTATGTGCATTAAGGTGAGAAACCACTCTCAGCTCTACCTCAGGATGCTGAAGTGTTTTATGAGCTAGTGCTTGTGGTGTCAGCCTGAAAAATACTACTTAACATCATCCCCCCAAAAAACCCCAAATACACACACACATACACACACACACACACACTCAGCTGTAGAACAAATCATCCCAGAGTTTTGCAGTGAAGAAGTGGGAGCAGGTTTCTGCTGAGCATTGGCTGGATTTGTGCCTATGGTCTCATTTATTTCAGTGGCACCTGCATTCACACAGCAACTCCTGCCCTGCTCCTGCCAGGCTGTGGGTGAGACTCAAGGCAGGTGGGAACCCTGACTCCTCCTTACCTACAGTGCCATTATACAGAGGGGAAATGGGAAATCTTTAACGGTGCCGAGCTTAATTAATTTACCTCAATGTGTGGGCAGGGCTGCCCCTCCTTTAGCACGGTGTAAATACCCTGTGCCCTTCCAGGTGCAGCTGGGGAGCACCTTGCCCTGCTGCCAGGGTGAGGAGGAAGCCATGAACAGAATATTGCCTGGATATGCTGATGAAAATGAAGGCAGTGCTCAGGGGACTTTGCCTCTCTGATGTTTGATTTGTCGGCTTCACTCTGCATCCTTTCTCGGGCATCAGCACTGGAGGTTTATCCACACTAACTTCTCCATCCACATTGCTTTTTTTGAAGTGGAGAGATGCCTTGAATTCACTATGAGAGGTAAAAAACTTAATTCCTAGCCACCCACACCTGCCTGAGTTCGGTGATGTATTTCAGCCCTGCACATCTGACACGCAATAAAATATCAGCATCTTACAGTACCAGATACTAATTAGAAAAAGAAATGTGTTAGATGTCAGGCCTCAAGAAAGCAAACTTAACATTCTGACAGCAGCTGGAGAGTGATAGCCATAATCAAGCATTGTCCCTGCTTAGATCTGTGCCAAACAACCTCGCTTACTTCCAGCTAATTCTCCATCTGAGACGATCTTTCTTTACGATTCCAAAGAAACATGTTGTCAGTTCCCACCTGCTGGCATTGCTAGAAATAAACCCACAGTTGATTGGATGCAATAGGTCAGCAGAATAGTGCATTGAACTGTTGTTTGTGCTTCCAAGCTGTGTTACGGGGGATTCACTAACATTTATTAACCCTTTCGCAAATCGTGCCTTTTGTTACGCTTTTATAAAGCAGGAAGGTTTCAATGATGAAAACGCGTCTTTTTAGGAATTTCAAAGGAAGCAAAATTTGGGCTCACTGCCAGGCTAAAAGTTCGATATCATTTGAAAACCAAAATATATTAGAGAAGAAAGAAAATGCAGATGTCAGCCTAGTGACACAGAGTAATCTATTTGCTCAGTGCTTGTATTTTCCTACCAATTTTGTATTTTTCAAAAAGGACAATAAAAGAATTGTGCTCACTGCTAATTAATGACAAGCTGGTAAAAGCATCTATCCATTGTTCCATTTATTTCTTCATTTCCAGCAGTTAACAGCCCTGTTCTGAAATGAATCAATGTCGTTTACACAATGTTGTCACCCCTATTGTTTCTTTATCATCCTTGCATTTTCATAAATTGGAGGTGTTAATGGCTTCTCTCAGAGCTCTAAAATGTATGCAAAATGGTAATCCATCCCCTAAACAATTCACATTTAGGCAGGCACCCTCTTAAATATGTTTACTATTAAAATGAATCCTTTGTTTGGATCTAACCCTATCTGTTTGTTTTCTAAACACAGAATCGCAGCAGGTATGCAGAGCCTCATTTTAAGTAGGGACTATCAAGTACCCCTGTCCTTTCAGAAACCTGGTGATTTGTCTATAGAGATGAAAGACTTTGGGGGTTTTTCTTAAGGAGTGATAGTACATATATACGAATTTGTCTGTCAGGTTTTGAAGGAAAAATCAAGGGTTTGGTGCAAAGATTACTAATGCAAAGAAAAGATATTTACTGCCCTTAGTGATCTTTGGTCTGGGCCCGAGTAACAGCACTCTGTGCTCTCTGAGACTGGAAAGGGAACTATGACATTTATCCAACATGCTTTAAAAGCAGCAGACTTGTCCTTGCTGATGGCATTAATATCTTTGTTATTCAGGAGTGCAATAGAGTCAGTGCTTAAATCTTTGCGTGATTGGATTTGTAAAGTTTGTGGGACAGGCTGCACCTTGTTGTCCACTCACAAGATCTGCACAGGCACTTGGACAGCTGCTTACAACCTTTTGTAGTTTGCATCAACTTAAATGTTCTTGTTCTAAATTATGTATTGGAAGCTTTACAAGCTTTTAAAGTAAATTCTGCACAGCTTAATGGTTTCATCCCTCTGAAATATTTTTTCCGTTTGTTTTTAACAAGGTCACTATCAATGGTAATACTTTATGCACTTTCCTGAGCCTGACTGAAAGTAATTTAATTCATCAAGTTTCATTTCATTGCTATTATTTTCCTTTGGGTCATCACCAGAATGAACTGCACCAAAACAACTTGCTAGGAATATACGCAGTTAAAAGATAATTTTCAGAATCGAGGTACAAACATCTTAAAATGAGATTTCAAACACATTCTCATCTGAGTATGGTACAGTTTGATGAGATACAGTGCTGACATAAAGACCAAGATGAAAAAGAAAAAACCCAAAACGTTAAAACTGAAATATCTGACAAACAGGCGGAGAAGCGTTTAAAAAACTTAAAGGAAAAGAGAGCATTGGTGGCAACAAAAGCAGCAATCCGAATAAAAAACCCAAACCAAAAAAAAATACTTTAAAACATCATTTGTGCACTTCTGTTTAATTCACTTTTGTTTCAAGTCGAGGAATCTGTATTGCTTAGAAGTGACACTGAAGTCCCCCAACAATGTATGACTGTGTGATCTGCGCTGTTAAAGGATGGATCCTTGGAGTACTGACACAGAGAGAGAAGATCAAGGCTTGGCAGTGACCGGAACATGCTGCTACACAGCAGGCAAACACTGGAGTCGAGCAGCTGCACCAAGGCGGGTTGTGCTGCCTCCTTCCTTTATGCTCTTGTTTTGACTTGTGTTAATCACCCATTGTTCTAGGTGGGAGAGCTAAATTAAAGGACAGGGCGATCGAACAGAGCTCCCATTCAATTAGAGGAAGCAGGTCACTGCAAATTGTGCTGCACGGCGAGGTGATAAGCAGGAATTAGAAGCATACCTGGAGAGGTGAACTATTTAGAAGTAGGCAAAACAGTTTAATTTTAACTGAGGTTAAATGAAACTATTTTGTAGTCTTCCCAAATGTTCAACATCTCTTAGCACTAAACAATGTAAGTCTCAGGAGTTTGCCTTTTGCTATCAAGTTACAGCAACAATTTTTAAGAGTAGAAGTGTAGCCTGATGGGAAGATTAAAAAAAAAAAAAAAAAAAAAAAAAAAAAAAAAAAAAAAAAGTGAACAAATAATAATAATAAAAAAATCATCTTGATTTTTGATGCAGTGTTTTGGGATAATCTTCAGCGTGTTCATGCCAGCCAAATTAGATTGTCATTTCATAAATATGCACAGAGAGAAGTTTGACTGTGTAGAACTTTCAGACCAACCTATGGGATGTTGAGATCCCTCAGTGAGGGAAATCACGGAAAATCATGGCTGGTTTTAGATACATTTTCTATCAAATAAAAAATGGCACGTTTCAGACATTTTATAAGAATAACCATTCTCATAAGATTTCAACCCAAATGTTTTTGGGCATGGAGGCTTTGAATAGACTTTGAATGTGGAGCTAACGCTGTCACTTCCACAGAGCTCCTGACACTTTGCCAAGCATTCTTCATTAGCTTTCCCTAAACTCTGTGGGATCTGGGATTGCACTTGTCTTCTAGGAAGGTGGGCTGGGATTATTTGGTCCACAATCACACAGTCACAGAATTGCTGGGTTGGAAGAGAATTTTAAGATCATCAAGTCCAACTCAAATCTACTCAATTATGTCAGCTCCTGAGCTAAATTAGTGATTACATCTTTCAAGGAGTCTTATGGACACATCTTCTGCACTCAGGGGACATCTCTCAGGCTTTTTATTTGATGTATGTACCAGGAAATCCCTCCGTGGGGTGTGCAGTACACCTTTCCTGGCTAGAACAGCACAGATTGAAGGATAAAGGGTTGGTGTCACATCCATGTAGGAGTTAATTTCTCTTGATGTGATGATGTTAAAGTGCATCTCTGGGACATTCACAAGATGTGATTCAGAAACAAGATACCAGCAGTTCTCCAAAGAGCAACAATGCACACGACTCCAGGAATGCAAATAAATTGGAAATACTATTCCCCATTTATAGCCAGAAATGACACAGTTATTTGTGCACAAACCCATCATCCTCCTTCTGTGACATAATGCAATTTTTGAGGCTTTCAGGCTCCTACACTGCCATGTCCTCTATTTGCCACACTCTGTCCTGGGACAGATCCCTGTGTTTTGTGGTGCATGTGAGGAGTGGACATTTTTGATCAAAGCAAGTACTGACAAATGGTATGTGAATAAATGAAGGGAGAAAAGAGACAGATCTGGAGGTGGTTTCTATAGATTTCAACTTAAATATTTTAAATTTATAGAAATGGACAATATAGCTTTATCTGTGTTCCTTTTTTAATCCAATGAGCATAACCATCAAACATAACCTAAAAAATCAGGATTTCCTATTACCTCACTTAAATATGATGGAATTCTCTCTACAACAAAGCAAGCAGCAGCATTTCTCTGTTCTAAGACTGTTCTAAGTCATAGGCAGGAGACAAAATAATCAAACACACATTGTTGTTTGCCAGAAGAGTCCTCAGGTATTCTGTAACATATATTTTTCAGAGGTATCACCTGAAAAATTTATCCTTGAGTAAGATTGAAATGTGAGGTCTGGCAAGGTATTCTGAGTCTGGATTTTTTAAACCTAATTCTGTTGCAAATGTAACTACTCTGATTGTTTTGATTTAATCAAAACTGGCTGTTAAATCTCTAATTCTAACGTCTTTTCAATCTTTGCTCAAAGTGACACATATGTACTCCGTGACTGTGCATTGTGAAGTTAACAACTTGTTATTTGGCCTATCAGTTGTTGAATATTCAGCCCCTTGTTGGAATTGTTCAAAATGTAAAACTATTTCTGCCTTTATCATTCCTGTCTCTCAATTCATCCTTAGAGATCATAGCTATTCCAGAAAACAATTAAGAAAAATACAGAGATGTTGTATTTTTAACTTCTGAGGCTGAAGGTTTCCAGACTCGCTTTGTAGTTGAAGAAGAAAAAGAATAAGGAGGAGGAAGAATAAAGTATATATTTCATCTTCTAGTGATAAGCCAATATTGAAATGTACCTGTTTTTAAAGACTTAGTCAACAGCTTAATACAGAAATAAAATAGTCCAGGAATTATTTTAAGATAACCACAGGAGTTACCAATCCCATTTTTATATGAGTACATAATATTCTCTGAAAAATGAAAAATTAATTAAATCCCACTAATATTAGTTCTCTTTTTCTTTCACCAAACATGTAAATTCATGTTGTCTTTAGACCTCAGCATAATCGGAAGAAATAATTTTAGTTGGTGAACTCTGTTCAACTCATTGAAAAAAGAAATCCTATTTACACAAGCCAATTAAGGCTTATACTTAAAAGAATCTTCAAGAAATTAACATTAAATTTTCATAATAAGCATTAAGATTTTCAAGTAAGGCTATCAAATATAAAATCAGACCACTGTAATTAAGGCCATCCTAGCAGTTTTTCAGAAATAATTGCCAACCCTCACATATGTCACATCCAGCCATCTACATGCATACTCAGTGGCCAGAGTGAATTGGGACTGTGTCAGCTGATTATTTCTGTAATCAAACACCCCTTTGATTAAATGAAGCATTGCTTGAATATCATTGAATAGAGTTAAACAGAGAGTATTTATTAAATTGTTTCTAGCTACCATCACTGTTGGGAACATTTAAAGCAAGTCTTGTTTGGGGTTTTTTTCATTTATCATTGAGAGCAGCTGTCATGGCTGGACAAGTCAGCATTTTTATGTCATTTGTGTAAGGAAAAATACTTGTGCTCTTTGCCTAACAAATCCTTAACCTCTCACTGATAAATTATCTACAGAATTTAGCCACAGTTTGTTCACAGTAAGTTTTGTATTCTATCAAGCAAACTAGAAAAAAAAGCCATTCTTAGCCAAAGGATGAAGAGTTCTACGTGTCTGGTCTAAATCTTACTGAGTTCAGTAGAGTCCTACACACTTTGGTAGGCTCTGGATGAAGCTCCTGGTGTACATTAGCTTTAGGGACACATTATTTTGGTGTTATTTTTGTGGTCTTGTTCCACCTACCCAATAGGCTTGTTTGCACCTTCTGGGCTGGGCTGTGCCTCCAATGAAAGGATCATGTCTACTCTTATTTAGCTTTGATTAACACCATTAACCTATCGGGCACTGGAGCGACTTGCAGAGCAAATTGGTAAGCCAATTTCAGCAAGGCACATAAAGCAAAGAACAGCTTGGATTGTCAGATAAACATGCCCAGAGGTGCAGTTAGGATGCTGAAATTATTAGGTGAATGATAGGGAGCCAAAAAATCAGTGAGCCACTTGAGCAGAGAGTATAAACATAAATATCCAAAAGCATGCCACAGTGCATGCGTATTTTATGTTGATGTGCTAATACATTATCTGCTAAGGGTTTATTTAAACCATTTTTGTATTCTCTGCAATTCATTTATCTGCATAAAGAAGAGCCACTAACAGGACAGTGCCTTATGAACAAGCAACCCTGTATGTTTTCCACTGCTGTTTATAATTCTTCATGCTCATATCTACAATTCATGAGCAAATTGGCTCGTGAACGTTTCCATAAAGGTTGAACAAAGTATGGTGCTGTTAACACTCGCACTGTCATGCACAGAATCAAAATGTGCCCACTCTCATTCTATTCATCACAGCTCAAAGACATTTTGGCAATGATATTATCCAAATATTATTAAAACTTTGAACCCTGTCCCCATAAATTATAGCAAAATGGCTTCAGAGCCATTAGGCAAGGAGGATGTATGGGCTCCAGTTGCTTTGGAGTAATTATGTGCTTAAAAGGAAGCGTGGCTAAGCATTCTACCAGTAAAACGAGAAAAGCTATGATCATTTGTTACTGCTTCAGTGCTGTACACAGTATTGCTCACACAGGTCAAGCCAACCTTACAGCAGGACAATTATCTGCCTAGAGAGACCAAACATCTGTTATTAAGTACGCAGAGGCACCACTGCAGCATGCTAGAAATCTTGTCCACTTCATTGGTTTGGCTTACGGTAATGTACTTCAAACACTTGGCTAACTCTGTACAACATCCCCCCTTTCTTATTGTTACTGCAACAGTTCAGCTTTGAAATATGCAGTACCTTCACTCCCCCATTACTTCCTTTAATATGTGCACAGCTGTTAAAGATGATGGTGTAACTTTAGATGAGTTGCTCTTTCTCTTCTCTTTTTTTTTTCCTCTCTCTCTCTCTCTCTCTCTCTTCCCCCCCCTCCTCTCTCATTCTCTTCTTTCCTCAAAATGTGTTCTGAACATTCTTGTACATTTGTAAGTTACCCACTGAGAGTAACTGTGGAGAATATTAGTGGTGCAAAAGTGCAGGGAAACACAGTTTTTACATTATAAAACAAAAGCTGCTTGATTTCAAATGTTCCCTAAGTTAGCTGAAGAGGCAAAGGACTCTTTTTCACACAATGCTTATGAAATAATGTGTTTAAAACAAACAACAGCACAAGGAACAGACAGCCCTTCCCTGCACTCACTGACAAATTAGTAGAACAATCCTCTCCTGCCAGGCTGATTATTCACCTGAAGTGAGGAGATTCTGAGCTGTACACAATTTACTCCACTTTTTAAAAGCTCTGATGTTAACATACAACTACGTTCCCCCTCTGATAGAAATTAGAGATGTAAGTGACACATTTACTTTCACAGGGTATAGCAAAAAATGTAAAAGAGTAATGAATGGGTGGCAGAGATGTCAGAGTTAGAAATTAGATCTATCTTATCTGTCTTGGTTTTTTCTGAGCAGCCTATCACAGTGTAATAATCAAAACTTTGAAGGAGATTTTAGGTGGGAGAACTACAGAAATCAAAGATCCTAGAAATACTTTTTCTTGTGCTCTGAGGAAAACTGCACTGCTTCTGCATTTGCTCTATGCACACTGTACTACAGAAAGAGGAGCTGATACAACTGACAGATTTATGCCATCCTGAGATTCTATCAGCACACACTTCTCTTTAAAGCAACCCAGATTTCCTTATGTTAAAAGCAAATGAGAATAATACTCTGGGGTGAAAAATACACACTACTGCATACACAGGTAAAAAGTCAAAAAATAAAAGGAAAAGAAAAAGAAAATTTGAACACGATCACAAGAGCTTAAAACAAACCTATGTCAAAGATGACATTATTGTGTAATCACCAGATTATTTTGCCCCTTAGAGAAAAAAGGCTCTGGGGGAAAAGGCATACCTCATCACTATGATGCGTGGCCCACTTCAGCCGTTCCCATCTACATTATGCTCCCTTTTCATTATCTGTGCCTGGGAATAAAAGGCCAGTTAGGCAGAGAGTTTGAAATTGGATCAGCAAAGAAGAGTGTGTCTTCTGCCTGAATTTTATATTCACTCACGCTTAGTCTCTAAGGAATTACAGAATAAATTCAAAGCATACCTATAAAAATATTTTAATTAGCTTTTTAATCATATTTAGTATTTTGAAACTCAAATATACAAGATAAGTTTTTTAAAAAAATTCTTTAAGATTTAGACACATTTTCCATTAATATTTATCTGATTTGACTTTGAATCACTTGATTACATCCTTCTGAGTTCCTAAAGACAATAAATAACCACGATAGGGCAGAATTTGACATTTTAAAATTTGGAACTCCACAGAAATCAATGGGAGCTTTGTTTAAAAACCACAGAAGCCTCTGGTTATGATATAAATAGTTTCCTGTCTCAAATCACTATAGTTTATAAGAAGTACTCATGATAATCCAGGTGTTAGTTTTCAAAATAGGGCCACAAATTTACTGATAAGACTCATCCAAAAGAAGAGTTTATACATGTCCCATACATATTTACTTCTTTACAATGGCCACTTACATGGTACAGATGTATAAATTAAAGATGCATCTCACTTGCCTTTACAGAATATATCAAAGCAAGCTCTTGAACTCACTTTTTTCTAATTCATTTAAATACTATTAGCAACCAAGAAGGACAATTAAAACCCAACTGTAAAATAACACTGTTTGTCAATATGTTCACAAATAGGGGTGCATAACTTTTGTGTCAGTGTAAGAGAAGTGACAATAGCTGAATTAGAATCACAGAACTGTTTAGTTTAGACAAGACCTCTAAGATTATCAAGTCCAATCAGCACTGCCAAGCCCACCACTGAACCATGTCCCTAAATGCCACATCCACATGTCTTTAAAATATCTCCAGGGATGGTGACTACACCACTTAACTGGGCAAACTCTTCCAATGTTTGCAATGCTTTCAGTGAGTTTGAGGTCTAGGACTGGAAAATGAAACAGGAGACTAGCAAAGTAGGGTTATACTACAAACTCCTCCATTTTTTGGAAGACATCCCTTCTGAAGAATGAGACAATCAAATGTTTGGAGTGATCAGTGATTGCACTTACACTGAAGGTTAATTTGAATTCTGTGAGCTGCTCAGTGGGCACCAGTATTCACCTGGGGATGCCTCACCTGCCAGCTGCAAGTGTACCACTGGTGAGAAACTAATCAGCATGAGTAAAGGCTTCAAAAGAACTTCCTTGAGATCATGGGATAAAAGAAATTCTGTAAATGCAAAGGTGGGTAGAAAAAAATCCCATGCAAAGAAAATGTCATAAATATTCAATCCCGAGTGATGGGTGCTGCACACAGTACATATTAATTATTGTAGTCCTGCAATTCCCTGCACCCTTTCTATGTAACTATTGTCAATTTTCACAGCACTTCATAAAGCAGACACACGTTAGCCCCTTGTACAGCTCTCCATGTAGCCCAGGTGCTTAATGGAGAAAGTCCACCCATTCAATCTTTATACTCAGTTTTTCTTTATACCATTTTATACCATTTTTCATTATTGTCTTGTGAGAGGAAAATTACACACACCCAGTCACTTTACATTTTTTTGTACTGTGACTAAAGGTTCTTCCAAGAAATATTGCCTTCTATGTAAGGTAAAAAAAAAAAATACAACCCGGAGTATGAGAGAAATCTGTGATAGCATTTCAGGGTAGAGCTCAGAGTTTATACAGCAATAGTTCATCAAAGAACTTCTTCTCACTCCGTTGCCCAATGCCAGCCTCAACCCTCTTTCATTGCTCCCAAACTTCTCTAACAGGCTAGTGGAACTTTATTCCATCCTTTAATATTTTTTTTTTTAATTACGTTTCTAGATTTCATTTAAAAACTGATTGCCCCAGAGATGTAGAACTACTGAAATAGATTTCAAGCAAAGTTTTCTTTATCTCAACAAGTCTCCAGGAAAAGAGGAGAAACCCAATAAAAAAAAAGAAAGAAACAAAAAAAAAACCCAGGTTAAAAAGGAGAAGCGTGGGAATGAGCTTGTCAAAGAGAGTTTTTGATCTGTCTCACAAAATATTTGACTATGTGAGGAGACAAGTACAAGTAGATGAAATTTTCCGTATAAGAAAACTCCTCCACAGTCTAGTTTCAAAACAAAGAAGTACACACATTAATGTCAGCCGTTCTGTGCCAACTGATTAATTTTTGTAATCTTGTTTTAGGTTTTCTCTTCAATTGTCAGTTGTAGTTTCTTAAGAAATCTGCACGCAGCTGCATTTTTAAGCACTCTCTCTACTCAAATGAACTAATCTCTTATATTGTACTTGTCAAAAAAAAAAAAAAAAACAACACAAAAAAACCCTTTCAATATTCTTTTCCCTTCAGAAAGAATAATTTATGGTAAAGAACATTTTCTCAAGACCTTTCCTTATCAGGAGGACATATGTGAAACTGTGGGCATAATTCCGTACTATCTTTTGCCTTCTTGATAACAAACAGTTTGTGTTACTAAAGCACTTCTTTGTGCAGGTGGATGATAAAACCATCCTTCAACCTGGAGAAAAATATTTCCTCACACAGCTATGACTGCACTTCCAAACTGCTCAGAAGAACAGGTATTTTTGCAAACTTGTTTTGAAGCTTTCCTATGTTGATATGACAAAGTCACTGCTCCCTGAGAGCAGCTGCCTGGTACTGTCAGAAGGTATAGCCACTTTCAGACTTTGTAAACAAAAGGCTTCCTGTGACATAAAGAATCCTCCAGGTTTCAAGCCAATTCCAAAGCCTTCATGAGAAATTTGAATATTCCTTTCACTGCAGCAGCTGCTTTCTCTCACTGCTGGATGGTAGTGGAGTTGGAAAATAACCTAAACATGCAATGAAAATTCAGTAGCCTACAGGGAAAAATCTTTCGGCCCATTTTTGAGAAGACAAACATCCAACCAAAACATTAACAGTTTCAGTAAGCAATAATCACCCTGGTTAGCAATCTAAGCAGGGATTGTACAGACATGGTGATGAAGCTAAAATTGAATATTAGTATGGTCTTTCTAAGTTTAGTTGGTAGATTGAATCAGGAAAAGTGCCCTGTCTAGACAGCCTCAGCTTTGTAAATAAAGGAAAGACCCCATTCCCTGTTTATCCAGTCCTTTTATGTGTTCACCTGAAGACACAGACACACACACACACAAGTTCACTCCAAGGTTTAAGAAAAGCAATATATTCCTTTTTCAAAATATATTAGACACTTGGTTTCAAAATTATAGAGACTTTCTGTTGGGTCTTTCAGCGATTCTTGTAGTGTTTATATAAAACTGCTTCTGACACTAAATTATTTGCAAATGTTCCTCTTTTTGGGGGGGATTTGGAGCCAAATTATAATAAGCAAGAGCAGATTGACCCAGATTAAAAGATACAATTAGTCTGTCTGATTAGTAAACCTAAAGAGTACTACTGACACTAAGTTATTGTTTTTATGACAAAAGAAGACATCCTGGCAGAACAATAAAGTCAGTGCTATGGAGAAGAACCTTGCAATTTACTCCAAACAGTTTAAAAAATTCAGTTTAGAGATACAGCAATTCAGTAGAGCTGAAATATTATTATGTAATGATACAAGTAAATACATTCTAACTATATATGCCTCATTCTTTTCCATATCAAAGCCATTTTTTCTTCTGAAATGGGTGAAATTTTAATCACATGCAAAATCCCAATGAATAGACTAGGCTTTTACAAAAAATGGGTTTTTTCCCAGTAAGCACTCAGGCCCAAACCAACTTCACTTTACAGCTCCTGTGGGACCTGTCTTGGTATAAATTGAAATGAAAATTAGGTTTTCATGTGTGTAAATATATACACACGTATATTTTTATTTACACAGATGTAGAATTACAAAGTTATTTCTTTAGGGACCCAATCTTAAAATATTATACATTGGTTATATTTAGTGACAAACAGTGCATCAGTCACTACTTGTGGAATGGGGGATGGAAGAACTGAATCCATCTGCTAGCCTATAAACCACTATGATTAATTAAATAAATAGAGTAAAAGTATTATACTCTGTAAGATATGATTATGATCTGAACTACTTCCATTCAAGCACCTCAAAGCAAAGCATCGTCCCCATTTCCGCTGAGCCTGAAAGGTGTGGGTTTTGTGTGAACCTGTCACACGGCTCAGCTGTGGTTGCACACAACAGTCAGCAAAGTGAATCGTGGTCACAAAGCATGGGCATCAATGCTGGACAATGAGGCATCTTCAGCAGGAATTCCTCCCAGCCTGGAAAGGCTGGTGCTCTTTGTGACCTGAAAAGGTTCTACCCTAATGGGTTACATTTCCTCAGCCAACTCAAAAGTGGCAGTTCCACCATTTGGTGCTTCCAAGTCTGCTGAGCCACTTGCACACCAGAGTTACTGGTTTTGCACACTGGCTTCCCAAATCCCTTATAAAACACAGGTCACAGATAGGAGCCATGGCCTCTTTCCCCTCACAGCAGATCTCGAGTCCATCAAGAAAAAGGAGATGGGTTTGTCAGGCTTTTTCCTAGGGTACACTGCAGCAACTTTGAAGTGAGGCCATCATCTGACTTTGAAAGACTCAGAATAGCAAGATCTCCTGAACAGCTCTCTCAAATGGAAAACAACAAATTTTGTTCTCATCTCTCTCCCATATAGAAAAGATGCTGATTTTCCCTCATTCTGGGGGCAGTTTCCCATCTGCTGCTGAGTGCTATGATGCTATAACTGTGACCATACTCTAAGCAGTTTCAGGATGATGGTGAAATGTGCATTTTTAAGACTAAAGGGAGAAGGAAAAGCCTGATGTCGAGACAGGAAGCTGATGAGCCTTGTAATAGCTGACTCTGCTACACACTGTCTTCGTGAGAACAGGAGATGAGCAAAAAAGTGACCTGTAAGAGATAGGAACAAGCCCTGGGAAGAATTTGCTGAATATTTTGAGAGTCAGAGTTAAGATTTATGCAAAAACCCCTACTTTGGGTTACTATATTCATGCTTGCAGTTTAGGATTATTTGTGAATGACTGTCTATAGGTACATATTATGGCATATCTTCATGTGTGTAGGTAGCTATGTGAGAAATCAATCCTGCCCTGTGTGTCCATCATCAATACTTCATGTGGGGTTTTTGTTACAGAGTACATTTAGATTTATTAAGTGCATGCCCAGATTTTATGGCAAATGACATCAGGGCATTACAATGAATTGATGACTCAAAATCATGACTGCAAAGACAACTTTAATGAGTTTAAAGTAAGTAATAATACACTGAATTGAAGACTAGGAGCAGGAAAAGCTTTCCCTTCACTCAGGGAAGTTTCACAGGGCAGCTGAACTAATGTAATTTTTAGCAGCTTCAGAAGAGTGGTTTGCTCCATCTCACCTAACCAACCTCAGCTGACATCCAGCAACGTTTATTCAGACCTTGCAATGAGATGTTTTAATTTTCTGCAAGCTGTTAATTACTGTAAATGACCCACAAGGCAGAAACAACACCCTCAGACCAGAACTGGACTTATATGATATGTCCCAAAATCTAGCTCTCATTCAGAAAGCCCAGTGAGCCCACGTATTCATGACTCATCTTTCCAGTCTGTATCCACCTTGAACAGTGATCACACAGACTTCTGAAAAATAAGTATTATTTATAATGGTATTGATATGTGTGCCATTTCTGACAGTGTGAGCTGGGATGATGCTCCTGAGTCTTCCCAGACAGCAGCTCTGCCTCTGTCAAATTCTCCTGAACCATAAAATTCCACCTCTAAACTGATCATCCTTTGGAATCTACCACCTACATTTTTTTTCTCCTCCTGTGTTTGTAGGACTTTTCTTGTCCTGGTTCAAACAGCTGTAGAGGAAGCTTCAGAGCTGATAGAACTTTCCTGAATAATTCTTAATGGTGTGCCAAGAAGTTTCAACTTGGGCCATTCCTTCTCCTTCTATTTCCCCCTTTCAAATCTTCCATTAAGTGAAAACAATGTATTTTACAATAAACATACCACTAAACACATCCATATATAGACTGATTTGATTATTATTGCAGAGCAGCTCCAATTTTTCCAAAGCAACTTATCTTAGTCATCGCCATATAACACAGAAAAAGTCATAAAATGAGAAAGTAAAAAAGAAACTCAAAACCTTCTCTTTAACATTCCTCATTGACAACGTCTTCTTTATGGATTCTACTTTTCCCTAAGTGTTTCTCTAATGCTTTAGTAACTTGCTATCCTCTGCCTACCACTGAAAGGGAGCCAAGCAGGGCACGTCCTTAGCAGGGCACATTTTTAATGCAATAAAAGAAGTGAAGTATCCCCTGTGGACTTAAACTGCAGGCTTTGGGAGATAGGAGAAAAGTCAGGGAAAATGAAATGAGAATATGCTTAGAACACAGAGTGAATATCCATACTGCAGAATGACTATAGAATATATAATATATAATTAAAAGTTCTTGGCTGCTCAGTGTTTTATCTCATCCCCCTTAAAAGCTGCATTGTGACACAGGAGCCAGCATCAACTCTAATTGTGTCACCAGTAACAATGACAGTTATTATTACTTTTTATTATATGCCAATTCTCCATTTGTTCCTGCAGCTAATATGGCCTTTAATCTGGTATCAGTACAGCATAGGTGAATTCTGTTTTTACTGGCAACAGCATATTCCCTACTGGGAAAATATGACCCATCATGGAAAAGGCTTAATCTTGAAATTCAGCTATTTTTTATTTCTTGGTGGCCTCTAATTGCAAGCTTGAGGCAGTGCACAATAATTATCAGTCTGCAAGCATGAAAAGGAGTAAATGCCAGGCAGGCTGTATGGTTGCTTTGTGCACACAACATGTAAAGAACTCTGCCATGTCAGTGGTGGGCTGGCAGCTTTCTTCTTCAGTGTAATGGCAGTGATTCAGCTGGTAACTGGATGAAAAATTGCAGCAGGTTTCCCTGTTATGATTCTTTCATGCATCTCTGTCAATGACAGTTTACATTCTGGGATTGAGATCATTTGTTTCCTGTTTGCTCACAGCTTCAGGCTTTTCTTGTTTGCCACCATGGATTTACAGCCCTCCCCCCCCAGCAAACCACATCTAAGGGGTTGAGGGATTACAAGGCTTAATACTTTACAGCTCAGCACATGTACAGAAAGTTGGAACTACTGTAAAAGGAATGATGACTAAATATTCCTGTGAAATAGATATATACACGTGTGCAGATACGTATGTCTATGTGGAAAGAAGCCCACAGAGCAGCCCACAGGGTAGTGAGATGCTAGACTAAAAGGTTTATTAGCAGACTGTCTTCTCATCTTCTCCTAAACTAACAGGCTAAACCTCAGAAAGACAAAACCAAAAAAACCAAAAAAAAAAAAAAAAAAAAAAAAAAAAAAAAAAAAAAAAAAAAAAAACCAAAAAAAAACCCACAAATAACATTTTTAATGTTTCTTCCCCTAACACCACTTGGAAAATGATAGCAAAGTAAAATTCACACATAAAAGGACTTCAAATAGTCAGACCTTTCTGTAGTTTCATGAAAAAGATTTTGCTGTATCCATGCAGTCATTAAAAAAAAAAAAAAAGAGGGCATGAGCACAAGCATGAGCAACATAGTGCTGATCATACCTGCCTAGCAGGAGAGATGCTTACACCCCATGGGCCAGATCTGAAATCTTTTACTCCCATGCTTCTCCCCCACCAATACATGGATGTGCCGAGCTGCAGTAGGGAACTGCTACTGCCTTCATGAGCCAACGTGTGAATGTGAGCACAGATACGAATGCTAAGGCTTGCATTTAACTCCTCCTAAAATTAACTACAGCTGATTTCAGCCCTGAAAAATGCAACCCCAAGATCTCAGAATAAAACATGAGGGTAAAGCATTGAGACTAGAACAGAATGGTGAGTGTGTAATTAAATGAAGACCTGAATACAAGTTGCCCAATCTAGCATCTTTCCTCTATCCTTTTTCTTTATCTATGAAAGGAAATATTATTTATCACTCTTGTCATGGTCAGCAAAATTGGGTGAAATGCAGAATTTGTTTGGTAAATGTCACCTGGTTTTTGTTTTTCTATTCACTAGCTGCTCAGAAGCAGTTCAGCTTTTCCTTGAAAGAGTATTTGTATTCAGAGAATTATTCGTGGTTGCCAGCTTATTCTCAAGCAGCTCATTACAAGCATTCACTCTTTAAGAACTTGGTTAATTTTGATTAGATAAATGGCTATAGGGTATGTTTCTGTCCCTGACTAAATCTCTAAGTGTTCTGTTTCTTGATTAAGTACTCATGTTTACAAATTTACAACTCTCTTTCTAAGACTTCTTAAATATTTATTTAATATACACTCTTTCAAACATTTCTGCCATAAGAAAATAAGCTTTGTCACAGCAGTTCAAGCAACAATCTCTGGTGAGTGAAGTTTCAGAAGGGGCATTACTTGTTTGAGGGAGTACAACTGATGTCATCCTACTTGAAAATGCAAACATGATGGATTATAGAGGTTAGCTGTAAGAAAACTAGCTTTAATAGTCACAGGGTATTACAAGAACCCCTCTGAACTCACCAGGTTATTTTGAAATAAAATGGCATAGTCAGATTTTTATAAATGGTTGGATATAGACCACAGAATCAAATCCACTGACCTGTCCTTGTTCCTTTCCACGGTTTCAGAGTTGCAAAACAGTTGTGAAACTGTGTTCATCAGTGAGTTTATTACTGCTTTTGTCATTGGAATGGTGCAAAGAAACTTTTTAGAAGTGGTCTTTGGCACCTAAGCTGAGACAAACCACCCATATATGAGGCCCTTGTTTCCATCACATTCACTCACGTTTATTGTTGGCTGTATATAGGAATTCTCAGAATGAAGATGTGACCCTTGGGGGAAACACTATTAAAAGATCTCAGAATCAAGTCCTGAATTAGGCTGGACTTTAAATATCAGTTCTTTGTGTCAGATGAAATTGAGCAGAAGAGCCAAAAGGAGGCAAAGGCCAAGCTATAGCCTAGCAGAGGTGGGCCAGCAGAGGCAGCCAGGGAACACAAGAGGCAAGAAAAGAAACTAAACTCCTTTGCAGCAACTGTGTTACAGCCACTGTTTGAAATGCCCACTCTGAGCAGATTCTCCTGAAAAGAAAGGCAGGAAAAGGATAACCCACTTTGCCAACTGAGTCAAGCCACAGTCTCCATGCAAAACTGACACTAAGTATTTTACTCTTTACAAATAGTCTTTATAATTGGGATTTTTAAATAATCCTGCTTAAAAGGGATTGCAGCTGTAATCAATTTGTGGAGGGCTGTTTTAATAAGAAGCTGCTCGAATAGGATTAACTATGAGACCCTAGACCTCTTTCCTCCAGTCCTTAAACTCCTATTTGAAACATTTAGATACCCCATAAATTATTTATTGGTCTTACAAGGTGTCATCAAGCTAAGAAAATGATGCTTGACAAGTTGAAAACCGTAACCATTTCCACCAATTTGTTAACAGCCTCTCCCACATGGCATGTAATGTCTCACTTCTGCCTTGTCTTACAGGAACAGTAGTTACATTCACCCATTGCACCAAAAGCACATGTGGAGAGCTGTCAGACCTTGTGCATTCTGTTTATTTCAGGAAATGTTCCAGAAAATAATTTATAGATAGCTTGAAAATAGAATGTCAAAGTGGATTTCCTTTTTCTTGTAAGGTCCTTAAACAACAAGGGAACAGAAAAACCAGAGTTTTTCACTCCCTCTGTCTGCCAAAAAACCCCCTCTGTGACTTCTGAACTGCACAGATCAACACACATATAGGCATGCTATAGAAAGGAATACAGCAAAAATCTGAGGGTTTTGGCCAAGAAAAGAGGAATCACCCCTTCACATCTCTCAACAGCTCTATCTGTCACCTAAGGTTGGAAAAAAGGCTACTGGATTTTTTTTTTTCCCTTTTTTTTTCTTTTTTTTTTTCAGGGCTTCTCCAGCAACACTGGTTAGTGATGACTGGTAAAAATACAGAGAGACAGGGACATATCTTTTCTGCAAGGGATCTGGCTTAAGGATCACTTCAAGCATGAGGCAGTCTGCATTTAGCAAATATCACCTTAAATCAGTCTTTATAATTCTGATTATCTGAGAAGGACAGAAACTCACTGCACCTGAAAATAGGTTTCTGCTCATCACTGCTTCTTGTGGGAATGTAATACAAGGTTTCATGCTTGCTTTCCTCTGTAGGGTCTTAACACACTGACTCCCATGCTGGCAATGTTCAGTCATTAGTTACAGCAGTTTTGTGGGGATCCTGGCCCATAAGCACTTTGTTTAAATAGTTTGTTAGTTTGTTTTGCTTGTTTTTATTTATTTAGGTATTTAATTTTTACAACCAGTATGAGATTATAGATTTGATCCATGGTGCAACCAATCTTTGTACCATGAAGCCATCTGTGCCAGTGTATCACATAAAGCAATTAAAAAACTGGTTAAACAAAGACTTCAAAGTGAGAAGCTCTAATTTATTACATGGTGTTTATTTACTGTATTATTCTACTAATACCTGATCAGTCAGCCTTCCACAGCAATCATAAAACTGTCCATGGGACCAAGGCTGACGGGGGAGTGACCTGTAGTTTTGCAAGCGTACAGTTTCCACAGACAGAATATCTGAAACTAAATCCACTTAAAAGCACAGAACTGGGGAAACTACAGATGCACACGAGTAAGGTTTTGTCTGATCTACTTCCTGATATAATTTCAAGTTCACTGAACTTCTTTGATGTTTGGTCATTTTAAGAGACAGTGACTGCTGAAAGCTTCTCTTCCGTTCAGTTGTGGTGCGTGGACACAAAGGACAGCAACAGCCACCACCATTGCTTATGGACAACCTGACTATAGCAGATATTTAAACATTGGGACTGGGTGTGGTCATTTAATGTGTCTTAAAAAGGGAGAAGACAGAATATGAAGTGAAAAAAGTTAAGGGAAAAAACCTATTTTTACTTTCAAAAATATTTAAGCTGTTTGTTGCGGACTCCTCATAGACACCATGAGATTATGGTTGGATCCTTTGTACGACCCATCTGTTTAGTATGAAGCACTGTTAGTGTAACATGTAAAGCAATTAGAGGAACTGGTTAAACAAAGACTTCAAAATGTGAAGTGTCTGGCAGTCCTGGCTAAAATATTTAAAATACAATACAGTGGCTTTTCCACAAACTTCTCTATGAAATAGATAACTCCCAGCAGACTGCAAACATTAGCAGAGACATCACTGGAAACACAAGCTTAGATTTAATGCAAGAAAGTTGCTGCTGTCTTCCCTCTGATTTTTTAAATGCTTGTATATGATTTCTAAGCCACTTCAGCACTTAAAAAACATGTACTTCCACTTCACATTTACAAACTTGGGCATGATTACCTCAGATATTGGGAGAAAACAAATAGTGTTTTCCCATTTTCCTTCAAAAATTCTGACTTTGTTAAAGCACATTCCCATAAAGTCATTGTAAATCACAAAAGGAAAGCACAACTTTTAGAAGCTGCAGTTTACAGGTGTGAAACATTTTATAAGAAATGCCTGAATATGCAGAAATATTTGAATATGAGGTTTCCCTTGTTCCAGGTAATTTGTAGAGCTTTTATGATTGCACGGCCCTGCTCGTTCATGAACAGATATTTGTAGTATTAGGCAGACACACAGAAGCAAATGAGTTTAAAAGACACAGAAAGCCATATAATTTAGCAAGGGGAAAATGGAGAAATTCTTGAGCTGCTAATAGAAAAGAAGCACATTGGCCTAGAAACCCCTTTTTGTTTATAATTTCATAAACGGAGTCAGTAGCCTGAGACAAGCCTGTCACATCTTTGGCACTGAGCAAGGGTCAGTGATGGATAACTGACCTCCTTTCTCACTTTTATCAACAAATGTCAAAAAAGGCAAACAACAGCAATGACATCCTGCCCAAACAGCCAAGAGTGTTTCATTTTCTTTGCACTTCTGTTTCCTCTGTGCCTTTAATCAGGGCTGGGGGATGTAATTGCTCTGTCTGGGCACAGCTTAAGGCATGCTGTGCAACTAACAATTAGTTTAGAGACTGAGATCTATAAATTTTGAGAAAAGAGTAAGAGGATTTGGTGTGCTTGAGCTATCCTTTCTAATGAAGAAAAATATCACACCGGAAGGGACCCAGAGTGTTATCAAAGCAACTTAATATCATCTGGTAGTGATTTGTAGGCCCTCATAATCTATTGTGATCATGTTGAAGGGGGAGGAAAAAGTCCACGTGTTCCACTATTTATGAGATTTCCCAAACGATGGCCGCCATCTGTGCAAACGCCACTAATCTCAGCCACCGTCCTCATGGCAAATGGCTCCATGGGATTGTCCCAGGGCAGGGAAACACTGCAGGAATGTTGGGCTATTTATTGTTTATAAAAATAAACCCAGTGGACTAAGACATATGCGAGGAATTTATATCAAACAGCTGCAAAAGCAAGTTGCCTCAATAGGCAGGGTGCATTGGTGATGCAATCGGACCACACCGAAAGATTTTCCTATTCATCTTGGAATATACATGGCATGCCTGAGATACTGATTTGTCCCCATCTACACCCAAACTCACCTTACATGGATATTCTTAAAGTAATTTCTGAAAACAGTTTATGTAGACAGAAACTGTTTTATTATGTGAGTTTATTAGCTAAATAAATATAAACAAAGTCTAAGGACAGTCTGTCCCCATAGAATCTTACCTCTCTCAAACATTCCCTCATTACTCTTTCAGCTAAACAAGCACAATGCAGATACTAACACTCAGTGCTAGTGAGCCATGCACACCAAGTTCCTAAGATTTGAAAATTCCTTGTTTTATGGTTAGCAGTCTAATCCCACTGAAGTCCTTTTCTAATTTCTTAATGAAGAAGACCAAATCCATCACAACAAGAAAAAGCATTCAGCGAGAACAAGGAGTCAAGGAGTAACTAGATAACACCAAAATGACAGTGTCACAGCAAACACACAAAGTACAATATTTTAGTGTTGAGCCTGCATGACAGCATCAGACAAAGGGGAAAAGAGCTGATCAGAGACAAGCTTCTTGCCTTTGTAAAGCTGGTTTACCAGACGTGCTTGACACTGGAGAGACTCTTGCTTTTTTTACTGTTAATGGGTTAGTATATGTACAGCAGCCTGTGGGAAATTCTCTTTCTAGGTCTACATGCTTGAAAACAGCTATCTTCACTTTTCATTAAAACTGCATGCACTTTGAAATGCCTGCCTTCAGGAAAACTCCCAAGCTGATTGACTCTAACATGAGAATTAATTCAGGCTGCTTTAGTGTGTGGACAAGGCTACACAGAACAGTGTGTCAGAATTAGGCTTTTCCATAATACAAACTGGCAAGGATTGCTCTTTTGGGAATCCTGCTCAGCTGGAATTCAAGCACATTGTTTGACAACTGATTTTCAAGGTGTGTGTCCTTTTCTTTTAAACAAACACATGATGCTTGAAAGCCAAGGTACAACAGTGCACATGTGCATATATATGAATGAGAAAAGGACAGTTCCTAAGAAATCCTTTGCTATGAGTTGTGATTATTACTTACTCACGCTAACATCAGAACTTTCCAGCTAGAAGGAAGGAAAAATGTTTTGTTTGATCAATTTGTTTCAAAATAGTGATCATAAATGCCACTAGTAGACAACAATTGTGCTTTCTGACTTCGGGGGGGGAACATCTCTGCAT
This sequence comes from Zosterops lateralis, assembly GCF_965231275.1. Classification (NCBI taxonomy): domain Eukaryota; kingdom Metazoa; phylum Chordata; class Aves; order Passeriformes; family Zosteropidae; genus Zosterops; species Zosterops lateralis. The sequence goes on from NC_139772.1 coordinate 8,987,146, forward strand.
GGTCATAAGATATTCTACCTCAGACATTGTTAATGTATGAGGTACACACTTGATGCTTTTTATCAAAAAAATCCACCCCCAAACTCCACCCTTCACCCCAAAACAAAAGGCTTTAATCACTCAAAGAACAATTTCTGTGCTACAGGCAGACTGTGCATTGCTCACACTGTGTCAATGAATGATTTTGCTGAAGCCCAGGCCCCAACACCTGCATTGGTTAAGATTTTCCTGCAGTTATAGCTGATCTATAAAACAGCATAAAGGCTGTTTAAAGTCATTAGTGAATCTGACAATAAACTCACTCTTTTCCAGGCAAGAGACAGTTGAGAAACAAATTCAAAGATATCTGTTGTCTTAATAATCACTGAAATGCAATCTTGGTGTTGCTCAAGGTGTAATTACCTGACATTTTTCTCTGACAGTAAAGCAGAGAAGTTCTTGTATTTCCTTTAAACGCTGACTGTTCATTTCTGTTCCTGTGCTGCAGTTAATCCTCTTCTGTGCTGAAATCTACAGAAGCCTCACAAAAATCTTTAGAAGCACAGTAAAGTCAGGGAATCTTCATAGTTGCCTCCACCTCTCGAGAAAATAGATACTAGAACTGCATCAACAACAGGCTTCCTTTCTGATCAGATTCTAAACCCATTTTAGTTTGAGGACATGTAAAGCCCTAAAGCTTACTTTTGGAAAATTCCTGTTTCTAAGAATGCTAAGTCTATCTTGTCCATTAATACAGCCTGAAAAATTAAGCTGGGAACATTTAAAGATGCCTCTCTTGGAACTGGACTGAGACATTTCACATGAACATGTGAAATGATTAGTATTAAAACAATGTGCCTGTAGAATTTCCTTATGTCCATGATTGTCTCCCTCCTTGCCAGTGTGTGATCACCTATTCGAATGCAGAGATATAATTTTAGGTCTGTTACCAAGCACATAACTGTTCCTAACAAATGTAGGATTGATGTGCATGGACAAGTACAGAGAAAAACCAAAGATCAAAGTGCACAAGAGAACCCATGTTCAGCCTGCAGGTAGGTGCCCTTAATGCACCAGCCCATGGTCCATCCAACACTGTAAAAACAGCTTCAGCATCCTTCCCCTCCTTCTGCTGGCAGTGGAAGTAACCAACAGGATGAGTGGGAGCCCACCTCAGCTCAATTTCCCAAGAGAAAGTCTCCTGCATTGGGACACAGCTCCCATCTCCTGCTGCAATTTATTCCATTTTGAGTTGTACCACTGGAACTGTTTATGAAGTCATTCTATGAAGTTTGTTGTAAACTGATCTGGGTTCAAAAGCTTTTGTGAAATGCTGGTGGCAGATGTGAGGCTGGCAACAGTCTCCTAAATCAGTTGTGCTACATGAGAGATAGAGGAACTTTATCTTAGCTTATCTTTTCCCCACCAGCTTTTGTGTATCTTATGTCACTAAATTCACAAACACGTCACAGAAGCTGACCAGAAAAGAGTTGCAGAGCTTGATCCTCACCAGTGAACAGTCTTTCCAAAAGGAAACCTTACACTGGCATTGGTTTGTAAAAATGTATGCAGATTACCCAGGTAATCCTAAATCCCTAGTTTTTAAACATAGAAACAAAAATAAATTGTGTCCTTGTGTAAATGCATGCCAGGAAATAATGATTGAAATGATGCCTGGTTTTTGCTTCTACTCTCTCAAGCACAAAACAATCAGCAAATAAAATTTACTAGCTGATTGCTTTTGAGGTTTCATTTAAAACATCTTTATAACTCCAGTGTACTTCCTACTCCTACTTATTCTCCTTATACTCCTACTTATTCCTGCATCATCAGTCATGCACAGCACTGTGAAATACCATGTTTGTCACTCTTCTGAAATGTAAAGGTACATGCTACCTGAGACATGTTGTTTCAGGCCTGCTGAGTGATTCATACTATGATGAAGTCTTACTATGATGGGAAGACAACAGGCCATTCAGAGTACACCAGTAACTAAGTTTTTTCACAAGTTATTTATCAATCTTTCAACACATCACCACATTTTTCCTATTAAAACACACAGAACTATCACCCAGGAGCTAGCAAAAATGGTGGCATTTTACTCCTGTTCCCAAAATGTGGACTAAAGTACCCGTGACCTAGAAATATAAAGTGCTTTTTACTGTATATAGTAAGCATAAAGGGTTTCAGACTGCAAGATGTACAATTGCTTCATCACAAAATGAGTAGAAATGTTTAATTTCTGCAGAGCCTGGTCATTATTTGTGAGCTGTGTAACATGAGGAGCCCTACACAGAATTTGCCTCTAATTAGTAACTACATTAGTCAGTTGAGAAACAGGATTTAGAAAGCCTTAAAAACATATTATTTGCAGTGCTATCATTCCCCCTGTTTTAAACAGGAAAAGATTAAATTAAGAGACACAGGTACACAATGGGGACCTTACCTTTTACTTCTCTGCCCGGATGCACAGTCTGAGAAGTGATCTGTCCTCTAAGACAACAAGAAAATATATTTTCTGGTTTTATGCAGACAATTTATTTTTGTGATCCTAGAGATCCTCTTTTTTCATCAGGTATTAAATAAAGCACTTTCTGAGGAAGATGAATGTTCTAGTCAGGCTCTTAGTGGTTGAATAGGAATTGCAGTTTAAGCAGGGCAAAGGCAAAGCTTGAAGTTTACTTACATTTCTACTACACCCTCCTAGAAAGTAGGTGCAGTCTTCTATCTCTTTATAGAAGTCTATCTGTGTATCTTTAAAAAGGTAAGTAGATATTCTCTACTTCCTAAACACATATGATTCACTGATTAAAACACTAGTTTTCAAGCCCTGGAATCTGACTGGTTTCTCTTTTTTAAATCTGGTGTGTTAGAGGCTAAGCTGTTGTAAGGAAGCATGGAGGAGCTATATTTATTTGCATCAGCTAAATATCTCATTTGTCAGCATTCTGAACAGGAGCAGTCTGCAGATCGGTGTATTTTCCCTCCATATTCACAAAATGAAAATGAATTGTCCCCCCTCCAAGGCCCCTGTAGCATCACCAGCCAATGCTCCTCGACGGCCATGTGAGCACCATCAGTGTCACACAATGCAATTTAAGTGGAACACCAATGGATAAGATCTGCATCTCCACAGAAAAGCCCATGGGAAAGGAACTTATTTTTATAAATTAAAGCACATAATTTGGCATTCTTAATAAGCTATATGGTTTTGTTTTTTTAGTTTTAAAATTTTGGGCTGTATGACTAGCTAAAAAAAAAGTCTATAATGAGGATTAACCTGGAATAGACAGGATAAAATTTTTGACTGCTTTGTATCAAAGCCAGTTGAACCCACCAGGAACTTGAGGAGTAAACAAAAAACCTTAGTCTAAACATTAGAGAGAATGAAATTCAAACATTATGATATAAACTCATTTTACCTGTAAAAGTCCTGCAATGGATAACAAAGGTATTTTAATGCACCCATCATCCTCAGTTTTTGCTTTTGCCCCCTCTTGCCTACAAACTTGAAACCTAAAAAACAACAAACTCAGTGGTGGGGAGGGAAGGAGAATTGCTGCCACAAACCTGAAAATTTAATAAGCATGAAAAAGCATTTTATGATTCCAGTCAATCTTAAGCAATACGACCACAGTACATGTCATCACATATAGTGACAGAGTAGAGTCAGGGGCTTGTGTCACCCAGAAAGGAGAGAGGAGGATCCTGCAGGGCTGAGCTTTGCACTCCCAGAGGACGTGGCTGCCCAGGCAGCTGCTCCCCTGGTGTGGCTTCCTCAGAGTCCAAAGCTCTGTGACAGTTATCCCAAGAATGGTGAATGTGGTTAGAAGCCAAAGCTACTTTTCCCTTCTGAGGACATTATTTTTGTTGGGTTTCACGCTCACTGTGGAAGGGTTTGCTTTACAAAATCACCTTTTTCTTCCATTGATTTCCTGGCTGCTTTGCCTTCCTGAGGTTTTGTGGAGTAGAAAGGATCACGTAGTACTGAGTTACAATAAACAAGACCGGGAAAAGGACTCTGTATGACATTAGGAGGCAGAACATAAGCTGATTTTTTAGATCAGGCAGTAAAATAATAATACAAAAAAGCAGATTAGCATAGTGAAGTATCTTTTTGTTCATATTTTCTTATTCTTAAAAAAATAAAACTATTTTTCAGGTTTTAGAAAAGAAGAAAAAATCAAAGTAAGGAATGTTCTCAGCATTCCTGAAACAAGTGATTCTTCATATTACTACTTTTTATGGGAGTGACTGTCAATCATCAATCTTCAAAACTGTCATAAACACCCACACATGCTATTTCAAAGATACCTAATGTAGGATATATAATACCATATTTCAAGCTGGATTCAAAGCTTTTCATCTATCTAATAGTTAGGAACAAGGAAAAACACAAACATCAAATGAAATTAAATGTATTTGTTGATGCTAACTGCAAATATTAATTTTACAAAAATTAAGTCTATTACACATCCATTTAAAAATCATTTTTTATGTCTGGATGATGATAAGAATCCTGAAATGACTGCATCCATAGAGAACCACTGATCCAAGCAGCTGATCTGCCAGACAGGACCAATATTAAGGTGCATATCATGGCTTACAAATTTCCTCATTTCCTGAAGAAATCAATAATCTTTCACAGATTTCATCCCATTGTGACCCAATCTCAGATACTCATCAAGAATTTATAATCCACAGAAGCAGGGAGGGGAAATTCCACAAAGTCTTATTTGTGGAAGACACTCCTCCCCCAAAACATCAGAAATATTCATCACAGCTTCTAGACTTTTCCAGATTCTGTTAGCTAGGTAGATTAAAGACAGAAAAGATGCACATGACAGATTTGTACCCTGTTTTCAAATTATTAGGGAAAAAATCAGCAACAGTGTACTTGGAGGTGCACAAGGCAATAAATTGTAGCTTCTTCATGCTGTAATTGAACCAAGAGAGAAACACTGGGCAACCAAGGGACCATTGCAAGGAAGTCTACACAATCCCAGGATAATTGCTTGGAAAGAACATGGACAGAATGAAATAAGGAGAAATTGTGAAGTGCTTTGCTCCTTGATCATCTTTGATGTTTAGAGGACCAGATAGTGTTTCATCCAATCCAGAAACTTTACACATTACTGCAATGACTGTTGGTTGATAATTAAATGGACCACAGTTGGTTGACAACTAAATGGACTAACAAAGTTCATCAGACAGCCCGAGGACATGGCCACAGGGCACTGAAAATGTTCAGAGCTTCCCTAGAGGGGCTGGTGATCCCTCACTGTGCTTTGTTCCAGCAGGTCAAGGACCTAACAGGATACAACCAAACCCGAACCTGAGGCAAGTGGTGTGTTAATGCTAAAGAAAAGGAAACACAAATGCAAACAAATTTTAACCTACCATTCTCTTGTCACATCCCTTAGGTGAAAAAAGCACAACAGTGGCTGAGGAGCACAAGAATTGCCAGCAAAAATGTGTGAGGAACAGCTGGCCTTGCCTCCCTGTGGCTGGGGCAGGTGGCAGGGCCACACTGGCATCAAGTGCCTCTCCCTGCATGGGTCCTCCCTCTGAGCTGGCAATTTAATGGAACTTCAGGCCCACTAAGAAAAACTGCATATATTTCTCAATCTCAGCTCCAGCTTTCAAATGAGTGCATTATTTATTCATTAGTACTACATTCAAAGTGCTGTTTCCCTTGTTATTCGGTGAAATAAATGAAAGAATAGTGATATCACTCTAAATCCCAATTTACAGCTCTTGCAAGCCCCAGATGACTGTATCATAAAATTCTCCTTACCCTCCCCCTCTCCACTCCTTTCTGCCTTGCATCTGACTGGGAGAAGAACTGCCCACTGCAAGGAGCTGAAGCCTGAATTGGTGGCCTGACCTAAGCAGAGGAAGTTACAATAACGATCAACAGATTCCAAATGGGAGTAAGGTCAGTCCTAGACTCAACTCTTGGATCAGAGGATTGGACTCTACATGTAAGATGCACCTGCAGATACATTTTTTTCTCTGGGGAAAGACTGGACAGAGAAAGTAAAGCATTCTGGACTGTACAGACACAGGGCATATATGTGGAGAATATTTTCAATTTCTTGTTCGCATAGTTGTCTAATGAAAACCAAAATATTTATCTAAAAAAATGTAGACTTGATTAATTCCTAAATCATGATTTTGATTTTTTCTTTGGGAGACACACCAAAATATCCCTGGTTCTCATGTTCAGCTGAGCTCCTCATGACTGTAACACACAGTTCAGGTTTCATAAGCTTCCTCTGGCCAAACTTGCAAACTTGATGTTGTAAGAAATAGAACAAAATAAAGGGAGATGAAATAGTGGGAGGTTTTCAAATCTGATAGGTTTAGAACAAGCTTCAAATTTTATGTTCAGTTACTGGCCTTTTATAATAATGGGAGAAATCAAGCTTTGGCTATCCAAAAATTCAGCTCATACTGGCTTTGGGGTCCTAACCCCTGCTACTTTTGACACATCATACTTATAAGGAGGATCTTAACCTCAAATTTTTAATACAACAGACTAATAAGATTTCAAAAGTTTTCTAAAAATCTATGATTAAAAAAACTATGAATCCTAAGCCCCATCTGGAGATTCTCAGTATCCTATCTGTTGCACACTTGAGACACAGCAATGTGGAGATATGGGGGGATAATTTTTCAAAGGGCTGTAGCTACAGCTGTTAAGCACCCACTTCTGACCCATTTCCATAGTCACTTAAACTCCAAGGAGCCCTACATGCCATGGGAGAGCAATCCTTAAAGGCAATATTATCTATCACCTCTCACCTTTCAGTCCCCTTGGAGCTGCTATTGACTTTAAAGACATTCAAATTACTTTAGTACCAGGAAACTTAAATTTTTTCTCTGCCTAGGTATTCAGGCTCCCAGGAAATAGCAGATGCTTGGCCCAGGCAGATGTGTGTGTGTAAGGGTATGGGAAAGAGGGAGAGCAGAGGTGTGTAAGGGTGTGACAGACTGGGAGATGGCTCCTGCCCTTCACAGAATGGTTTAAACACACCCAGCTCCCTTCTAACAGGCAGGAAAATACCAGCACTGGCTGCTCAGGAGAGGAGACACAAGTCACTGTGACTTGAGAGGAGGATCTAGTGAGACAAAAGCAAATTTAGTCCTTCCTATTTGAAGAGCTAACTCAAAAGAGGCTAAAGTAGGCAGAGTTAAATTAAACCAAGGTCAGAATGTAACCATTCCTAAGACAGATTTAGGCAGCAAACCCCAAACTGCTTGAGGATACAAAACCTAGTACTTTATCTGGAAATCTAACATGCACTATCTGGCAACAGCATTGTTTCAATTATGAAACAATTCACATAGCTGACACATGCAATGAAGCTTGCTACTTGCCTAGTACATCATTTAAGGTAAAAGAAAAGAGGGTATGTTTTATCATGGTCTTTCATATCTTTGTCTATTGTTCTGCAAGCCATTTGCATACCTAAAGGGAAATGGCCTTTTTAATTTCTTTCCCCTCTCCTAATCATCTGAGGCCTATTTAGAAGTGTTCTGTATCCTGTAATCAGGCAATTTACACAGTGTGCACCCTTAGGGTACAGCCATTACAAACAAGCTGAAAAACTCCTTTACAATAAATGATTTAGCATGGGAAGACACCATTCATAATTAATTTTTTTCTGTTTGTGTTGGCAGATGGTCTCAGACATTGAAACATGGCTTATTGCCCATACCTTTATTCCAAAGAGAAAAGGGCAGCCTTAGAAGAAAAAGAGAAATACCTTTCTTTCCCAATGCTTCACTTTGGGAAAAAAACCCATGCTCTCCAGCTTTTCATGGATTTGTGCATGCTAAAGACTGGATTCAAAGTTTGTGGAAGTCAAAGGAAAATAAACCCCATTAGCTTCTGACTAGGACCTGAATTAAAACCACAAGGAAAATATTGTCTTGAAGGACAGTGTGACTTTTCATTCCATTATTTTCCATAAGGGTTATTTCTGAGGCAGCTTAAACAGACATATTGTGGAGGTGGAGTTGAAAATTATCAGCTTTGGATTTCTGAATGCTGAGCACTCACTGAGGCAGCAAATAAAAGAGAGTTCTGCCACTAGCCACATTTTAAAACACACATTTTCCTGCTTTCACAGAAGGACAGCTGATGACAACTTCATTCTCCATTTACTCGTGTATTTGCTCACTGTTTACATGTTGCTTTTCAGTACTTTAAAACAACTTCTGATGCACTTCTGAGTTGCTGGCATCACTGCAAACTCCCCCAGACTGAGAAACCAGCCAAGCAGTCTGTCATTTTAGTGGCCCGTGCCAGGATTTTGTTGATGGTGATAGGATAGTCCAAACTACTACACAGAAAATTCCTAATTTAAGAGAAAATAGACCTTTCTGTGTCATGACTCAGAGTACTCTGACTGTCCTTTTTGCTCCCTAAGAAAAGAGCCAGCTGCATTTCTATAAGTGATTCTCTAGAATGTGATCTAATCAAGTCTCACTGAAGTCTGCAAGGTGTTGAGTGCTGCTACTGAAACCCAAACCCACTGATTGCCCATTCAGGATGGTCTGTTTGGATTTACACAAACACCAATGCAAACTCCTCAAGGCATGCCACAGAGGTTACAAGATTTTTATCTGAAAATGCAGTTAGCTTTAGCTGCATCTCATATTTGTGGTAACTAGTCCTGCCTTTACTGCCAGGAAGACACATTTACCATAACCTCCTAGGGGCAGCAGCAGATAATCCAGGTGAGCTGGGCTGTTTCCAAAAAGATGTACATTATGTACTTTGGGCAGGGGCGCTGCACAATGATTATCCACAGCCAGAGAACACTCACCAGGTCTCCATCCATAGGCCTTACAAAATTCTTGTTGTTGACTTCAGGTAACCCTCCTCTGAAAATGTAAGAATCAGCTGGTACTAACACCAACAGGCATTATCTGCTAGGTAACAGTTTCCAGAGGAAAAAGAAAACGGGAGCATGCCATCTCCAAACACTTTCCTGCCCTCTGAACGTGATGCTCAGCATTGCCTGACCTGGGGGCCAGAGCCAGGGATCACCCAGGGCCCTGCAGCCACACACAGGCACCTCCAGGCAATGGACTGGGGGAATGAAACTGATACACACTTGCCACTCTGCTAAATCTTACTGACTTCTGCTTTAATAAGGGCTTGGGGATCGCCAGAGTTGCTTAATGTTGCTTTGGTCTTCTCTTTTTCCCGCTGTGCCAAAGCCTACTTGCCTGACAGATGTGTTGAAATGCCAACAGGAAAGCTGTTTTCACTCCAATCTCAACCTGGCTCAAACCATCAGTTTTACCACCACATTACAAGGATTTGTGAAAGTCAAGCAGTTTCATCTGATCTAGAAAAAATAAAGCTTTTGAGTTTTCAAGTTTTGTCATTTATCTTGTGTCCTAACTATCAGTCCTATGTCAGCTGAGAACAGGAAAAAGCTCTCCAAAAAGCTCCAGTTCCAAAGAAATAATCATCAGTTGTTAAAATGGCATTGTTCTCTCTGCTATGTAGAACAATCTGGATACTAGCAGACAACTAGGAGACTCTGGATGTGCCACTGGCCCAGAGAAAAGTACTTTCATAAAACCAATCTGCTTCCTTCAGATGAATGCATTACTCTCACTGTTTCCTGCAGCTGATGCAATACATGTTTCTGCCTTTCTATGAAATTTCAGCAATACCTGTATTCATAATAACTGCTACTGATCCTCAGAATGAAAACACGCTTATTTTATTAATTGGGCCATTCTTGAGGCCATTAAAAGGTTGTTTTTTGAGCCCTTCATTATGTATTCCATAGAGATGGTAGCCAAGGTGTCTTTTTCCCTTTCCTTTCACCCACAGAATAGGACCTTTCTCTTCTCTCTCTTTCCCTCACTGATAGACACTTAAAATTCAAATTACAATTATACTAGACCATAAAAATATACAGGTAAGGCAGATGTTGTGAGCAAGCTACTTGACAGAACCTCTTTATTTGTTTGGGTGACTTAATAAACTGCAGAAGCTGAGGTCATCAAAACCTCTCAATCATGTTGCAGTCTAGTGCCAACAGCTGTAACAAAAACTGATGATGTAAAACATGTTAAACATGCCAAACCCAAGTTTCAGACAAGCCAGCCTGTAATGGGACTATTTTCTTCTTGAACATTACACAGCAGTGTGCTCAGGTTTATTTATGCTGCTTTTAATAGGAATAATCAGAAACCCTGTTTCACTTGCTCAAGGCTGAATGCAAAGACTGTTTTGTCGTGAAACAAACTTGAGATCTATATTGCTTTCAGATCTGGTTAGGCAGAACACAGGTACTAAAACTGGATCTTAGAAATTGAGTTTCATCTTTTGCATGAGAAAAAAATCTTTTCTTACTAAAAGATATTAATTGTTACAATGTTGGGGTGAGAAAGAAAAAATAAATTTATCACCTCCACCATTTTCTGCCTCTTACTTTACAACCTTATTTCAGTTAGTCAAGAATTCCATAAAAAACATGAATTGTGCAAAGAAAAACAAAAAAGATCAAAATTGATTGATCAGATGAAACAAAAAGGTCTTAGGCAGGATTTCGGATTGTGAAAAACAATCTACAGGCAGAACACGTACAAATTGCTACATAGGTAAAGGATATTGCAGAATATTAGGGAAATAAAGTAAATAGAAAAGAGAGTAGAGACAACTCTACATGGTTTTCCTGGGACACCACTGTGGCAAAGCCGAAGGGTCAGATTCCAACATCTAACGCACAGCACGTACTGCCACACAAGTCTAAAAATTTCTGCTGACACTCGTAAATTGCCACATGTTTGGATTTCCAACAAGATCTCACAACAAGCTGTGTTACTGCAAGTCATTATTTCCTTTGGGGGAAAAAATGTCTCTAGTGATGTTAAAAGTCGTGGCAGGATGTACTATAGTGTCAGGAGAGCTCACTGGGGAGCATTCCTGCCTCAAGGCCAGGAGGTTGGATATAAATTCTGCACCTGGTTAGGGGCTGGGGGGAATGGGCTAAAGTTTATCTCAGAACTGTAGGGAGTCAGTGGTAGTGGACAATGCCCCAGTGGCAAATCCTGAGAGTGAAGGCAGGCAGAAGCAGTGCAAGATTCCCATGGCTTACACATTTCCCAACTCTCCTGTATGGAAAGTGCATCTGAAAGGTGCTTATGCAGCATTTGCCTTTTCAAAGGTACACACTAAGCTATAATGATCTTTAGAGATTTTCCTGAGAGAGACCCATGTTAATTAGTTGGTTTTAATTCCCCAAAATCAGATACCAAAGAATTGTAATATTTTCCCAGAAATACACGGTTTGTATCCATTGGGTTTTTCTGGAATATGGAATCAGAGAAAAATAATGAGAAAGCCTGAGTCCAATTGTTGATTTTTTTTGTCCAAACTGATTCCAAAGATGCTTTATATTTTAAGATGTTAATTAAAAAATTATTATTCTTATATGGAGAAAAAAACCAATAGAAGGTATTAATCTGGAATGGCTTAAAACTCAATATTAACAGCCTACACAAAGCTAATATCTTGCCTGTTTGTCTATGACATTGGCTTAAGAACACACGGACTTATGACATATTTTCGTTTTTCTCTTCCTGGTGATGCTTTGCTTCAGTGGCCTAAGGTTAGAAGGCAGCATACAAAACTGTTACTGAATTTTCCCAAGCTTGAACAGAGAGAAAAGGGGAAAAGTTTGAGCAACTTATCAGTGCTTATGATAGATAAGAGGAGGCTGATAGGTAAGATAGATAGATAAGAAGAGGTTGACTTTCTTACTTTAAATGTTTTTTGAGTTCCTTAATAGAGTAGAAATTAAGCATCTTATTATCCTGAAGTGATTTTTGTCTCCATAACTCTGCTGCACTTAATTGTGCAACCCTGGAATGGGACATAATTTAGCAGGACTGTCTCAGTACAAAAACCTAAAATTATATACTTTTGGCTAATAAAAACCAGTCTTTCCTGAACAGGCATTCAGAGGTTTGACCTTTAACTACATTGAAAGTAATCCAAAGTATTCTGAATTTATTGGACTTTGGAAGAGCAGTTAAGAGGTCCCAATTCAGAAAAGCCCATTTTAATCTTAATTTGAACCATGATACATATTTAAACTTTAATCAGGCAAGAGTACAATGCTACCATCAATGGGGTTGAGAATGGGAGGATTTTTGACTTGTGTTGGTGTGGCCTGCTCTTCACTGCCTGATGCTCCATGGTTACTCTGATTTAGTGGTATTTCACACATAGTTTTTCAGCAGATGGAAATAAGAAGAAAAGACAAAGGACACAGTCTAACATTTCATGAAGTAACCTTATGAAAGTCTTGACAAAAATTTTGGAAAATAAATATGCACTCTTTTTGTTTTCATAAAAGTGATAATGTGCTTTGCAACAGGGGAATTTTTTTAAAAGAGGATGGGAGGCCATGGCAGATTGACAATATTGTGAAATGATCTGCCACATACATAAATTCCTCATTTTTTATGAAATCCATAAAATATTGACAGCAAAATTTTGACTTCAGCTATGCAGATGTAGATGCTGATATCTGTAAAAAGAAGTCCAATAAGATTCTTATAACCGTCTTATGTTCACAGGAACTAAGATTATACCATTGTTTGAATGGAGAATAATATAATGTCTTTATATCTTTAAGTTTGCTTGTGTTTTTTTGTCTTCTTCAGTTGAGAGGTGGAAAGAAAACATGTTTTTTAACAATAATATTTGCACAAACCCATACACAACTTACACACAAATATATCTAGAACAAATATTATTATTTTTCAAAATGTACCAGACTTACAATCCTAGATCTCACTCTTCCAGAAACTTACAGCCTTCCCTTATGTTCATGAAAATGTCACTTAGTCAATTACGTCTTTATAAAAAAAGCAGATGCATAGGAGTAAGAAAGGACTACTGAAATAAATGGGGAGAATGCCAAACCTAGTAGCATCTCTAATTTTAATTTACCTAATAGAACTCAAAATACAGTGAATCAACCCCCTGCTCAGCATAAAACAGCTCACCTTACTGATGTGAATGGAGCTATGCTGACTTACATCTACCTACACAGCAACCCAAGACATGTAAAGGGGAAATTCTGATCCTTGATACATTCCAGCAACTTCCATCACTCCAGATACGGAACCTTGTCATATTGTGATTTCTGAAAATTTAACCATCTGGAGGAGGCATGTGAAAATACTGATTATTTTTTCTTGTCAGATGACTTGTTCAGAACACAGAAGTGAAATAAGTTTCAAAAAAAAATCTCCATAAAAAGGAAGTTTATTTTGGAGAAATTTGGAAAGAGAAAAAAATAATTAGGCACCTAAGGATTATTGCTCAATGATATTCCAGATGGAGTTTAGGCTGCTTTTGTTCTTTTAAGCAAATAACATTTAAATACTCCATACAAAAGAGAAGCCTAGGGATGTTTCATCACAAAGTAGTAGAGGATGTGGGGTAACACAGTTCCTTGAGACATGAGAGTCCTTAGTTCGGCCCCTGATGAATTCAGTGTATGGGCAGAAATTTGGGCTCTTCTGATGTATGCTTGAACTCCTGTGATGTGAGAAGGATTCCTTCTCTACTCAATGTTGACCATGTTGACTGTGCAAAATGAAACATACGTCAGAATGAAAATCAGGGCACACATCATCTGGTGGAAGGGTGAGGAGACCCCTTGAAAGACAGGAAGACTGAGATGTGCTTGATCCAAGGCATCTCATGGCATTTATTTGGTAAGAAGACACAGTCTTCAAGTAGTTGGGTGATCTTTGCCTTTTATTTCCTTGGCTTCCATTACAATGCACAACCCCAAAACATTTTGAAATGTCAAAACAGTTCATTTGACATTTTCAAAATGAAGCATTTCAACATTGTGTTGAAAACATTTGTGAGTTTTGTCTCTATTCAGACTGTCAGATAGTTTCAACCACTCTGAACCTTTTCTCAGCAATAAATGCTACCCTGATTTCCTCCCCCCACTCCTTAGCTTTTTATTTTCAAATGGCTAAGCCACAGCTCTACTGATACTTGGTAAAATTTTTGTTCTGCTTTACTTCAAATGGTAATTTTAAGTACAAGGCTTCCTGTAATCTGCAATGCAACAGCCTGCTTAGTCAACACCAATCCTGTGAATGTTTAGGAGACCCTATGGTGTTTAGAAGGAAACAGGATATGTAACATTCTGCTAATTGAATAAGACAGCTTTTATTACTAAGCAGCGTCTTTCCATTTCCCACTGAAGTCAAGATATTTACATACACCTAATGCTTCTATTTACAGGCTATAAACAGCCAAGTCATTGCAATGCAATTATTAATTGCTACTGTATTTGCATGGAAATTATTAAGTAGTTAATATTTTAAAGGAAAGAGCAGCAGCTAATTTTGGCCTCAAAGGATAATTTGTCCAATGACATATTTCCTAGACCTCAGAAATAACAGACATAAAATGACAGGCTTACACTGGTATAAAATTACTAAAACCCAGAATTTTCAGTAACCCATTTCTATATGTTTAGATGTGCAATTTATATGAGCCTTAGATGTAGGTTTGAACGTACAGTAGAAAAGCATCCTGAAATGAAATGGTTGGCTCATTCAGACCCACTGAAATGGACAACACAAGTTTCAAGGAATCTCTGTGATCTTTTAGTCAGTGTTTTCATTCAGAGACAGAGGAGGAAGGCCAGTGTTGTACCATATCACATCAGGAAAATTGCTCTAAAATGTATATTCTGAGTTATTATCCTGTTTTGAATGTGTAGAAGATGCAATGATATTAAAATACGTCTTCCAAGCTCTACTAAAATCTTAGAATGCTAAGTAAGAAAAAAAAAGGCAGACTCAGTTTAAATTATGACATAGAACTGAATATACTGAGGCCATATAACTAGCTGGAAAGACAAATTAAAACTTATCCTGAGTTAAATGTTCTCCTGATTTTAAGGAGAAAGTTTTGGCCAAGCTCAAATACAAACACCTGCTTCTAGACACAGAGCTGACTTTCTGCCTTATGCCAAATGTAAACATTACACCATGTACTAACTGTAGTAGAAATGAAAGTGCATGTATTTTTGACTTGTAAACAGAAATGGCATTAATAGCTCTTTAAAGACATAACCTATGTAAAACTATGAAATTTTTAAACCAAAAACTGTTTTTCTAGGGAATGAAATAAATAATAACAAAGAAGAGGTCGCCATTACAGCTGTGTGCTAAAGCACAGTGAAAACAAAAGGCAATTTCACAATGTTCAAAGCACTGGGTATTTAAAATCCTAAACTGAAGTAACAGTAGCAATTTCCCTATCATCTGCTTAAGCTTGAGTGCTTCACAAGGGTAAGGAAAATACATTTAATTACATTTACTTTGTTAGTTACTATGCATTTTATTGACTTTTTTATGCTGAAATCTCATGATCTATCCTGTAAGGAAATATTGCAAATATGACTTGTGCCTGGAAGTCACTGAAGAATACATGAGAAGGGCTCATAAAATCTGATTCTACAAAGCCTTAGCCCCAAGTTACAGTCAACAGGCTTGGAGACCTCGCCAGCAACTGCAAATGGCAAGTAAGACATTTGTGTAACTGAATTGTACAGAAACATTGTGATTCTCAAGGTGAGTGTGATCACTCCAGAGCTTCAGTGAGGCACAGAGTCAGTCTTAGCTGTTTGTGGGATCAAGATCTGACATTGCCACTGGCATTTTCTCCAGAAATTTACACTGCTCTGGGTGCTCTGAAATCATTATTCAGAATATACACTTTGAAAATAAAATTCAATTTGCTAACACAATTCAAGGGCCTGTTAAATACTCTCCTAAGTTTCCATCTTCAAAGAGAACAAGAGAGTTCAAAGATTACAAAGAAAGGAAACAAGTTACATTTCAAACTACCTGTGAACGAAATTTAAAGCTTGTTTTTAAGCTTGTCTTGTCATCATTCATTAACTTATTTGCTCATTCAAATCCTCAAGAGAGTAAAACTCAAATCCTGACAAAGTCACTACACCAGACATTATTTTAAATTTTGCATGTGCTGCTCAAAGACTTGTGCTCAGAGCTGCAGGAATATGTCTAATCTCAGAGTTAAACACGGTGCAACTCCTACCTTGACTGGTAACTGTTAGTAATACGAGCAAAAGACATTGCACTGCTGGTGCCAAAGCTTTGAACAAAATTACTTCCTTTAACACACCGCCACCTTAATTATGTGCTGGGGAACATAAAGCAGGTCAGACAATTTGTACTGGGACATCATAATTCCATCAGTATAATGCTGACATTGCTAAAGATTTATGAATGGAATGTCGCAATTATTTTTTTAGTAAACATATCAAGTTTCACTTAAGGGGGGGCTGGAAGTACTAATTAGCTTTTTTGTTGGGTGGGGTTTTTTGCAGTGTATCATATAAGATGTAGGGAGCAGAGGGTGGAAGGGAAGGATCTGTGACAAAAAACAAGCACACACAATTTATGTATGGCCTGTAATTCAAGCAGATGTTCTTATATAGGGGCTGCAGGGATTAAAGCCTTTCTGCACATAATTCTATTTGCTAACTACCTTCTGTCTGCACAAACCTTCCAGCCTATGACAGAGTTTTGCTAAGCCACATTTCTTTAAAAGCAAAGAAGAACAGTAGACAAACAATCTTAAAAATTTCTGTTGTTAAGTCTTAGGGTTTTGCAGTTTGACTGGTTTTAACCTTTAAGCAGCTGGGCGATTCCACTGGATTTATTATAACTGCATCCAACAAAATGACCTTGGTTGGCAGAGTTTCCTTTGGATATCCATTCAAACCAGCACTTGACTACTGTTGGCACATATGCACTAGTACTGCAGAAAGAAATTGTACTCATGCTAAATCTGAAGAATTGATATTTAAATAACATCCAGCTATACCCTCTTAGTGACCATGCTCAAAGGTTTGTCAAGATAAATAGGCAGCTCTAGAGAGAAAGAGGTAAAACCTTTTGAGTGGTCAGTATTGTAATTGTATAATATGGAAATACTACAACTGCTGCAAGTTGGGGGCAGAACATTCCAAAATTAATGGTTTTAACACTCACCTGACAGATACACTGCCTCCAGAATAAAAGAACTAGTGGAAACATTGAAGAATTCTAAAACTTTCACTGACAATTATTTACCTCTATCTAAAGAAAATAGTTGCCCAAGCCCATTTTCTCAGACACATCAGTGCAATTCTATCCTGACACCACTGTGGTGACTCAACATTTGCACCAAGCAATATCCAAGAGTGTTTTCAGGACAAACCTTTTTTGTCACCACTTGTAGACATATCCAGGACTTTCTATCAAGGAAATACAATATGTGAAGATAATTTCTTGTAGCAAGTAACCCTTCAGGAGCAGATCTCTCTCAGTCTTTGTGCTCCTTCTTGAAAACCTGTGTGGTTCATCTCTAGCTGGGATTAAAACCACAAGTATAGAAGGAGAAACAACCATGAATTAATTCTTCTTATACCCTGTCATTCTCTATAAATGTAAAGATTGTAACAGTCTCTTAATGCCTTTAAATAAAGCTCTATCTATGCAGAGACAGGCAAAAAGGAAGGGGAACAGGATTCAGTTTGTGATCTGGAGTTGGAACTGAATTTTCACTGTCCTATGGTGTCATATTGTTAACTAGCTTAATGCATAAAAAAAGAGAAAAGATTATTCAAAAGCTTATCTTTTATTTTATAATATAGCTGGTGTAAATTGTGGTTTTGGTGGATTTCATTAAAAATCTAAATTCTGCCCCACCATCCTCGGCAAATAACTTAAAATATTTAAAATATATAATTTCAAGGACATCTTTACCTATATTTACCTGTAACAGATTGACAAAATCTAGTTCAGGAATATTTTGTATAATCATCTTTTACTGTCATTTAGCTTCATGAAAAGGTTGTTGATTCACAAATGTTATGGATCCTTAGCAGGATGCACCTCAGTGCATTTCACTGTTTCTCAAATTATCTTTGAAATAAAGAACATAAGTCAAGAACATGATCCTATAAATGTGACAGCTAAACATAGAATCCTTAAGGCTGTAAAAGACCTGTAAGATCATCGAGTCCAACTGCAAATCCAGCACCATGTTCAACACTAAAGCATATTCCCAGGTGCCACATCCACGCACCTTTTGAGCACTGTAAAGTGGTAGGATAAATTTCTGATCTCAGAATAAAGATAAACATTAAATCTTTATCAAGATATTTGCTTTCAATTATTCTCATATTAGAGAGCTTCCAAAGAAATCTGGATAGCATCCAAATAGTTTGGGATCACTTATTTTCTTTGAAAAGGCTTTTAATATGATGTTGATCATAGACACTCCCATCTTCTTGTGCTTCAAATATGTGACAGCAATGAAACCTTTTTTTCAATGCCAGCCAGCTGCAGCACCTGCTCTTGTGTTCACTTTTCATATTTCACTCGAGATTTGAAGCTTTGTATAACAGGGCACATTAACTAATTGTAGTCTTCTTATTTAAGCTTTCATCTTCCTGACACTGAATATAAAATAGAGAGTGGTACCAAATCCTCTACTCAGGAATATCAGTGTGAGCACTGCACACACAGGAGGGCTTTTGTCCCAGATCACTCTGGAACTACCTTAGAAATTTTGCTGACAAAAGATGGAAAAACCCCAACAAATTATTCTATAAACAAAAAGACAAATCATACTTATTTGTTGCTGGGTAATATAATGCATACTAATTCACTATTTTTTTTTTTTTCAGCATGTCCAAAGCAACTGACTCTCAGAAGATGTGTTTAGTCAAAAAAAGTAGCATCATCAGGACATGACAGTGGAAGCTTGTGAGAATAAGACAGAGGTTCAAAGATCAACACTCAGATGTGGGATGTTCTTCAGTGACAAGTGGTGCCAAAGTAAAACCCTGGATAGAAAAGTTTTTCATGATCTTGAGGGAGAAACCAATACTCAGAGTAATTCAGAAATTAAACAATATAGTCTGTATACTTTTTATCTTATTCAGGTTTCTATCTTTTTTTTCCTAATTTTGCATGCTTTTGCATTAGATATTAGAAGGATTTTTTCGTGTGTGTGAAAGCTGCACCTAAAATGGCATTAAGGTGAAACTACAAGCCCATCCATTTTTGGTAATATAAGGCAGAAGTTTCCTTATTTGCTTGCAATCTGAAATCTGCACTGAATCCAGTTGTGCCTACACAAAGCATAAGAAAATCTCGTATGGCATTTTTGTAGCATTTTCATAATTTTTCCATAATTATTTTTAAGCACTTGCTTTAAAAATCTGCACATCTTCACTGAAAGAAAATGAGTGGGAGAAACAGATTTCTTCCTTTTTATATCATAGACTAATACCTTCCTCACACCACTTTTAAAGACTTGATTAGTGAAGAGCACATCATAAGAGACTGAAACATAGGATAAAGACACAAACTGACATGTTGGAAGAGGGAACAGATGGTGACATGCCAACATCACTGGTAGGAACAAGAAATCTAGAAATGTAAGAGGAAGCAACAATGCAGGGCACAGGAACAGCACCAAATGAAACTTTTCTTCTGTGCAGCTTTAAAGACTATTACTTGCCTGGATCAAGGACTTGTGCCACCAGTGGCCTTGATAAGAAACATATGGATGCATTTTACAATGGTGTGAGGATGCGATTCTGGTATTATTAGATCAGTCGACAGCATTGCCCCGGGCAGTGGGCATATTGTGAGCATAATGGTATTAATTCTACTTCATTTGCTACAGCTTAGTTGTTTCCTTTGCATCAAAATCCTCATAATGAGAGAGGTCACAAAGTTTTCCAGTGTACTGAAGGTCCACTGTAAGCCACTTGGATGCACATTCCTAAATCACTGCTACAAAGGAGAAGTTATAAAAAACAACAGGTAACACACTGGCTTGGGAATATCTGTGCAATTGAGGGATTGCTTGTGAATGGAAGACTGAATGGGAAGAATCCAATCACATACATGAGTATGAAGGATCGGTTTGGTGTCAAAATCAAATCTCATTCTAAAAATCACATAAGTGAGAAACAGATATTTCACCCATTTATAGTTGCTAGACAAAGGGATTCTGAGCTCTCTTCAACCTTTCCCATTCTCAGCTACATCTTTTTCTTCACCGAAAGGTTTTTTGCTCTCAAAAAATCTATAATACCTGCTGTGTACAGAGTTTGAGAAGATTTCTAATGAGCACAAACTCTTAAAACCCCTCTTCTTTTTTTAGATAAACATATTTGATCTTTCCAGTCATTATCATTTTAACTTGCAAAGTGACATTATGCCAAAAAGAAGGAATTCATAAATTAGTTCCAATTTAGAAAGTTTTCTTGTCATTGTATAAATGACAGATCTTTAAAAAGACGACTTAAAATGAAATGCAATAAAAAAAAAATTCACTTTTGTGTCAGGTTTTTCTTTTCTCTCTCTCTTTTTTTTTTTTTTTTAGACTGAAAGAATAAAACAATGTGCTATCAAAAAAGAAATGAGTGGTACAAAAAAATCACAAATGTGCATGGACAGGAAACTCATTTAAATTCTCAGATTGTTTTAGGAAAGTTAAATTTAGTTTGGACAGTAACTAAATAAAATGTAAGCAGAAAACACCTTGAAAAGTTAAATTCACTTTTCAGCAGAAATTAATAAAGCAGGATTCACATTCAGCTTCTTATTTGAAACCATGCTGGTGGCTGGAGCTATCGATGTTTGAGATGCAAACCTGTTCTCCTGAAGTCAATTAGAAGTTTGCTAATTATGTTACTGAGCCAACATCACACCCATGCATTTTGTTTTTATTCTCTTTAAGAACTGCAAAATTTAGATACAGAATTGTGTTTGGCTTTTGAATAGCTTTAATGTTTGGGGGCACTTGACTTGAAATCTTCGAGCAGAGTGTATTTCTGTAATGAACTGGTGATATGTGCAGAAAAAGATCATGAGCACGAGTGATGTCAAGGTGACAACAGACCAGAAACTAATGGAAGACCTCCCTTAGTGGAGGGGACAAAACAAATTTTGGGCTGTGTGTGAAGGTTTTGTACACTGGGAAAGGAAAGCATTCAAGTGAGACACCACTCCAGGCAGTGACCATAGAAAACTTCTGGGGGTCCTGTAGGTCATTCTTCAGTGGAATCATTACTTCAGCTTGTTCTCAGCCTAAAATGGGATTTATCAGGGGTCCCACATACCTGTTCTGGACTTGTGGTTGGCAAATTCATCAAAATACCCATCAATGTACTGCAATGGAGGAACTTAACTGCACAACCACTGACCTATAGGAAATAATTTCCTGACATCATCTTGTTTCCAGTTAACTGTCCAGAGTTACACACAATCCTTCCACTCTAAGATCCACCTGGCATCACAACATTTACTTCCCTTTTTAGTAAGTACATGTTTGGTTCTGTACTACTGAGATTTTACTGCCCTGCTTTTTCATTTCTAGGTGTCTTTTCTGGAAGTTTAATAACTTCCAAACAAATAATTAAAATTAAGTTAATGGAAGCCCTCTTTAACACCTCAGGTTTGAGTATTCACTTCTTAGTGAGATAATACTATTTTTAGCTTCAAGTTTTAGGCAAAAGAATTTTAAATAAGTGATAGCTACTTTTTCTCACTCAAGAAATCACTGTACTGTCTTATATTGCCTGCATCACCACACACAGTGAAAGGCAAATAAATTAATTTCTGAGGCGTTTTCACCTTTGGCAGTGTTGTAGAAGCTTCAGTTAAAAAGCAAAACTTTAGGCAGCTTAATGATAGCACTATGCAGGTTAAAAAGTGCATCTGCCAGAAGCCAGTAGATATCAAAACACAATAAAATACTTTGGTGTTGGTATCACAAATAGGAATATAGAGCTAAGAGAAAACCACTTGATGTGCAGATCTACTGCCCTAGTGCAGCTCATTTTAACAGAATCTATTATTTCTATCTAAGACAATGGTGATTTGCAGGACACAACTTACAGACCTTCTTCCCTAGTTGGACAGAATTTGTTTTTCAACACCTTTTTTTTGTAAGAGAAAGTTGAAGATACAAATTTTCAGGATGTAGTGCCAAACTGTATTTCAGAACAAAATTAATTCCTGGGGCTCATTTCTCCTAAGCACCTCTTGGCTACAGGCAGATTCCCTGGTTAGTCTGAGCAAAGGCAGAGGATCATGGCATGGCCTCAAAGCACACATTCCCCTTTCAGAGTTGGATGTGCAAGGGAAGACCACCAGAACTGGACAGGAATGCCATGACTCCATGGGATCAGCTTCCAGTAAGAGTCAATTCAATTATTGAACTTTAACAACTGCCAAAGTATAGAGAGTTCAAAGCCTCTTATGGGTAGTAACTTCATCTTCATTACTCCACAGGAACACAGTCAGATTATGTCTGATGTCTCAAACAACCAACCTTATTTCAGGGAGGAAATTTGGATCTGAGACTATCCAGTACAATTTCAAGATACTGAAACTGCAGCTGAGAGAAACTCCAACATGATTAGAATGATCTGCTATCCACACATGCAAACTTTCCTGTTTTTCATTTTTACTTTTGTAGTAGACATCCTTTTACTACTTTAATGCCTACATTTAAGGCAGAAAGTGAAATGATATTTAGGATAATGTTTTAGCATCTGTTTCACAATGGTTTTTATTGAAGCTGTAAAGCACTTGCATGCATAGAGAAAAGAAGATGCATTTTAGAAATAAAACTATTAAGTAACATTATCTTGCCATGGTTCATTCCCACTGGGATAGAAGAACCATTTGAAAAGCATAACTGAATTCAGTTGAAATATGATAAATTTTTATCTCCATCTTACCCACCTTTTCAGCACTGCATGCTGATCAAGAAAGTAATGAAAACTATGAGTGTTTATGTTTAGAAGCTTTTGTCTGGTCTTTCGTTGTACAATAGCTTTATATTTTCCCCTACTATGCAAAGTAGAGAATAACTTGAGTATAACAGCTCCTCCTAGAAAGGAGAATGAACATCTATGTTTCCATATCCAATCACCAATATACAGTCCACCAGCAGCAATCAATGTAATAAATGGATGAAGGTATGAGGAGAGATGAAAGTATGCTTTTGCATATCATGGCAAGAACAAATGGTCTCCAGGTAACAGAATGAAATGGCTGCTTGTATCCAGCACAAAATCATAGAAATACGTATCCAAAGCAAAATTTACAGACAACTGCATCACCATTTTTCTGTGAGCCAAACCCTGAATACTGCATAAATCTTCTTTTGGGAAAGCAGACACTGACAGGGACCACAAAGAAATGCCTATTAATGATCTTGAAAAGATTGTTTACTGATTCTTTCCAAAGAATATGGAAACTGTCATATTTAACAACTAAATGTAGCTATAATAAATGCAATAAAACCACAAATATAGTATTATGAATAAAAAATTACCGAACAGTTAATTGAGAGTTAAATTGGTATGTATTTCTGAAATATAGGCCCCACATCCATTTTGTAAGTCACTGGATCTATGAGTGATCTGCAGACAGGAGATCAAAAATGCCTTTTGAAGTATATTGGTTCTCCTATCACCCTTATGAACACTGCCCCATATAGAAAAGTAATATTAAACCCCGAGTACACAGTAGGGAAGCACCATTTCTGCTTTGCAGATGGCCAGCTGAGACATGAAGAAATTAAGTGATTTTCCCAATGTCAAACAAGAAACCTGCATCAGAATGGAGAAAATCTAGGCCTTCTGAGTCTTGGCTGATTTCCTGAACAATCAAACTATTCTTGTGTTCTGGCATGAATAAACCTCTGGTTGCAGATTGGATTGGTGAAAGCATCAGTTCATCATGGGTTGAAAAACAAAAAAGAGAAGAACTATATGACACAGTACAATATAATCTGTACAGCAGTTTTCTTCTCCAAAATTATACCCCGAAGTCTCAAAGTTAAATAACATAGTAATTAAAAAAAAAGAAAAAAAAAGGCAAAAGAAAAATTAAGTCTCTTACATGAAGAGAAAAAGATGTTTCAACTGAGGCATGAAAATAAATGTAGATAATAATTATCACTTATGCAATGCTTTTTGTCTTCAAAATGCTGTATAAATATTACCTTAAAAATCCTCACAACACCTCAGGAGGCAGGAAAATATTAAGCATAATGTAATAAGTTATATCCTCATATGATTGAAACCAATTTTCCTTCTAGGAAACCAAGTTAAAAAAAAGTTGGGGAGGCTAAAAGGGTTTGTTTAAAGCACCTGAGCTGGCAACAGTCTGCAGAAAAACCTCCTCTACCACCTGGTTCTCACAGGCAAAGGAGTCAGCTTTAATTAATCCAGTTCAGACTCAGCACAGGCCTGGCAGCCAGGGTTCAGCAAGACTCCACAGCCTAGCTCAGAGTCCTGGCAAATCCTGCAGGATAGGACAGCTGGGCTGGATTGCAGGCACTGGGATGGGGTCACTCACAGGATACCGGCTGGCTCATTAAAAACTGAGTACCTTGTACAAAAACCCAGTACCTTGTACAAAAGGCCATCCTACAGATACGACGTGGCACCCGCACATCTAAGGCTGGGGCTCTGGAGCTGCCTCTGAAGTTGTCTCCTTTGGCTCAAAGGCAGCCAAGCAGGCACACACTGAGAGGCTGTTTCACACATGATGGGGCTGCAGCAGAGATGGAGCTTTTCCACCTGCAGAGCCTGCCAAAACAATGTAAAAGGGCAAAAGGGAAGGTGGTAAGTCTAATCAAAGACAATGTTTTGAGCTGAATAAAACACTTAACTGCATGGAAAATTCCATTAGGTTGATTAGATACTTGCCTTAGGGCCCTCTTAAAACACCTGTTAAAAAAAAAAAAAAAAGATAGCTATTGCAATGCGGCTTAAAAATATTGGAAAAGCAGGAAATGGAGCTTATTAGAGCTCAAATTAGATCCAAGATTTATGTGAAGAACAGTTGGCCTCTTTAAAAGGCCTGCTTAATCCCTAGATGGTTTTTATTGTTTCTATTATTATTATTTATTTATACAGTGCCATAGGTATACATGGCACTTTACAGACAAATAAAAGAAAACATGGGTCCTCCCCCAGAGAGTTTACAGTACCTGATCCAGCAAAGAGTTAAGTACATGAGTAACTTCATTTGCAGGACTAACCTCCCTTGGAACCAATGAGATTTTTCAAAAAGTCAATTTATTGACATGATGATCTCTTCCAGGTCAGACCCTCTCATCTCAGACATTCAATCTGAAGCCACAGGTAAAGAACCCAGTTCACAGGAATAACTACTTGAGCTGGGCACTAACTTCTGCTGGGCAAACCGTACAGTAGGATTTTGTTCCAGGTAAAGATTTTGTTTCATGATAAAGATAAGCCAAAGCAAAGAAGGAGGGAAGCTAAGCAGTTTTTGTACTGGTAAGTTGGCTTCAGTGAAAGCCTTTTACTAGTATTTGTAATAATTTCTCAATTGAGACAAAAAAATTAGCCAGTGATAGAGAAACAGCTCCACAACATGGCTTGGTGCACACCAGGGAAACTGGATATTGTGTTCCTCCTTACTGCACCCCAGTGTGACAGGGCTGGCTCTCAGGGATGAGTGGCCAGAGCTCTCTGACTGCACTCTGAGGCTGCTGCAAGGAACCTTCCAGCATGTGCATTATCCCTCAGGTGTGAACTCCAATAACATTCTGTGGGAGTGTGTTCTTTCTTACTTCACAAAAGAAGCACTCCTGGTTCCCGTTTAAAGCCCCAGTATTCTGTTATGTTTTGTCTGGAAGATGAGGGGATCCTGTTCTGCTCCTGACTGTCCTGATGCCCCTATTTCTGTGAATGGAAAATTGGAGTTACTTCAAGCCACTTCTCTTTTGGAGAGTAGTAATGACTACTCCAAATGTGCAACCCTATTTGCCTGCATATAAACTTTTAATAATGTTCATTAAACTTTATTAGGATTGTTCATGCAGCCAGATCAGGGTTACAAATTAAAACCTCAATCCTGCAAACACTTATGGAGCTTTTTTCATATAAACAAAAGGAAAAATTTCTCCTTCTATACTCACACACCTAAACTGAATATGGAATGTAAATACTGTGCTATTTATTTTCTTATCCTCTGGCATTAAGGTTAAAAACATACAGGCAGGAAAGAAATTATATGTTACTGGTGTTTAAAAGAAGAAAACAACTCCACAGCCTTTTTGAAAAAGCATTTTTAAAAAATATCATGGAAAAGAATGTCTGATGCAACAGACTTGGAAAAGTCAATGAAAAAAGTGAATTATGACTGTAGGTGCATAATGATACACAGAAAGTGCTGACCAGAAGAGTCACTGAAGTCTCTAGAAATGCTGCAAGGAACTTTATGGGCAAGGATCAGATCAAATCAGAGCCTGATACAGGAACCCAGTGAAGGTGGGAAGAATTTCCCATTGATATGCTCTGAATCAGTTTCAGTGACCAACAAACTGAGGGACTGCAGGTAAAGGAGCAGCCATAAAACCCAGAAAGAGTTTTTAAAGAAAGCAGATGTGTCATAAAGCCAAGGTCAAACTCCATCACCGACACAAGTATGCATGTGAGAGAATTATACCTCCTCTAATGCTAAGTACAGTATTTATGATTATTTATTTATCTTGAAACAAAAGGTAAATTAATCCATTTATTTTAAAAAGTATGTTTTTATTACACAGTAATTTCCTTTGAAAAAGAAAAATATTTCCTAAACCCATTAGCAGTTAAACCTATTTTTTTGTTGTTGTTTCTATTTGAGATAATGCTGCATATCATTATTCATGCATAATCTGATTTCAACTGATTCCTTGTTTACAAAATTTTTGGTGCATTTTCTTATATAAGCAAGAATTAATATACTCAGGCATGAAAGAAATATGCTCTATTGTCTTTTACTATAACTCTTTGGAATGTGCCATGCATCCTCTTTAACTCCCAATGACATTCAAAACAGCCTGTGGAAAACAGGAATAAATACACATATAAACAAGGAGGAATACACTAATAGGAAAATCATTTAAGTACAGGATTGCATGTAGGTACATTAGGCATGTGTAATGCAAGCAATGCAAATCATAAGCTGAGCCCAAATTTTTGAATAAGCACAAAAAATTACTTAAAGATTGTCCAGCCTGGCTGATAAAGTGGAGTCAGAGTAATGCCCCAGAGACACTGCCTGCTCCCTGACAGCAACCAGATGTCAAAAGTTCAGCTCCTCCATCTCACTCCCTGCCTGCAAGAGGACCCAGGCACGATGAGCTCCTTCTTCTCTAAATGAGAGCACCCTCCAGTGTGCACACCCAGTAACATCCACACACCCACTACCATCCACACACCCCCAGCAACATCCACACACCCACTACCATCCACACACCCCCAGCAACATCCACACACCCACTACCATCCACACACCCCAGCAACATCCACACACCCACTACCATCCACACACCCCAGCAACATCCACACACCCACTACCATCCACACACCCCAGCAACATCTACACATACTCAGTAACATCCACATACAAACTCAGTAACATCCACATACCCCCAGTAACATCCACACACCCCCAGCAACATCCACACACATACTCAGTGACATCCACACACATACTCAGTGACATCCACAAACTTAGTGACATCCACGCACCCCCAGCAACCATCTACCATCCACACACACACCTAGCAGCATCCACACACACACCCAGCAACACCCACACACACACCCAGCAACACCCACACAAACAGCCACTACCATCCCCACATAGACAAACATCCACATCCCCCAGCAACATCCACAACCCAGTACCATCCACACCCCCACCCCCCCCCCCCCCCAAAACATCCACATACACACCCAGTACCACACCCAGTACCATTCACACACCCACCCAGCAACAACCACACACCCAGCAACATCCCCAGGCAGCTGAGCCCATCCTGAGCCAAGGCTGGGATTGCTGGGGGAGCAGAGGCTGGCACTGACACCAGCTCTGCTCCCTGCCAGGCTTCAGGGAATCATGAACCTCTAGAGAGAGCTGGTAATCCCAAGAGAATAATTCACACGAGAAATATGGTGAAATTCTGAGGCTCACCTGCAGATCCAGCCTTTCTAACCTGACCTGGTTTCCTGTCCTCACCCTAATTCCCTTCTGCTATTTCTCTTACACATTTTCAATAGTTCTGAATCAGTGAAGGTCTCAGAACACCTTGAACCAGTCCAAGCTGCTTGATTCTTTTCCTTTTGACTTTGTCATACTTTTTTGTCATGGGGAGTCACAGAACCTGCAGACTTTCATCATGTGCAGTCAGGCAGCTCCCCTGACATGTTAATTGTGAGGAAAAAAGGACAAAAACACTTCCCCCTGCTCAGGTACAGAAAAACGTAAGTGAATATGGAGCACAGTAAAATGCTATGTCCCATGTAACCCATTAACATTTATTCCTGAGCTTCCTCTTACAAGATAATTTTGCTACTTCTTTTTATTTTGAATTTTCTGTGCATGGAATGACAGGCAAAAAATTTAATGTTCAGAATGCTGAGACTATTTATCTTGCAGTAGTTAATAATACTCTTTCTTTCTTGTTTATCCTTCATAATAATTGTCTTCTTCTCAGCAGCTACATTGGTTTTATTTATTTGTAGAATTTAAAAAAATATTTGCAGTTACCTTTGATTTTTGCCTACAACTAATATTATATTTTGTGGCATTTTAACAAATTCAATTTCACATGGTTGATATTTCCAAACTGTAATTCTGCAGGAGTAGTTCTCATATTCATGTACAGGAAAGATGAAACAGATATAATAACTCCAGAGGTGGTGACTGGGTTGTAAAGTTTGACATTATGAAAGAAGTAATATGATGACCACTCCATACTAAACTGTTGGAGGTCTGTAGGATTTTAGGGCCTGTCACAGTGTCCCTCTGAATGCTGCCCACAAATATAAAAGCTGTCTAACCTGTCTTGCAAAGAAAATTAAAGTTTATTCCAACTAGTCTGTTCACAGACCCAGATTCTGAGGGCAGCTGTGCCCTGGCAAAACCCAGGTCACATCCATCTTTTCCATTTCATAATTTCTCTTTCAATCTAAGGTTTAACAAGAAATAAAAGATTTTATAGTAAACTTATTTATAATTAAGAGAATATACTTGCCATAGTGTCTATAGGTTTTGCCAGGAGCAACCCCCAGTGTGCTGAAACAAGTCCTACATTGCAGTGACTACTCCAGAATTTCAAAGCTATCTGCCCAGCTTCTGCAAAGTTGCCACCTAACATCTTTCCACATGTTGACTGAAATCTCAGGGAATGATTTTTTACTGATAGATTAGTTTTGATGCACAGAGCCTTAAGTAATACAGCTGCTCTGCAATCTGAACCATGTACCTTATGAAGAGCAATGACGTTGACCACACTTTAGAGCCAATTCCAAACGTGCAGGTGAATCTGAGGCAAATCAGGTGTCTCTGGAGGCAAATCAGCCATATAAAAATCACTATAACCACACAAAAAATGTAAGAAGAAAACACTCCGATGGAGTTTACTAATAGGTTTTTGTGACCCATCTTTTACATTTAGATTAATTAATAAAGTAAAAACCATCACTGTCAGTGTTTAGGCACATAAGCTTCAAGGCTGTATTTCTCAATTACACAATTTTCTTGGATATTATCTGTAATCAAAATATCCTACTTGCTAACTCATGCCCTAACATGGCATTTTGAAAGAGGGACTTTGCTTCCCTGACTGGTTTAGGATATGATGAAAATGGAATGATCATATTTTAACATATTTTCAAAAGGAAAGCTGAGCTTACTTTTAACTCTAGAATTCTGACCTGGACCCTGTTCACTAACCCCCCTGGCAACCACTGGGGGCTGCTGAGAGGTCCCACCAAAACCTTGTCCTTTCCAAGTTGGACAAGACCCAACACCTGAGCCACTCTTGGTGGTCCTTTGCTGAACCCTCTTCAGGCTTCCAGTGTCTTTCTTGTTTTCTTTGCTATTTACTAATACACTACAGCAGCTATCCCAAAGGGATGGGCAAAAAAGAATCCCAGATCCAGTGTTGTCTTCTGATTAAAAAGATATTTTCTGCTGGTAGATTCTAGCCTGGAGTCTATCTTCAGGTATTCACACTGTATTTCTGAGTTTTCTCATTCTTACCCTTGATATTCATGGTGTCTCCCCCTCTTCTAGAAATGTAACAATTTATTTGCTTACAAATAAGCTACGATAAAAAGTTGACACAGTAACATTGTTGTACTTAGAAGTATTGGCAATAATGGAGAGATGGTACTTATTAAAACATGATCACTGATTTGAACTGCATAGAACAGGGATAGTTAGAGAATTATTCCCATTCTTGTTCTCCCAGGAGCAAAGTTGCACATTCACTCTTGGTTTCGGCTCCAAACTACAGGAATGTTCAACTGAAAAATGCACCTATTTTCAATTACGGAACTCTTCTGTACTCCCTACTGCTCTTCAGTGGTTTAACTTAACTGTAGCATAGAGAGGCTGGATGGGAGCACTGAGAGATGACATCACATCTGTCTCAATTAACAAGGTTACAAACAACTACAATAAGTTCAGCTGAATGGATCAACAAATAAGTAGAAATATTCTTTTCCATAGCTTCCCAATGTAAGTTGCAAGAACTCCAGCCTTTGGAAAATTCTCCTTTAAAGCAAGACCAATTAATTTCATTAATTTCATATTCTTTTTTTTTTGTACATGTTAATACCTTTTACAGGTCCTTAACCTGAACAGTCATTTAACTTTGTAAGTTTTAATGAGTCTTTAACAAATAACTTCTAGTGTTGTTTCTTCCACCTTATTTTTCTCCTGTGCACACCATACACTTCTACACATACAAATGCTGTCCCTTGTCTCTCTATAAATTATAAAGGATTGTCTATATTAAAGATGTTCTACTTTTTTAAATTTAATTTCACTGATTAATAGTTCCATTCACTGACCATGCAAAAACTTTGAATTCAATCAACAGAAATAATCTCACAATGAACAACAATAATTTCAGTTTTTACATGTGCAATGAAAACATTTATTTTGTTAGTATGCATCATGTTCAGAGCTGAGAAACTGAGTCTAGAAAAATAAATTCCACCCCTGACTTGGTTACCAACATCTTTTTTTGATCTTGGCTGTATAAAAGATATCAAGCTAAAACTTGGTTCTCAAGGCTCCTCACTATTTGATTCCAATCTGCTGTCTGAAGGAGTGAAGCCTCCCTTCAGGGACCCTTAGCACAGCAATGTGACAATGCCAGAGTGCTTTGCCTCCTGCTACTCCAGAGGAACTGGAGAAGAAATTTATCCACACTATGTTAAAGAGCCACTGAGGATAGTTTAGAAGCATATTTTCTAGTGTTTGGGTTAAGGAGTTATCTGGACAAGAGCCAGGGTTAAAAGAACTGCAATAACTCAGGGTTGTAGGTCTCAGTTGATTGTCCACAGGTTTGGCTTAGCTCAAAACCACCCTGAATTTTGGCAAAACCTAGATTCTGCCTCTTCAAACCTCATTAGCAATTTTAGTGACCTGATTGTTACAGAAACATCACCAAAGCAGTATGCACAGGGAAGGAAATGTGATGTGAGGAAAGATAAAGGACTTTTGAGAGATGAATTTTTTGATCAAGCATATGCAAGTAATAAAGGATAGTTTTTAAGACTTATGTGACCTGGTCTGACAAGAGTTGGTGAGTGAATCTCACTTATATCTCTAAGAGAGGAATCTCTAAGAAACTCCTTATTTGAGATTTGTGGCACTGGGCTGAACATTTTGAAAGTAGACTAAAAAACTTGTCAAAGTCTGTTTCCAGCACTAAGAAAAACTAAAGAACAAGCCCTGCTCCCTGTAACTGTTTCCCAACTTCATTTCTTTTCCTTCCAAAGGCTTGGGCTTCAGCTCTCATCTTCAGATAAACCATATCAAAACCAGGTGGGGGAAACACCTAATTGCAGCAGCAGAGTGTGCAAACCCGGAGCTGCTCTCTGAAGAGATCCTGGTATCAACCACATTCGGTGCTAAAACTTAAAACATCTCATTGGACACTCTGGATTTTTGCAAGCCCCTCTGAGGCTGCAATGTCAGAGGGGACAGATTTAAGTTTAACACTTATTGATTGATATTTAATAATTTTTCTTTACCAAAATTAGGTGCAAGAGTAGGTGCCAAGTCCTTCAGGCCATGCTTTTCCCTACACTTGTTGCTAAGAAAAGAAAACTATACCAGATCTTTGGCTAATAAAAATGGCAATAGCATTTATGCCTCCAGGGCAGAGCTACAAATTGAAATTATGGAGTAATTAGTTCACAATATTGTGATGGCTCATAAAGAAATTTACAAATTAAATGAATCACAAGTGGTCTTGTTTCTTCTTATTTTATTTTTTTAAAAAAATTAACAAATTCCATTCCCTCACACTCCTAGGCACCTTTCCTGGTCCTTATAATTCCAGTGGATTGTAATAAAAGGGAAAGACTGCAGTAATTTTTCAGTAATGTGGTAACACATCTTGATATATCTAATGGTGATAACAAGAAATGATGAAACTGAAGGGTATTTTCACTATTCGTCAATCTAGGTCTCAAATTTTATTTTCTACAGCTATTTTTCACAGTTCCACATTGAAGAAGGTAGAGAATAGGATTCTGATAACAACACTTTAAGATCAATTGGTATATAATTAATCACACCGTATTTTCATGACTGACCTCTAGTAAAACAGGAAGAGAATTTTCATTATTTTTCATTTCTCACGGGCAAACTGAGTAAGACAGAATAAAATACTTTTTCCAAGAGTCATAGATTAAACTGGACCAAGAGCAGGGGTTCTTGGATCTATTATCTCCTTTAGCTCAGATTACAAAACCTTTTTTTCTGAAGCCAGTGAGAGCTGTTGAGATGTTGTGGACTGCTTATTCTGCCTTTTGGCAGCACTGCTAATTCTGTGCAAAGTGGTAGGATTTAAGTGTATGACTTTCACCACTGCTGCCCATACACTGATCTTTGAAGTTCTTCTTTTTGTTTAATATTAGATAACTCAAAATAGCATTCATAAAACCAGTAATACCAAATAAAATTACCCCTCTTTGAGAAAAGACCTGTTCTACTATAAAACACAAATAGACTCTAAATGACATAATTTTGGTAAGGAGCCTTCTCAGTGTTAGTGTGCAAATGACATCAAGGAATTAAAATGCTTTAATACAAACCTTTCCCTGCTTTACTTGTTCCATTAATGCCTCCCTCTGTTCTCAGAAGTGACAGAGAGATGGGAGGGAGGGAGAGAGGAACACGTCATGGTCCTGTGGCACTCAGGTCCTCCAGCTGGCCCCATACTGGGCACCTCCAGGGCCAAAGAGAGACCTTCTACCCAGGATGGCTCTGGGACCAGCCTGAAAAATACATTCACCATTTTTGTATGAGACTGGTTGCTGCTGCCCAGACTGCTCCTGTGTAATTTGGAGGATAATCTGAGCCAAATGAGGAAGATATTTGCATTTTGCAAGTGACTGGCAATAGTCTAAACAAGAGATTAAGATGACTATATAATTTCTTTGCTCCTTCACCAGAAACAACTGTGTTTATATTTACCACAAATCTCTTATGTGAACATTCATTTCTAACTAAAGCTGTTCTGCCATATGGATCAGATATTTTACTTTGTCAAAAAACCCCAGTTAATTTATGATGGAATACTTTGACTATTTCTATAGAATGATGAGGGGAGACTGGGAACCATAAGGTTTTATCTGTACAGAGAGAAAATGTCAATACTTGTTTGCTGCAAATGATCTGAAATTGGAGGTAGTAACCTCAGGTACATATATCTGAAAGTGCAGAAGGTGAAAATCTCCTCTATCTGCAAAACTATGAGCTTTTCACTTCAACTGCTCTTGTCATTGTATTCACAAGCTGTATGTTAACAGACATTTAGAAAGAGCAAATAGATTGTTATTTAGGATAACTAACATTAATATAATGAGAAAAAAAAATTCCCTATTTGGACACAGAACTAACAGACATGAAAAAGGACACATGAGAGGCAAAATGAAATGGGTCTTTTTCTAACACATTAAACCCCTTATCATCATCCTATCAATGTGGTGACTAAGCTTTATCAGCCATACAGCAATTGTTGTCCTTATTTATTTTTTGTGCTGTCAAAGGTTTTCAAATGCAAAAATGTAAAAGTCACAATAATTAAAGGAGATGGTGGAAGTTCATCTCTCTGAAATTAAAATTAAAAAAAAATAGGAAAAAGAAAAAAGGAAGGAAGGAAGGAAAGAAGGAAGGAAGGAGTTTAAAACCTAGATGTTTAGACAGCCCTGCAAGCCCCCTTGTGACCTTACTCTGATATTTAACAAAACATTAATCTTCTTGCCAGCAATTATAAAGAATACAGTGATGTAGCTGGGGCTCAGTGAGTGAGTAATAGTAATTCCATTGTTCTCTTTTATTTATGCCTTGGCTGTACCAGGCAGATGAGGTAAGTTGGGGCTTTTTATATGTTATTATTCTGAACTGGCAATACATAAAGGCTGATTACACAAATATCTGTCTGTTTCTGAAGCACTGTTTCACACCTCCTTCCAGCTCATGATCAAAGCGTTTCAACATTTTATTATGAAATCATGAATCCCTGCTTAGTTTGCATATGAATTATAGCCTTTAAAAAACCCCACACTGGTGTACAACAGTGACAGTGCCTTTTGAACCAAGGAACAAAACAAGGTGTTACACATTACTTCTGGAAGGCAATGACTTGCTGATTAATTCTGTTTTCTGGAGCACAGTCCAACCTCCTGGTGAATACATAAGCCTTGAGACCAAAGACATTTTTTTTTTGTGATCAGGCCAGTGATTTTTTTCCTCTTGTAAGAAAGTGAGCTCTATTTAGAAGTTGAGAAAATGTTGTCATGTAGCTGTAACCAAAACAAAACTACAAGAGCTTCCCTCTGCTTTTCTGAAATGCAGTAGCTATTCTAAAAATGGAAAATAATCCAATTGTCCAGTTAATAGCATCCCACTGTAGAAACCATGCATTCTGAAAGTTCCTGAGTGGGTTCCACTCATGTGCATAAAGCACATCCAAAGCAGACAGTGAAGCAGAGCTCCCTAAGCCATGCACAGGTGCCCTGCACCTACTTCTTAGGAGAACTGCTATGGTGTCTTTAAGATTCACACTTCCTAAATTTCAAGGATCAAAATCTCTTGATGTACAATCTTTCAATTTCAGAAAGAGGATGGGTCAAGGTATCCACTATGATTTTTTTACCTTCTGAGAAACTTGCATTTCAGAGTCACAGGACTGTGAATCAGGGATAAGACATAAAACTGAGTTTTGTAAGAACAGAATCCATTTGCTGATGCTTTGTGGCATTCCTGTATGACACATACACCTAACTGAATTCCAGTGGTTGATTTTTTGCATATAGTATGTTTTCCTCACAGTAGCCTGGAAAAGTGTCATTCCTATAAAATATAAAATATGCCAAGGGTTTTCCAAGTTTGTTTTGTATCATACAAATATGAACTGTGAACAATCTTATGAATAGAAATAAAATTTTATTGGGTTTTACTGTTAGTAATTTACAACTATTAATTTTGTTGAAAGTCATGCCATTTCTGTCACTGCAGTCAAAGCAGGATTTGGCCCAGAATTACTGACCTCTTTTTTTGTAACGACTTCTTCTCCCTCTGTTCACTTCTCTGTATTGGCAGATGCAGATCATCTTTATAAGTCTGATAATGTCATCAAATCAAAATTTAAGGCAGGAGGGTAAAGAGAGACTATTTCTGTTTCATGACCTGCCAAAAGGATAATCTAAACTCTGATTGCTGCACTTCCACACAGCTGTACAGCGAAAGATCATGCAGCCAAGGCAACAGCCAAGCTGAGAACACTTGGTTTGTTAAAAGATTTTTTCAGATCATCAGTAGGTGGCTGAAGTAATTAAACTTAATACAGCATTTGTTTTCTGAGCAGCCAAAGGCTTAGCTTGTCACACTGAAAAGTATTTTCCTCTTGGAGTAAACCCATGGAGGTTATCCAAGAGCAGATTCAACTGAATGGCATCTGCTGTAACCTGGCTCTGTCTCCCTGGTGGGACTCTGGGGCCGTGAACACTCACACATCTTTTGTCATGGTATCAGCCAAGGATTCCTTTTGCTGTCCAATCCAAAGTATTTGAAACATTTTGTAAAACTAGCTACCACTTCAGATGTTTCATGTGAAATAACTCTGAATGTGCATTTTTGTCCTTATATTAATTTCTTCAGCACAGTCTAAAATTGAGTGGGCCTAGATTCTGTGCATTAAAGTAATTGCATTTTTTACCCCAGCACATTTTATAGCAGAACAGCACTGCAGTGTGTGAGATTAGCAATTATGCTTTTATCAGTATAAATACACTATTACTGAAATGAATGAATTAATACATAAAACCTCCATGTGAGACTTAATAAAAGTGCTAGACCAAAGAAGGATAGATCCCTGTCTGAATGTCAAACTTCAGAAAATTATCCACCTGGCCACATCTGACAGACAGGCCACATCTCAGAGTACCTTGCAAAATCAATGCTCTCCATGCATGAGACACAAACTCACACAGGCAAGAATTCAGAGTTGAGCCTTAAGCCCTGTTCATAATTTGTTTCATTGTTCCAGCACATATGAGATATGTGAGACCACCAGCAGCTCTGAGGCTCCTGTTCTGTTCCTGTACAATAGGGGTGAGTCAAGGATTGCATTGTGCCCATATCCCCTCAGTTCTGCTGCCTGTGTAAGCTTTAAAGAAGATATTTAGAATTATCTGAATGAGGGTTTATGGTGATGTTGAAACAACAAAATAATATTTGAGAAAAGTAATAAAATCCTCTCTCAAACTAAGATACATTAAAACTGGCTCAGTATATCATGCAACTTGTTATGCGGAATTACACCATTGCTCTGAGCTATGAATTTATATAGTACCGGAAACTGTAAGAGATAAGAAAACACACTTGTAGCTAATGTTGTAAGAAAAATATTTTTGATTTGACAAAATATACTTTTGCAGAGCAGATACTTAGATGTTCAACCTAGTACATTCCTACTTCAAAAACTAATTTTATGTAACAAAACTTCATCAAAGCTAATGTTATATAATTTGGTTTTGTCCTTTTTTTACACTATCTTAATAATTATTTTGTAGTCTCATGACCCTCAGACTTTATGAGAAAAATATTGCATTAGCTGGACTCTAATGGATCACAATGATCCATTAGAAACACTCCTGTATAACATGCACAGAACCCGTCACCATGGAGTATTTAAATAATATTTAAATAATATTAAATCCATACAGAAAAATATTATAATTAGATTCAGTTACTACAACGAGCTGCATTCATAAGGCTTAGAAATCCTCATTCTTTACCCATTTTCTATTTAAATGTACTGTAAAATTTGTAAAAATTAAACTCTCAATATCACAATACAGAATAAAGCTGCAGGTTGCACAGAAATTCAGTGCACACCTTTAGGAACTCAGAATTAAAAAGGCTACCCAGGAACACAATGGGATTGTATTATGCTGATGCAATCAACATATTACACCATTTGCCACTTTGCTGGCCCATGGAGACTTTTATTCTCTGCCTGGAAATATCTGATGGTTTTGAAGGCGAACTAGAGATAAGATTGTTCACAGCTCTAGAGCTCCAGGTCAAGACGACTTCTAGATCTCCAAAAACTGGAACATGGAGAGAATTTTACTTAAGTATTGCTGGCTTGAGGATGAGAAAAGAGCCACAAGCTCAGCACAACCAGTAGAAGTCCTAGACCCCAAGTTATTTTCATTTCAGATTTCTGTACTGAGAAGACAAAAGGACTGTAATAAGATTTTATTACCCAGAAGCAAAATTGTAAGTAGCAATGGTTTAAGAAAAGTCTTGAAGAAATATAAGATGGAATAATGTGTTATTCTGGGAGTAAAACAAACTTCAGCTTCTTTATGATAGGTAGATGCTGCTTTCTGAGGGCTCTGGCTGCACTAAACTTGGCTGAACTTCTAAGAAAAGAAGTTATACTTCTCTTTTGAATAGTCCTGCTGCCAGAACACTGAGGGTACCCTTCTAATTCTGGAAAGTGGACAAGGAAGAACAAAGGAGGAGGATATAAACACTGCCTGATTAACACACGCGTGTCTTATCTTTAAATTTTCTGAGAAATGTTTCATTTCCTCTTGTTCTCCAGCTGCACAGTTACTAAATTTCTGCAAAAGTGAATGAGGAAAAACTGTTATTTTGGGGCTCTAACTTGACGTTCAACGCTTGAGACTTCTGTTGGTGAGGTAATCTTAGCTTGCCTTGCACTTGTTGTTGCCATATGGAATTGAGAGCAACCTTTGACTCTGGTTTCTTCTCTCTTTCCTATTCTGATCCTACTGTTTCCACTATCAACTGCATTTAATACACATTTCCAAACTGTGCTTACTGTTGCAGCAGTATATCCAGGTCATCTTCTAATCAATTTCTGTAAGAGTCTTCCTGACAAACTTGCTACACTTTTGCTCTTGTAAATGGAGACTTATGAGACTCAAGTATCTCATGAGATGTTCTATTTTACCCCAAATTTTCTCATACTCTGATGTTTGTTACATTTCTTGAGTTCATTCAGGTATATCCCACTGATGGTCAGTTTGCACAGCCATTCTGAAATGCAACTGAAAAATGCAACCACTACTATGATCACAGAAGCATTTGATGGTTTTGTAACTTTAAAACAAGCTGTTATGGCAAGACAATTCATAGTCTCACACAAGAATGTACAAAACCAAAAGGTCAGAAGGTCTCTCTCTCATGGTACTCATGCTCAGAGTATGATCAAACGTACACATACTCAACGAAAGGTTTTCACTTGGAATTTGAAGTTCTGCTCTTCGGCACTCTTGGATCATCCTTCACAGAACCCACAACTGAAGGTTTTTTCCTCCTCCCTACACCCCATGGTTTGAATGAACTTGCATTCTCCAAGCACAGCTGGTCACTCCTCCTCTTCTGTAGGGGCTTCACCTCTTTTGCCCAGAATGTAAGGGAGCTGGAACCCATTCCTAAAATAATTTTAATGTATTTTTTCTACCTTCTGCATAATTTTGAGAGCAAAAATTGTCTTCCACTGAGGTTACTCTACATTAGCCTAAGAAACTTTAGAATTGTCTCACAGAGTTTTAACAAAGTAACAAGCAAGTTTTGTTCAGATAAATAAGCACTTAAAATTGGGTACAAAGGTACCAAGGTGCCTAATCCCAGTACCATTCAATGAGATTCTGGTACTTAATTCCCATGGTTTGCACCTTAGAGACTTTGGCACAAAGGAAATGAGATGAGAATTGGTTTCCCATGAAAGTTCATGTCGTGTTTGGTACAGGAATGGTTTGGCAAACACCCAGGCAAAGACACCTGACTGCCACAGGCAGGGAGGTGAGCATTAATTCTGCAGCTTCTGCACCACACACTGCTGAGCAGAACAACTGTCAAGCACTTTTAAAAGCCAGACTCCAAATGCACAGAAAATGGCTACGGGATTAAGCCATATATGATTTTTAGAGATATCTTTTGTCTCTGTAGCATCTGTTTTCATTATGAACTCATTTTCTTATCTATGCCTGGGTCCATTTCTTAAATGTGAACACAGGACAA
Organism: Zosterops lateralis; assembly: GCF_965231275.1. NCBI lineage: Eukaryota > Metazoa > Chordata > Aves > Passeriformes > Zosteropidae > Zosterops > Zosterops lateralis. Next base: position 9,026,869 of record NC_139772.1, read on the forward strand.
ATATTTCCACTGGCTTACATGGCTAGTTGAGTCTGAAAATAATACTTTCAATGTGGTTCATTTATCAGGAAAATAAAAAATACATTTGCACAATTTTAGTACATCTCTTCCTTTAGTACTTCTCTTACTTTACTGTAAATGTAAATTTACATTACTTTGTAAATTATGCTTATAATTATCTCTTTAATCTCAGCATCTTTAACAAATTAACAATAAGAAGTATCAGTGAAAAACAAGTTATATCCACTTGAAATAAATTAAGCTGCTATTTATATCGGATACACATTCTTCCCAGTCATGATGGGACTGATGTAAGACCATCACTTCAGACAGATATTCCTGTCTCTCAGACATTTCCTTGCTCTCTCTTGCCAAAGTCTCTTGTTAACTGTTCATGAAAGGTCTTCCTAGAGACTGATATGCAGTGCAGGATCCTTAGCTTGACTCTCTTTATTCATGCTAGGATCATATCTACTGATTTTCTAGCTCTTCTCCTCCAGGTTCTGTGGTGCAGTTCTTTTATTTTTGAAGTTTCTATTTTCATAGATGACCATTACTTTCTTATATTTAATTCCTCCTAAGTGCTGTAATTTCCCAAATGTTTTTAATTCCATAAGCTGTTTCCTGTGATCTTCTCCAGACTACTTCTCAGCATGGTTTTCAGCTTTCTCTGGGGCTATATTTTGTTTTATCCACCTCTTCCTCTCCTCTCCCTTCCCTCAGCATACAACAGCACTGGCCTCCTTCAGCCATAGCTCATTTGTCTGTTTAGCATCTGTTTGTCATTCATACCCCTTGATGTTAGAACACTCATCTTTTTCATATTCTCATCTACAGCCCACTGTGAATAGTTGCACAATGCCTTAGAGTCACCATAAGCATTTAGTGCTATCTCTTCTATTAGGATATTTGCATCCTTATCTCCAATGCTCTCATTTTTCTCTGGAAAGTTTTAATATTGTCATCACTGTTTTGAATTTACTGTTTCCTGCAGCTGATCTTTAATTAGAAAGCTGTAATGGGACAGTGTATGATTTGCAGAAGCTTCATTTGTCCAGACTCCACGTATAAGAATCTGTTCCTAAGTGCAGAGTTTGTCAAAATGCAGGTATTTCATTACTTTTATTACAGATAAGGGAGCCCACTGAAAATGTCCTAATTTGTCCCGATACTCAGAATTCACAAACACCACAAATAAACTGGCACGACTTCATGAACATAACATTGTAGAATTGCTTTGGAGAAAACAATTGCTAAAATTGATATGTAGTAGCCATGCTCTTCTAAGCTTTCTCTGCTGTGTTTCTTTACGCAGCTGTGGATCAATGCAAGCCAAACAAGGTAAAATTTTTACAGAATGTTCTATCCTGAGGCTAAATGACTCTTTCCCCCCCCCCCCGCCCTGAAATTATTATAATCAGTATTTATTCTTGAAAAAACTTGAAGGCCATAATCATATATCAAGGCCCTGTTGTGACATGTAAATACACCCAATTTTCTATACAACATAAGAAAGCTTGCAAGCCATGCATCTGAGTGATACAGGGAATGCAAAACAGATGAGGGAAGCCCAAGGTAACAGTGAGATGATAATGGCTGGTGTAAGAAACAATGCTACTGCACCTCAACTGCTTGGCTATGATTAAAATTATGTAATAACTGCTAAGAAAAGGCATTGATAGCAGAATGGTGCTTTATTGTCTGCTCTCTTCTGAAATTTACTCAGCACCAAAGTATTTATTAGAAACATATTTATTGTGTACTCACTTTTGGATGTGCCATATGTTCCTCTACTGATGATGTAATAATTTGTGTTTATTTTTTTTTAAGTGCTGCATAAAAAGACTAAAGATTAAACTGGAACAAGTCACTAGATATCAGTGCTGAATGTGAGATCAGTTTCATAGGAAGACAGTCATGCCTCTAACAAGAAGTTTGCTCTAATGAAATGAAGGAGATCAAAGATGATAGAAAGCAAAGCCACGTAATGAAACAGTGATTTAAGAAGCCTGGGACATTTATTTTATTTTCATTGTAAGATAGGTTACTTGCCTTACAGTTTGGTATTGTTTATTCTAGTGTCTGTACATGGTTTTGATTATATTAATTACATTATTGGCCAAATTCTAAACTCTTGTAAATCAAAATTACTATTCTGACTCCAGTGAACGACAGTGACTTATACCAGCTGATAATCTACCCTTCAATGCCTTACGAATGCAGGATAAAGACTTTGCAAGTGTTCTAAAAAGTTTGTTTGTTTGTGAAAATGTTACAATTTATTGCTGTTTTGCAAATGGATAGAATTTCTTGCTGTAAATACTTTAATTACTATTATAAAATGAATTGAAATTTAATTAAAGATGAAAAAAAGCACAGTGGAAATTTTTAAAAGGATAAAACCAGCAAGAAACACTCCCAGATTTGAATGTCATTTTAACAGTAATTTGAACCAACATCTGAAACGTGTTATATAATTTTAAACATATACTAAAAATTATTTTCTTCCAGCTTAGAGCAAGTGCAGACTCAATAGTTGTTCCAAAGCTTTTAGTTTTTTCCCCCCTCAATCTCTAGACGTAAACAAACAAGAATGCTAATTTAAAAAGTTACTTCAGGCAATAATCTTGTCAAAGAAGTTAAAGAGGGTTAGACTCAATCATCAGAAGGTAGGGCAACATCTAGAGAAAGCATTCATAAAAACACGTTGCATTTATTTAATCAGTGATTCTCTAACAGTTTGAAACAAATGCCTTGGATATTATTGAAAAATATAACTTCTTCTCTTAATGAGACAATCAAAGGTGTGTTGGATTCTCTTAAGTTATAAAATGAACATGACACTGTTCCAAAAGGCATTGATGATACTAAATAGGTGGACAGGTTTAATGAAGATTGTTGTGCCTTCAGTTCCCTGAAGTTTCCTTGTGTCACCAATGGCTCCATGTGCTGTTCCTCCACTGTGACAGCAATTTGACTGGGGTTTATGGAGGGCCCAGTACAAATGGGAAAAGCTACACCTGATTTCTAAAGGACTTCAGACTGGTTTGTGCACAGGCACTGTCAGAGTGTCAACAGCTTGGCTGTGGGCTTCCTTGAAAAAGGGACATAAACTCAACAGGTCTTACTGGGTGCAGCTGAAGGGTTGGACACCAAATGCATTTCTCAGGATCTAAACAGCCTACACATACATCTAGAGTGCCCTCAAAGAAGGTGAGAGAGGCCTTTGAGCAGACAGAGCTGTGGTGGGGCCATGGACCAGGGCCTCAAGTGGCATCTGCTCTGAAATTTGGGCACAGCCAATGACACCTGTGGGATTTCAGCCTAGAAAGCATTTCCAGATGCAGTGCAAAATGGCAAGAACTTGAGTACCTCTTGAAAGAAATCTTCCAATGAAGATTAAACCCCCTCTTGTGCTGACACAGAGACTATTCACAGAGCCCTTGTGAAAATCAGCAAAACCCCTGGAGAAGCTGAGAACTCACTGGCTCCCATCGTGAGCATATCCTGGTAGCTGCCTTCAAAACAGACCCCTCATGCTGCAGTGAGTGACATCCCGAGGATTTGTGCTGATGGTGTAGCTCAGTATGCCAGTCCAAATGAACTTAATGTTCTGTAATTTATGCCTTTCTTTTTAAGACAACGTGTCCTCCTGTTTTTCCAAGAATAGATGTATAACTTGGTCTTTTGGGCACTGATCCATTTTACACATTTCCTGATCTGCCCTTGTGTTACTGGAAAGCATTTTCCAGGATGAAAGCTCAGTTTGTGCAAGAAATAAAATCAATTGAATTGAACAGAGATGATGGTTGCACAAATGTGTATTTTGCGTTAAACACAAATGTTGACATTTATCCATATGATTTAGAACAAACCAAATAAATTTCTTCTAGTGGACCAAACTTTTAATGGTATATTTGTGTAACACTTGCATTGAACTTAGAACAGCCTGTGTTCTGCATAATGTTTCAAATAGGAGCACTAAAATGGTACATTTCTTTCCCATTGAACAAAGATTTTATGTTTTTGGCAATGGTTTTGTAAGATAATGTACTTGTTAGCCAAAAAAACCACTCAGAAAATAACCCTACTCCTACTTTGATGTACAACTATAACAACGGTTTTTTTAGGAATGGATATGACCCATTTTATTTTTACACATTATATTTTTTTTTCAGATGTCAAAGATACTTATCTTACTGAAGGGCTTCTCCATGGATCAGGTTTCCATATTTTTTTCTAGGCTACTCTAAAGATGAATGAACTTTATCTTTCCAGGAAGTTAAATTTTTTATTTAAAATGTGAAATCTTGTTGAGTTCCTGGGTTAAGTGCATGGTTTCAAAGCTGATATGCTTTCAACATATGGCTCTCTTATTTCTAGCTATATTTAACATTCTTTTATCTTGAAACATTTTACTCCATGTCTCAAACATTCTTTTATCTTGAGACATTTTACACGATTTCTCAGAAATGCCATTTGTTTGAAAATAAAAATAAATTTTTGAGAATAAAGTCTCCAGCAGAATATCTCTTTCCTCTATTTACATACAGGAGACAACCCTGGCAACAATTTAACTCCAGCAAGTTGGAGAAATTCCACCTGGACTAAGTGTCCCACAATCAACCTGGTGTGCGTTCCAGAAGATGGCTCACTATCAGATGATAACTGAGACTATGTTGCATTTCTCTGTGCATCAAGAGAAATATAATCACTTATGCAGGATCTTTACATAGGCAGGTGAGCCTAAATTATTCCACTTTGTGCTGGGCCTTGCTCTCAGAGCACTTCATGGGGCAGCTTTTACAGAGCTCCAAGTCAGACTGGGATTCCCACTGGATCTGGAAGAGTGCACCACCTTCTAGCCTATGCACATTTCATTAATAAACCACTCCCAGATGTTTCCCTGTTAAGTGTTTCAGTTGAGGAATCAGGACCTACGAGATACAAAACTAAATAAACAGAAAATATTTGAGTGCTTCAGAGTTACTGGTAAGAGAAATGCTAAGATATGCTTTTGGGAACTGTGCTACTTCTAATATAATTAGGAAAGAGCCAGTCCTAATAAACGTGAAGAATTTGACAGCTACAATAATTAAAACACAAATACAGTTGACTTTGTGATGGCCAGCACTGTTTCATTAATGAAACTGTTCTGTTAAGAAATCTGGATAAGGTCCAGAGTGTTTCCCCAAAGAATAAGTGAGACCTCTTGCAATTCCTTGCATCAGGTGCATAGCAAGGGTATCACACAGCAAGAAAAGGCTGCTTGATCTACTAAAATTACAAGAAATAAGTAACTATTGAGGATATTTACCATTAGGCTGTTCTTTAAAAGGCAGAATTGAGTACCTCTCCCCTCTTCTCCACTGCATCTCACATCCAACCATTATACCTGCAAAAGAAAAAAAGAATGGTTTGAGGTTTTTATGAAAAAACAGACCTCTTATATGGCCTAATCAGTCATTGAGATGTGGCAGAACCCTCCCGCCTTGCAGATTCTCAGTGAATATTCTAACCTCCTCCTAGATTCTTTCTGTATCAATTTTCTCAACTATTCCTATTAAGATTTTAATTAGAATTTCTACAGTTATGCAGAAATAACATAGAATTATTGCAAAAATATTTCTATAGTACTAGAGAAATATTTACTGGAGCTGAAATTTAAAATGTGCTTTCACACAGGAGGGCATAATCCCAACATTTCATATTCTAGTGCAGAGGCAGCTCCCTTAGACCAATCACTGTAATCTGGATGAAATTATCTTTTTTTTTTTTCTAGAAAAGTTTGATTTTTAGAACTTAAGTGTTGTATGAACCTTTCTGTTTTTAATGAGATGATATTTTCTGTCAAAAGACATTTTTTTTCTCAAATAATTTTTAGTATTGCCTTAGAAAACATAGATTTGTCATGAGAAAAGGTAGCTAAAGTGCACTGCACAGCCCCTTGTTTCCCGTAATGTTCCAGTGAATTTCATAGAAATAATCTAGTGGAGAACTACTACTCAGTGTGAATAATTGTGAGACTCTGCCTGCCACGTATCTATCATGATCATCTAAGATAGCTACAGTCCACAGTATTCAAACTGTGGAAAATGGCATAAAACTGCACGACAGCTACAAAAAACAACTAAGATTGATTTTCTAGTACCATTAGGTCTATTACATTCAAGTATGTTAAAAGTGAATAATAATAATAATAATTTTTAAAATTACAAGTAAAAGTCTAACTAAGGTTACAAAGGCATAAAACCCAATGATGACAGACTACAGTGAGGAGAATTCAAAAGGGATATAATTTATTTGTGAGAATTAAGTATGTGCTACTAATACTTTTATTAAACGGTAGACCCGTGCTTTGGAGATTTCTGATCATGACATATATTGGAATTTACATTAAGGAGAGATTGCTACTCATAGACATTATTCTTTATAAATCAGATCTCTTTTATGTAATATACAAACTACTGGAATTATTTAAGGGAGTGCTGATACTGAAAAATGAGTATTGATTAAAAGACAAAAACAATCCCCAAGAAAATTAAGCATTGAAAATCTGACAAAAAACATTAAAAAAAAAGAATGAGCAGTACCCGTAACTTGGAGTGCCACTTCCTAAGAAACACATACAGTAGCAAAATCTATTTTAATTGCATATGGAGACTTTGCCTGGATTATGCCCAGGCACATGACAAACCATTACCAAGTCCCCTGTTGGGAGTGAAGGACAAAAAGGGCTTTTACTTGGCTTGTTGCCACTTTTCTCAGGAACAATAAGTCAGTCACTAGTCACAAAACAAGAGTTCCCTGCATCAAGCCAGCCACCCCCAGGGAGGCTCTGGCTGGCAGCAATTCCAGGCAGCTCCAGCTTCCCAGTGCCCAGTGCTGGGGGCTGCCAGCCCCTCTCCTTGGCACCAGCTAAACTGGGCTGCCCACTCATCCCCTCTCTTTACAACTCTTCCTCATTGCTCTGCATCACATTCATTTAAAAAGTTATTGCATAGCAAAGAGAGGCTGTTTAAGACTCCAAGCCATGAAATATTCTCCTGATTAAGGAGTAGTCACATTCTATATTTCCAAATGGGACGAGTTTCATTGCCTCTGGCAAGAGCAATATGTACAAGCCTACTGCATCATGAGTAGGCTCAGAGTAACCAATGGTTAACTGGCCAAATAAAGGACAAAAACTATCACTGGGGCCCCAGCAATGATCATGATAAAGGATCTGGAAGGTTTCTGATTCCTTAAGAGCCTAGAAGGTGTAGAAGTCCTCTGAAAGGTGAGTTGCACAGTCCTTGTAGGCACTCAGCAAGTGCATTTTGAACATCCCACAGATTTCAGCAAAGGCTGATCACAAAGTGAAAGGATCTTCTCAGCCTGGAGAAACAATCTCAGCCACCCAGAAACTGTTTTAATGAAAAGCAGGGGAACAAGATACAGAAAGAAATCATTTGAAGCACACATTTTTTAATACTTTTTAGGTATCTTTGAAGACAAGGGAAGGAATCCCTTGTCCCTTGTCTTTCCCATTGTGTCATTTGTTATCATGACACTACCATAAGGATTTAGCCTCCCTCCACCTTCTGAATTCCTAGTCTGGCAATGCTATTGCTCAAAATGACATTTTATTTCCCCAAGAATCACACACTAGTTGAACTAATGTCTGCTAAGGAAGGTCCATTGTGACTTTATTCAACATTTTGTATACTTGCACTAGAACCTGTTCTTTTCTTTTCCAGTGCAAATCTAATTTTTCTCTTTTTTTGCATGGAACAGAGAACCTTTTCTGTGGATTGGTTTTGTGAGTGAATATTTTTCCATTAATACTTCACAAGTTTTTCAACTAATCTCAGAACAACCATATTTACTTTTCTTATAGCATAGCATCAATTTTATAAGATTTATAGTTCTCAATCAGATATTGTAAGATCATATTACTATAGATACAATGATTTAAAAAAGGAAAATTATTATATTACTTCCAGATACATCAGAAAAAACCCCCATATCAAGAACATAAAATTCTCATGCTTCTGATTTGCCTATTTTTATAATAATATGTTACTTTTCCTATATTTTAAATACCATTGCACAGTGAGAAAACAGCTGAGTTGTTACTTTCCCTTAGAATTACATCTGAAATGTTTATAAACAGTTGATTACCACCTTTTCAAAGTTTCTTGGAAATGCAATGTGCATTAGTTAGCACACAATGCGCTAATTAGCACAACGAATGCTGGTTTATATCTGTAATCCTACCTAGAATCCATCTTTGCATTTGTTTCAGGTCAGAAAATATGCTAAATACAGTATTTCCATAACTGCAAGGAACAGATAATAGAAAAGCTGTAGGTTGGATTTCTCTGCTGAAGTTAATAACACACAACAATATAAGCAATTTAACTCCTTTAAGCAACTTTGATCCCACCATTGTGTTTCATGCCTTTGTTAAAAGTGGCAACAACCATTTCAATATCAATAATAAAATAATAAAAAAAGAGGTTAAGAATAAAACCAGACATTCCAAGTGCTAAGTCTTTAATGGGAAGAAGGATGAAGAACTGAAGAAAAGGCCCCACATTTGCACAAACACTGCCTGCTAAATTGTTTTTCACAACTTCAGAGTAAACATTCTTTGGCAGTGAATTACTTCCAGGTCTTATACAGAAATGTTAATGCAAGATATCTCAGATATGTGCATTTAATTGTTTTTGCAATTATATATCCTGACACTGAAAACAACACTATGCCCGAATAAATGTGTGCAGTTTTGGGGGATTACTTTTGGAGAACTTCCTTAAAGTTTTGTTAGGCCAGTTTCTCTGATTTTGTTCTTTAAATGGTATCCAACCCCCAAGGCAACTTTGATAAAGTCAATGAAATTATACAGGTAGAAAAGACAAAAAATGCAGTCTCTGGATTTCAAATAGTGACACCACCAGTCTCACCATTAAGCCTGACACAAGAACCTTTTAATTTAAATGTAATCTCCAAAAGACCAAATTACCAGCAACATGTTCTCATTAATTCCTGTAAGGGATGCTCAAGCTTTGACCCCTTATTGTTCTCCTTATCGAGAAGTGGCTGAGTCATAGTATTAATAAGCCATCACTCATTTAAGTGGTCATTCACTGCTGGGCGGGGAAAAGATAGGCTCATCCTTTTGAAGTGGGAATGGGCAAGCAAGGCTGCTGTAATAGGCTGTGATTATTTTCACTATGAATGCTCTCCCAGCTTTCAAAAATTAAAAGGAGCACTCATTTTCCTGCTTGAGTATTTCTCACACTGGCAAAAAAATGAACCCTTTGAAATGTAAATGATTTAATCTTTGCAAACCCCTGCTTCAGAGGGAGGTACAGCTTCATTTACAAAATGAAGACATTTTAGGAAATGATTATCATTGTAAAATTGAGGTCAGCAGGGAGTCCGAGTTCAAACTCTTAGAATATCAGCAGTGTAACAAGTTTGATCTTCCTTACTGCATTGCTTGCATTTGCTTCTCTGGGTTCCAGCAGAGAGCCATTGTCAGTCGGAACTTGTTCCCACTCATTTCCCCTGGTTAAATAAAATAGTTATGCTTATTACATAGAGTTAGTCAATCCAATAAAATTTAGGGCAAAACTAAAAATAAAAAAGGGAAGTTGAATTTTATTTTGATTAATGTATACACTCTGTACTGCCTATTCAACTTAGAATATTTAAAGGCTGACAGCACTGATGTTATTTTTTTTTTTTTATGCTTAATTCAGGCAGTAGTGCTGGGCAGTGTTACTATACTGTCCTACCAAGGTTTCAGGAGGAGACCACCCATAATGGTGAGAGAATATTTCATTTAAAATTTAAACATTAAATCCTTAATCTCTCTTCTACAACATCCAAGTAGAATGACAATTATTGTTGCTGGCATTATAGGGTTTTATGGTATCAGTCAGGCTTATTATGAACTGATGGAGATGATAAATTTGTATAACAAAGTGCAAATGATAACAGCTGCCATATGACAACAGCCATTATGGAGAACTTCCCTGCACTAATGGGCATTTCAGCTGGAACCAAGGGAAATCTGTCAGAAATGAGGACTAATCTGAGTGAAACAGAAAGTGAGAAGTTACAGAATTTTATTTGTGGTCTTGAGGTATAAGTTCATCATCTTTTAATCAATGTTATATACTTATTTTCAGTGGATTTACATATCTTTCTGCCTTTCCTGAAGAGCCATTTCTCCCAGCCTGATATTTTGAAAGGGATAGCTAAAATTAGAATGTCAAAATGTCATTTGCCTTACAAAGATCCTTGATGTTACACCCTTGAAGTTACACTTCAATAGGACAGATAAAACGCTGTTACTGCATGAAGGATACACACCTATATATCTACAACATGCAAGAGAAAAATACCAAATTAAGCAGAATTCAGCACCTGTCCAATACCTTAAAAAAGGATAGGTATGAATGAAAGGCTGCCTGAACTCAAGTTTAAGTGATACACTTAGAAGTAAGTCTAAAAGCTGGGTAGCCAGACTTGCAGGACACTTACAAACCAGCCTTAAGGAGGTTTGTCTTTACTAATGACAAAAAAGCAAAATATTAGCAGAGGCTTTTAACATCTCTCAAAAAAGAGAAGAAAAAAATGGTTCTATAAACGAAACTGCACAATTTTTCAAAATTATCACAATGCTGAAAAATGTGTTATAACATTTCAGAAGAGATAAAAGAGAAAGTCTGAACACCATCCAGCCCATATCCAGTCTCAGTGCTTACTGGTTTTTCTGGTTGAAGCAGGTGTTTTGTTTGTGTGCACTGGAGTGTGAGGCAGCTGTTCTCTCGAGGTATGAAGGGCTCCATTATCAGCACCACCCCGCTCCCTTCCCAAGGCAAGTTCACAAGCTGGGCAATTGCTGCAGTGGAGGGAAGCTCCACACCCTGCCTGGCCCTTGGACAGGACTTCTTTCTCTTGTACTGTACACCTGACAAGTCGTGCAGGTGCAAAATGAAGGAAAGAGTGTGATCAGAAACAACAGGAGAAAGGGTTGTGCACAGTAAATCGAGATTTCAAAGCATATGGCCAAGTGTGTCTTGCTGACTCCTGGAAACTTGACATGAGTTCTGGATAGCACTGGCCTGAAAGACAGCTGTTCAGCAGAAGACTGACTTCTTTCTCCCAGTATTATTCCTTTAACTATTTAAAGGTATCTGTGAAGTTTCAGACTTTATGCTTGTAACAGAAGCCAGACTGCAAGGGGTTCTAGAGCTGGATGAACTTAAGTTTTAGAATATCTATATTTTGATGAACTGATACTGTAACAGATAATTAAAAGCTGTTCCAGACTGTAAACTCTCTGAGACAAAGACTACTCCTTTCGTTTGTATAAAAGCATCCATACACAGCATGGTGGGTAGTAAGATACCCCTCTGCCTTCCCCCACCTCACACTCCCCAGCAGAGCAGTCAGGTCACAGGAGGGAGCAGGATTCAATGTAGGCAAACTTTACTGAGCTAGAAGTGAAATCCAGGAAATTCACAAAGATTCTGAGATCAGAATTTTAAGCAGACTACAACTTTAACCAGTAGAATTCTTATTTTATTAGGATTATTAGGAACTCTTTCTTATTGCCAACAATATTTAATATTGTGTCTCCCAGTTATTTTTTTTAGAAAGTTCAGATCAAAGGTCGGAGTGCAAATACTGCATTAACTCAGGGCAAGATGTACCAGTGGGATTGTTTGGATTATGCTTCTTTAGCTCCACATTCTGGGCAACTAATGCAATATTTTACACAATATTTTATTTCAGAGAAGTTGAAATCAATTCTGCATGACATCTTTTGAAACCATAAAGCAGAGAGCTTAGCTACTTGCCTGGAACCCTTTAGGAATGATCTGCCTTGAACTTCTTAACAAACGCTGTGCTTTGCCATTAACTCATTGCTTCTAAACTTCCCACAAACTGCTCTCAAGTAATTCTCTTAATATTCTCTTCAGCGACAGATATTTTACACATTAAATCTATTTTTCATGTTAGGCCAGTGATCAAGAAGGCTGATGTAATCCACCGGGGGAACATATATTCCAGTTTTCATTCATGCTTTAGAGTATTGTCACAGTCCAGCACAAAGGAATAATCTGATTGTTTCTCATAAAGCAAGAACAAATCATGATTGAAGGATTTCTTCTATTTAAAGCTGTGCTTTGCAAAGCCTATTGAACTTGCTAGAAGAGTCATCTCCGATGCCTACACTAACTACACAAAGCTGCTGCACAGTTGCCATTCAAGGGCTAATTTAGTACCAAAAGGCCAATATTGCTGATTCGCAGATTACAAATATCACGAGATATTAATTTATTTATATTCAAATCAGGCTAAAAGATTAAGAGAACTTTCGGTGGCTCCATTTACAATTAAAATGAGCGCAAGTTTGAATCACTTTTTTATATGATCTGGGTCCAGCTGGGCTTTGAAAGAGTCGCCGCCAGAATGATGCGAGGCATTTGCCTTTGACAGAGTAATGCAAAATTTGTGTAAGTGGGTGAAAGAGCATTGGATTATATCACCTCGCAGGTCAGCTGGAAAATGCAATATGTATTCTGATGATGAGGAAACAGAGAGAAAGGCAGAAAACAGGTGCTGAGGGCCGGGGTTGGGGATGGCAGAGCCCGGGCCGGGCTGAGCCCGCTGGGACGGCGCTCCCAGCTTTGACCTCCGGGCAAAGATAACTCTTTCATAGCCCCTGTTCCACTCTTCCACTTTGTATCCCAGCCCTCCGCTGGAAAATGTAAAACCAGCACATAGAGCGCGCTGCTTTGGAGGTCTGCCACTTGCATTCAGGCAACCATTTGTACTTTTGCAGGCGTAATCAATCTCCTGTTGCTATCAGCAGGGAGTGGGGCTTTGCTGCTTTATGGCTTAAAAGTAGTTTTGTGCAAATTCTGCTTCCCTCCCCCCTCCCTTTAGCTCCACTACTCACAGGATTTCCAGGGACATGGGCTGGAGCTGAGAAAAGAAGCTTGTTTGATTTAAGCACAGAGGGGTTTTTTGTGTGTGTGTTTATATTTTCTCTGCATCTATTAAGGGGTGAGGGGGAGAGACTTCATTTATATGTTAATATTAGCCGGCACCCTGACTAAACTGACAGAACTATTTCATGGGAAGCTGACAAATTTTGTCAGCTAGGCTATCTTTCCACATCTCAATAGTGGCAATAATCTTGATTAGCAAAACAATCGGGGGCCAAAGAAGTCCTGCTGTTCCAAAGACCCTCTTCTCAGGTTACAGTTTGCTAATGTGATGAATCCAGAGAGTCCTTCAAGCTTGAAAAAATTCCCCAAAGCTGAATTTAGGCAAATGAAGGGAACCATTTTGGAGGCCGGACAAAAGGGGTTAATTTGATCGACCATGTCTCCATAGTCTTATAACAATCATTTACTTAACAAGCATATAGAGAGTCATTCCATGGAAACTGGTGGAGTTAACAGAGGAAGTTCGAATAGAATATCTGTTTATCCCAGATGTGTGGGAATTTTAGCCAAAAAACAACACCACATAATTGCTGCCTGTGGTATTGATTCTTACACAGGAACAACAGCAGAACTAAAGGGCTCTGAGCACGTCAGGAAGGCCTCTGCTCTGAAGCAGTGCAACCTTCCATTTTTATTAGCTTGTTGCATTGCTAATAAAATAATTAGAAATTAACTCTTTCAGGGAAACTAAGTGAATTCAAAAGGTTTGTGTAGTCCTATTTGCAATTTAAGGCAACTACTTTTGTTTGCAAAAACAAGGGCTTCTGTAATATTTTTGATGTATATTCATTCATCTTGCTTGTTATTGTATTACTACATAACAAGCCATGTTCTGAATTATATTTAAGCAGCTCAAATCTGGTGTATTTCTTCTAGAGCCATCAGGCTGCATTTGCCTCAAGAACAGGACCAAATAGCTACTGGAACTGTGAGCAGATGGAAATACTCTTGGTCCAGGTCAGCATAAATATATAATCAGCATACAAAATAGCCCTCTTACTTTTGGGTCCTATCTCCCACTTATTTACATACACCATTAATTTATATATCTGTCATAAGTTTATCTAAAATCATGAGATTCTGTTTAAGTTTATCTAAAATCATGAGATTCTGTTTAACTCTCTGATGCAATTTTTAAACTTGCATTGAAAATTTTATCGTAAAAGTACTAATTGAAGCTTCCTCTCTTTTCACACACTTGTTCCTCCCTGCTCAGCAACATCTTTGGAATAATTTCTAATTCTGTTGCTGAAATTAAAATTAACATTCATATCATATTTTGTAAGACTTAGGGATTTGAGCTGGTGTGTGCACACTGGTGAATATTAGTGTAAATGTACATTTTGCCAGACATCAAATATGGGGTTCTTAAAAACTGCTGAACTCATCCATCTTCAATGAGTTTCAGAACCAAACCTCACTTATACATTATGCAAGTATGAAATAGGAGAGGAAGAGAAACTCTGGCATTTTTATTTCTTGTTCTTTTGCATATTTGTGGTGCTGTACACACTATCTAGAAGGAGTCCACTCTTTAAAAGATGACAGTTATGATTAGGAAGATTTTGATAGTCATCAAACTTCCTCACTTCAAGTTAATTTCTTGGTAACTTAGAATGATGGAAGTCTCCAACTTCATTAACTTTAATGTGAGCAAGTAATTTTTTTTCAGTTTCCCTCAAATTTGTGATAGGATGTGAATGGGAACATGTTTTTACAATTGATTACTTATACACTTGAAGGTAAATGCATCCAAACAGAGTTGTTCCACAGTCCTTCACAATGACAACAATATGTGTAGAATTTCTACCCATAGAGAACCTTCAGCACTTAGATTAATGCTTATTTATAGTTAATTTCTAAGATGGATATCTGAACTGCAGCATCAGAAATTCCTCACTTCCATTCAATGTAATTCCTTTAAAGATCAGGTAACACAGATTACTCAGAGAAACTCTGTTTGATGGGAGGTGAGATTTTGCCCAAGTTACAAAGCTTACCAATAGCATGGCACACTTGCTAATGAAGCAGACCTACAAGAATGTGTGTGTCCCCCCAACTGTTTGAAAACCCTTCACAAAGCCTCCATTTTTTCAGCATTCTGTTCTTCCAGATGTTCAAACCTGGGTTAATTTCTTAGGAAGCTGAGGTGCTCTGTTTTATAACATCTGTCACACACTATCATAGTGAAAAAGAGAAGGGAAACACACTATGAGACTAACATCAAACTGTTACATGGTCATTAAGAATCTCATATTTTTCCATCATATAGATCTCTACCTGTACACAAAAATCCATCCTATAACTGTCTCATTTAAAGCTGCTTTTAACAACAGCACAGGGTGCAATGACAGTACCAGCTATGCAGGCCTCATGCCATGAAGCTGATAGGGAACTCAATCCACCTATGGTAAGTAAGAATTTTTTTCATTTTCGTTTGTTCAGTCTTTCAGAACAGTGGATAACACCTAAATCTGAAGTTTTGACCCAAACAAAAGCTTCCTTATGGCCTTGAGCTTTGTTAGTTTCCTTTTAGGTTAAGGTGGTACAAACTTTCAAGCAACCCCTAAGACTGAAATTTTTTGTATAACTTGAGTGGATCAAACCTGTGACCCTGACTGTGCACAGCTTAGACTCCAGCAATGACTCTGAGGGAAGTTTTCCCTGGAAGAAGGATTTCCCCCTCCAGCCAAGCCATTGGCACAGACACTGGAAGGCAAAGTGCTTCAGGCTGTGTGACTGCACTGAAGTGCCTCCTCTGAGACACCTGGACATGGCACAGAGCCTTTGGTTCCACTTCCCCAGCAGCTCCTTGTGTGACAGGATATTTCCTTAGGAATGTTTGTTGGTATTTACACAGTGAGTTCAGACAGTGACTGGCCATAGCTCCCATTAAACTGTAATTGTTCAAGTGACAGTTCAGATCCCCTGCCTGATACACTGCCATTGAGAGAGACAGAAAGAATTCCCATTAAGGGTTGGTTTAGGCAGGATATCCAAGGCTTCTAGCTGCACAAAAGATGGAACCAGCATAGGTAGTACTACCCGGTGCTAATATTTCCCCCTTTTGACATGATCCCCAAAAGATCATAAGTGAAGAAGAAAGTGACAATAAACGTGCTTTGCACAATTTTAAGGAAAAGAGCTTTGGTCTGATTCCAGATATCGTCAGCAGGATGAACACAAAGGACAACATTTAGTTATAGATTAATAATCCAAGTACAAATAGTTCTGAACAAATAGAAAAAACATAAACCCACAATATTAAGCAAACCACAGGACAAAGATCACTCAATTCTCAGAGCTATATTATTTTTAAGTGGGGAAACAAACCATACAGAAGTCATTGAACTCTGTGATGTCAATATCAGGGTGAACCAGCCTGAATGAAACGTGACACAAAGAGTTATGAAATGTAAAATCCAAGTAAAGCATGTGGAGTTTACATGAACAGCAGTGAACTCACTGAACCAGAAAACTGACATTTTTTTCAAAAGTTCTCAAACGTCTTTAAGTTGGAAAGTGTAATGCAAAGTTATACATCAAATAATCAAGTGAATTTCACAGAAAAGCAAATTAACTATAACATTCTTATATATTATGTTCTTATATATTCTTCTATCATATGTTAATTCCACTAGAATCAACTTGAATTATATAATCCTCTGCTTGCAAGACTTTACCTAAAATAAGTAATTAATCATCCACTTTTCTACCAGTAAATGAAGAAAGCAAGAGACAGAAGTATTTCTTTCACCAGGAAAACAGCAACACTCTTCTCTGGAGAGACACAATTTGAACTGTTGCATGAACTCCCACTCACCTTACACAGTCTGGTCTTGCATTATGTTTTTCAACTGGTTGTCCTGTAGCTCATGTATCATCACCACCAAAGAATTATTCTAAGAAAAGTTAAATGTGGTATAGTCCAGAACTAACATGTAGAACCTGCACCCTCACTCTTCATTAGAGAACTACAGATAAACATGAGTTGACAGTTGAATTTTGCCATGAATTTCGCATTAATACTTGGACAATAATTCTGTTATATCACTATTCTAGGGCATAAACAATTTTCTGTCACCCAGTGATAACAGCAGAATGGTCATCTGTCTATCATTGTAATAAAACCATTTTGTCAGAAAAGGTTGTTCGATACAATGAATGCTAGGCTATCAAATTAGCCATTATCTATCCACCACAGGCAATCTTCAGACCGTGTTTCTCCTCTAAAAATTAAAAGACACAACATTGTAGATCTCAGGTCACTGGCACATGAAAACATTCCCATTATATCAGGTTTTTCATAAATAATGCTTCCTGCAAATGTACCTGCTCACACTCCAATATGGATCTTTACAAAATAATCCTTATGGTGTGAGCAGAAAAACCCCGGCACATTAACACTGATAAACTTATAACATAGAGGCAAATACTTGTGTGCTCTGGATTTAAACACAGATACTTTCCTTAGTGTTGCAGTTTACTTCAGATCTTTCCTAAGATCTGTTACCTAGTAATATTTTATGTAGGTGAAGTGTCACAGAAATGGCTATACCCCTAGTGAAATATAAACTGAAACTTGCACAATTGAGCATTTTCTTTTGACAAAGAAACCTGGTCACATTACTAGCTGCTTTTCTTTATGAACATATTTCATTTTGCCCTATAAATACATTGAAAATGAACTGAAAAATTTTGCATTTAAATTTTTAGTTTATCTGCATAAGTCAACATTTATGATAAAACAGTAGAGAAAAGATAATTTTTCATGCTTTGAATTACCACAATTTATACATGAAGATTTTCTGAACAGTCTGAGGTCTGATAATGCTTGTCATAACTGGAGCTTTCCCATGTATTCTCAGCTTCAATTCTCAGTATTTGGCTAAATTTATAGTACTGGGTAAGATACAAAGCAGCTCTCTTTTATTTTCTAAACAGATGATTTCTTCCAATTCTTAATGAGATATGAATCAAACTTTGATCTTCAAGGTGAATCATTCATTAATCATAAACAAAACATGATTAAATCAGGGACACATCAGCACATACTGTAAAAATAAAAGCTTGCACAAGCCTTTTATTTAATATTAACTTCATTATGTTTTTATGTGAATTCTTGGAAGTTGGTTATCCCAGCTTAAAGTTAATATTTCCTTAGGAAAAAAACTGTATCATGTGATTATTCTTCATGTAGTTAGGTGGCTTTATACATGTTAATGGTTAAACTACTTCAGAAATGACATTAAACCAGAGAGGAGTGCAGAGAGTTTCCAGTGATTCTGCTGTGTCTTTCAGTTACTCTGACATATAATATAGACATAATAGGAAGAATGAAGAAAAGACATTCAGAGAATCATATGCTGCTCTATGGACCTACACATGATAGAGAAGGAAAAAAGAGAAGTATTTGCGGTTCTCTCAGGATGATGTGTTATCCAGTCTAGTTCCTGCTAGTAATTCTGTAAATAAATCATCTTTCTTTTTTACTGTTTAATCTATTTTTAATAAATTTACCAATCTATTGAAAAAATATTCAAGCTGCAACTATTCATGAGAGAGGAAAAGGAGTTCTACCTTTGATAGTTATCACCATTTTCACTCATAACTGGTAGGGTTTTTGCAGAGGGAAGAAAAAAAATAAAGGAATTCATCAGTAAAGTAAAAGTTTTTATTCTGAGAACAGTACCTATTGATAGTACCTTTCTCCTTTATACCTATTTATATCCATTTTAAATTTAATAAGCCTCAAGTTCTCACACTTGGAGGATTTCCCTCCCACCAGAACAAGCATAAGGTCTAGTAAAGAATATGGCAGCTTTGAGAAGAGTTCCCTCATCTACCTGGGAAAACAACAGCTGAAATGTGAATGCCTTAGCAGGAAAACTTCAGCTGACAGAAGCCAGCATCCACCCCCAGGAATGCACCGAAGTACAAATGGAATATAGGAATTTCTTTCTTTTTCTTTATTCTCTGAAGGAGCTGTAGTTTAAAAAGTTTGGAGGGCACATACAGAAAACCACAGCACCTGTATCTCTGTGAGCACTTGACCTTTCAGGAAACCCTAACAGTCATAGCTACTAATGAAACATAGCTCATTGATTTTTTTTTTTCCCTGCAAGAATATGTATGTTATGTATAACACACACGCAACAGTAGGTCTTCACCTGCTATCAATAGGCCATGCATGCAATAAAGAGCCATGGGTTGTGTCTAACTCTGACAGAGACATTGCATCTGTAAGATCTTCAGAGGCTGCAGGAGATGCTGTCGGGCTCAGGAGAAACAAAACACCAGCCTGAGGAACCACCCGAGACCCCCAGCACCACAGACTCCTGTTTCAGGAGAGGCATAGAGGGAAATAGAAAAGGATGGAATAAATGGGAAAAGCTTCAAGAGGCTGGATAATAAAAGTCAGTATAACCAGGTAATTGCTCACTGCTTTATCACCCAGGTATTGCACACCAAGGGTCATGCAGTGGGTAGTTATGTTGTGAGGTGACATCCAGCAGTCACAAAACCCTCCTCAGCAAGGAAGCTCCCAGATTCAACAAAACCAGTGGGAATACTCAGCTCTGTAAGCAGGAAGGCAGGTTTTTAAGGAAACATCCTGGCTAATCATGTAGGAAACAGCCAAACTGAAAATCCAAACCAAGAAAGCAGTCTGCACCCACAGGAAAGTTTGGTGCCAGGTGACCACAACAGAGTTGAGACAATCATGTATTTACTTTCAAGGGTCTCTAAGTGCTGCTCCAGTGAAACACATGGATGACCTGGAATGGGGAAAACCCCCAAAACCTCAAAAGACAGTGCCACTTTGTGTCACGAAATTCATGTCCAAGTTTTCTACATTTACCTGAAGAAGTGATCCGAGTCCTGGAGGGTGCTGCAGTGCCTTTCCCCTGTCTTATCCCTCAACCTCCACCCATTAATAATGATCTACGTAATCCACGTGCCATGTGATATAGTCATCAAAAAGTGATGTACCTGCACATAATACATACAAAACAATATGAGAAGATATTTTTAAGAAGAAGAGAGAACCTTAAACATTAATAAGTAGCAAATCTGTGAAATCAAAGCATTTTCCTCCTTTTTTTATAATAGCCTTTCATTCTTTTTATGATTTGTCTTTGAAAGCTCTTAAGCTCTTCCTGTGGATGACAGTTGATATTGTTCTTCCATCCTGCTGCAGACAGCACAAGGGAGGGAGGGAAAAGAAAAAAAACCCTATTGTACAGCTTTTCGTCTCTGAAACATGATTTTTATAATTAATATATACAACTGAGAAGAGAAAGGTACGTTATAATGAAGTGCAATTAAGAGGTGTTTGTTCCTGTCCCGCACATAAGATGACTATAATTTCCTTGGCTGTTTAGAAGTCAACCATTATCATTACATTTCACACATCTTTTCTACTTTTTTTTTTTTCCACTTCTGATTTTGTTTATTTTTAATTAAAACCTCCAAATAAACATATATACAGAAAAGCTGATATTCAAGCAACATCATCTTTTAATTATATTGTGCAGTGATCATTAAACCTAGTGCTTATACTAACCTTTTTGGATTTAATTTCATAGGCACGAATGAATCTGTCAATTTTGCATTAGACTTAAATTCATGCAAGGGAGAATAAAATGTGCATTTACTCAGCCTATATTGCATGTAACCACAGATGTATTATTAGAGGAGTAATTTAAAGCTATTCTTTTGGCATTTTTGTATTACATTCCCCAAATCCATATCACAGCATAGTTTTCTACTTTAAATTTTGTATTAATATTATTTCCATTGCTGCAGTGACTACCCTTTCAAGTCTCACATCCACCCACACAAAGAAGCAATCACTGCCTGGGAGACCTTAGAGAGTGAAGATATTAAAGGGACAAACCATGAAGAACAATACAAATTCTCACTGATGTGATGGTGACATTTTTGCTAGCCTTAAATGCAGCTCCCTTGAGAAGGTTCCTTTCCATTTATGTCCTGGCTGAAGTTGGGACTAGTCCAGCTGAAGCCACAGTAGATCAAAGCTGGGAGTCTTGGCTGCCCTAAGCCAGCAAAGAGCCCTGTAATGACTGGGGAAGTTCAGACTGACAGCTGAGTCTGTGTTTTGAGCAGAACTGCCATTAAATAAATGCTTTCTTCCCAGTTTAGATTTGTAAAACCTTTATGAAGTGAGTGCAGAAGGAGCTACAAAGGACTGGTTGCTGACAGACAAACAGATGCAGACAGACTAACTAAAAACTCAGGTCTGATTAAAGCCCATAGAAACACATGGAAAGATTAACACTGAGCACAGTGGGCTCCTGCACAGAGGCACTTTACCTCAATAGGAAGTAGATGCTACCTTATCTTCAATAAGAAAATAATTTTTCTGTTTAGGTACTTCTGTTGCTGAAAATATTCTTTGACACTAAAATTACTTGATTTTTTTTCCCCTCCAGTTTTGCTCATGTGCTACTATTTCTGCTGAAAATTTTGATAGACGTAATTGTATTTCTCTATGTGCACTTGTGCCAATTGAGCTAAATAACTCAATTGTTCTTGCAATGAGTATGAACTGATTTACCAGAGCAAATATTTTCTTTCAATTGTTTTTGTATGTTTTTGTTTCTACAGAATACTTCCTGAGAAAAACAGTTCAGCTTTACTTGAAACAGACTACTTCCACTCTATGTAAGACATGGTTGTGGTTGCTACTGCTGTTGTTTGCTTTTTTTTGTGGCTAAAGTTCTAAAAATATCTGAAGAGATAAATGTATTACATTTTCCATATTGGAAAAACAAATATCATCCTTTTACTGCTTTAGTTTGCTGGCTAATCATCATGTTTTTGCATTTTCCCACTCTTAATATACTGTTCCAACAAGTGATCAGCCTTGTTTGACATGGAGTTCATATAATTTAGGAGATGGATTCCTATTCATTACATTATTCAGAAAAAAATATCCACATTATTGTCCATTTGCTGTCTATATTAAGTGCACTGACTTACAGTTGATATTTTCCTGACTTTAATACTACTTTCTTCAAATATAATCTAAATTGATGGGAAGGCATTTTAAATAGTCTGAAATATTTCTTGAAACTATGCAATAGAAAAATACACTATCAGGTTAACATTATCTGCCACTGATATATTATTTTGTATTGTTTCCCCTCTATCTTCTGTTTTATATTAGAAGTCATAAAAAACTTGTATTGCAAAAAGCCAACAATTCAATCAACTCTATTCCAGCAGTTAAAAAAAACTTCTGTTTGCCAAAGCACGGAGCATATCCCAGCTGCTCTCTGGTAAGATGTGTTAGAGTGACCATACAGATTTCTCACTTGCTTGATGAAAGACAGACTTGGTGGTATTTTTACTTTACTCACTGATTAGAAGCAAGGAGCCAGCCAGAGCCACATCTTTCAACAGCTACAGAAGATTAAAAGTTATATTTTAAATGTGAGAATACAACATCGGTTGAAAAAGTTTCCAGCCTTGCTAATTTTATCCTTTGAGCTGCATAAAAATAGTAAAAATTAGAAAAAAAACTTCCTATCTTGATCTCCTTTCTAGACTTCCCAACTTTCTTATTAGTTCTTCCTTCCACCTCCTTTTCCACTTTATTGGGAATCATCTATAAAGCATCTAGAAGTTGTTGAAAGGAAAAAAGCTGAAGCTGCATGAGCTAACCAGCATCTGCCAAGTGAAGCTGCATACAGCCTGTACACAAAACTTCAATTACCAGCTCTGCTGAGTTCAAAGGGGTTATTTCTGGGAATAAATATTCTGGTTTTCTAGCATGGACACAACCTGATCTAAATGGAGCAGTGAAAGTGGCTATTCTCCTCCTCTCTTGCCCTTTTTGGTAAAATCTCTTTGAACATTTATGTGCTACCAGATTATTTCCCTACTTCTCACCAAATCCTACTGACTTTTATGACAGTATGGTTTAGAACTCCATTATACTGGTAATCAGCCTTATAACATCTTACCACTTGTGCTGTAATGACAGAGAATACTGAGAATTCAACTTTTCAGGAGGATGAGCAGGGTAAGTCATACAATTCCAATGAACTCCATAGCTTGAAGTGTTCCACTGCTATAAGTCATACAGGGAGGGATTTCACAGCACATCTCCACTCTTCCTCCTCCCAAGGTAGTCTTTAAATTCAGGCACAAGCCACAGCTCAAGTTTGCTTTGCTCAGAAAGGCTCTAAATGCTCCCTGTAGCACAGCAGGAGGCTGCTTCAAGGCAGCTGAGATTGGTGGGTGGATAGAGAAGGCATGAGACCACAATTACAGCCCATTCCAGTGATATGTCTGGAGCTGCAGTGACTCCAGACAAGGAAGTTGAAGTGTATGGGAGCTGATATCTCTTCAAGACAGACCTAAAAATACCTGTCAGGGCTGCAGATTTGAAGCAATTACCAGGAGCAGTTCAGAGTTTTCCTGCTGGGAGCCAAAGATGCTGCAGAATCATTTACAACAGGCTGTGTTGAGTATCTGGTAATGAGAGAAGTGAAGCATAAATGTTTCTGAAGTGCACTGGAGGGAATTCATCAGCACCAAGACAAGGTCTGGAAGTCTGGAACAGGATTTAGAAGTGGACAAGGTCTGACCCACTCAGGATATCCAACATGTAATCTCAAAGTAGATAAACTCTGCCATTTCCATGAGGCCAAGAAAAGTCTCTTAAATTCACATACCAGCCTCCTGGGAAGAGAAAAAGCATAGTCATGTCCTAGTCACCATGAAAGGAACTTGCTTTTTGGCCCTGGGAGTTATTTGGACTCTTCTGAAACTAAGCATCATTGAGATTAGCTCAACAAATCAAGACAAACAGCAAGTTTATTAAATGCACACCACTCATTTCTGATTTTGGCTAAAGCACTAGATATAAAATTAATCTGGTGTATAGAACAACTGAGTCAAAGCAACAATCTAAACAACTACTGAGTGCCTGAAACTGCTTCCCACTCCAATTTTTTTTTCTAGTGGAAATGTCAAGCACAAGACCTTGCACAAAACATGAGAGAAAGATTTCTTGAGAAATCATCTTTGGCTAAGCTCAAATTAAAAACTCAGTCCTTTCCCTGAATTGAGAGGGACTCTGATTTCTACTAGGAAAAAGAGTAAACCAGTGTTTGCTGACCCACCAGGGTATGAGAATCATCACATAGTCCTGGAAACAGAAACAAAATCCCATTTGACTTGCCATATTTACTTCTTGATCAAAATATGAAACATGTTAAACCCCAGAAATGACATCTCACAACAGATATTATTATTATGTAAATATGATGGGCACACAGGAATGCATGGACATGTCGTGTAATGGGCAGGAGTTTATTAGCTCAACCCTGAAAGACATCACTGAAATATTGATTTAAGCAGTATTTGAACTACCCCGATGTTTAGAGACAATTCTGTATGATTCCTAAATAATAACAACAAAAAATCCTTTCAAATTTCTCTTTGCATTGAGGCTCAATATAGATCTAACTATTCAACAAAATGTATCCATGTCTCCCACATGTTGCCTTTATTTTCTGGCTTTTCTATGAGCTACCTTAGAATAAAACCATGCAGGAACTCAGAGATTAATACACAGAGGGAGATGCATTTCACACAAATGTCTGTCTCCCAACACACTTCTACACCAATCAAATGTCTCTGGAGGCCAATAAAATAATCCCTGAGTTCAGTGCTCATGTGGACACAACTTGCTTTTGCAGTTAGTTAATTTGAAGTTACTTCTGGCAAATCCTCACCCCAAACTTCCTCTGTTGCTGTGTTACTAACACCTGCTGTACCACAGCACCTGTCAGGCTTCAAAACCTGAGCTGTTCAATAAGCTTCGCAACCTTCCTGTGTGGAGGAAGTACCAATTTATTATCTCCCTCTGAAGAGGAAGAAAATGTTTACACCGTGGAAAAGCTGGATGCAATGTTTTTCTTTGAAGTCTGCAGCCCAGACCTGTGACTTTGGTATTTGTGGTTTGAAAAATTTGTAACTTAACTATTTTTACCATCTGTTTATTTACACTGGAAGCTTTTCAGAGCTCATTAGGAGCACATCACTCATCGTAGGCTCTCATTTACTCTGAAAATTAGGTGCTTTTTATTTATTTATAAAAGCTTTATTGCTGAGTTGCTTCCACTGTTTTCTCCTAATTTGTGCATTCTTTTAATCTCTACATGAAGAATTATAAGTCTGAAATGTTTCATTTTTTATTCAGTAATCTGGAATGCATACAAGTACTGCACTCATTGAAGCAAATGAGGAAGTTTTTCATTTCAGTGACAGAATATCACTTGGATATATTTTGAGCAATAATGTCCTCACAACTTGGTTGCACCACTACTGTAAAGATTTCTGTAAACACATTTGCCTATCCCTGTACTCTCCAATTTTACATTTCAGGAGAAATATCACAGCTTTTGTGTTAGGTGAATTATGAAGAATATGAAATTATGGAATAACTGGTTAAATTGAAATAAGCTTTTTTTTTTTTTTATTAACCTCAGTGAAGGTAAGATTTCTTGATGGCAGGGAGAAAACTGGTGAAAGCTTATAGTTGTCCAGAATCTGACCCTAATTATGGGAATATCGTAATTTTAGTGGTTGGGTTTATACAGTGAAATTTCCACTGGCCCCTAAAGATGGGGATAGTAGAAACTTAATTCTCTGCAAATCCTTTTATCAGCAGCAAGAAAAACATTAAGAATTAGTCAGAATTAAGACAGATACAGACACCAGAAAAATACAAGTACAGATGTTGATGTCAGCTTTGACAGCTACACTGCTGACTGGCATATGCATGTTGACAGCTGAAGATGAAGGGCTAAAGTAGGAGGAGAAAAATATTCCAATTCAATTTAATTGATGCAAATGACTAAGACATAAGTAAACCATAACATGAGCTATGAAACAGGAACACCAGATGCATGCAAATTTAAGTACTTTGTGAATTTTTATATTAAATATATACAGTAAGTGATCAAAGTCATCCTCTCTAACCGTAGGTATATTTTTTAAATCATTCTAAGGAAAAATACTGCATTTACCATGATGAAAATGAAAGAACTAAGACAGTTCATACACTGAAACAGTTAATTACACACTGGATCATTTCAGTAAATGCTGATAGCCCAAAAACTCCGTAGCCTAGAAATTAGCTGGGAAATACACTCAAGGATCACTATTTTGCTATACTTCAGGGAGCAACATACATTTCCTAGATTTATCCCTCTGCTCCCCATTATCCCTTGTTCATAAAATATTCCCGGTTCAATATTTTATGAACAGAAATGTAAAAGACAGATTTCTGTTTCTCCTGAACATTAGTTTCTCTTAATTTGATTTGCCCTGTGCTTCTTGGTGCACTCTTCTGGCTAACGAAAGTGCTTGGAGATCTTGCAAACTTGAAAGTGCTTGGAGGACTTTGGCAAAAATATTAAACTTTCTGGAATGTTTTCCTGAAATCACTGCCAAACTTGTTCAGCAGTTACCATATTAGTGACTATAAGTGAGTATATAATTTAATAATGGATCTACATTGAAGCCTATTCAAAATAACATCTTTATACATTGAGCTTATCAAAGTAAATAAAGATCAAGCTTAACAAAACATTAATTCTATTCCACTCTCAAATCAAACTACAATTTCAAGTAAATTTTGAATTCTTTTAGCTGCAGCTGTCATGCTTGACACTTAAAAAAAAAAAAAGAAAAATAAAACCACAGAAGAAAAGTTTAGTATTTTTGTCAATATTTTTTACTATCCAGGTTAAAAAATTTTCTTCTCTAACAAACTATACAAAAAGAAACCAAAATAAAAATATCTGTTTGGAACAAAATTAAATATCTTTAGAGCATTTTAACTGCTTATAAAAAGTAAAGGCCTCTTCAGTTTGCAAATATAGGGATAAATACAGGAAGAGAGGGAGGGAGGCAGTTTCAGCATTTTGATATTTCAACGTGTCTTTTTTACTTGAGTATGTTCATCAAATTTAACCTGAAACCATCATTACATATAGGTGCCAAGAATCAAAGTGCTCAATTAATTGGTATTTATCAGGAAAAAAAAAAAAAATACAAACAGAAGTCATCCAAATATCTGCTGTAAATTTAAGTACCCCGAGAGTAATACCTGTTGGATTGTGTGTTTTAAGATTCATCATGGAAGAGCAAAAATGATATTTGAAATAAACTACATTTGCTTTTCTCCCCCTCATCCACAGAATCATCCTCAAACCAACTGTTCTGGAGTGGATATGTTACATAGCACAGGAAAAGCCCCTGGAACACACAGTTCACAGCACAGGCTTTCCTTGTGTCCCTTCTGATCCTGATCCTGGGCAGCTCCCACACAGAGAGTGCCCATGAGGAGTGGATAGTCCGGGCCACAGCTGCTGACCACCCTCAGCTCCCCTCCCCGCGGGGTCCTGCAGCTGAAGCTGCTCCCCAACAGTCTCTTCCCAAAGTTCCCTCCCACGGCAAGCTTGGACCATGCACATCACCCTTAGAAATACAGGGCAGAGGGCTCTGAGTTAACTGACTCCAGCCATGGGACAGTTTGCCTAGACCACAGCCCACACTCTTGAGAACTCCATGATAAAGTAAATTGCCAGCCAGATTGAACAGCCCCAATTGGACATGAGATCTCTACTTCAAGGTGGAGTCAAGTGAGCCCTAAACCTTGCAAAACCACTGCAGGAATAACACTCCTGCATTGTGCTCAGTATTTCTCCATTGATCATCAGAGGACTCTGAGCTGCAAGCTGGTTATGCAAAGAGCCCACTTAAATCAGACTCCAATATCCCAAAATCAGTGAACAGGAAAACTAAGGAATATTATAAATTAAATTTTTAAAATACTGGACACACACACTTGCACACAAAAGGTCAACCAGGCAAGTAAATACCATTAGTTAGGGGGAAGTCTCTTTCATGGGTGATCCTATTTTGAAGGCTCAGTTTTCATGAATGAAACATATTATTTCTGTCCTCAAATCTGTGTACAATTTACTATGAAATGTTGATTCATAATTCTTCTCAAGCTTTTAATGCAGGAATTATATGTATATTTTAAGATAACGATACAGGCCACTTCATAAACACTGTCTTTGATGCAAAAGATCAGACAACTGTTACTGGCTTTTATTAGTGGAGGAGGAAAGTGAGGCTTGGCGTCAGCAGACAGACTATTGTATGTACAATATCTGTGACTTAAGTTTACTCCAAGTTGGCTCCTTTGTAAATTCCCCAGGCTCTATGAAATCTAGAGTTGGGGCTGATAAAAACACTGAAAAATAAAAAGGCATCCAAAAAAGCATTTTATAAATGCAGCATATTTTATAAAAAGCAATTTCAAATCTGCTCCAGGTAGACACATAAAATCTTATGAATAAGTTCAAAGCATGGTTAGAAAACTTTTATGCACTGCCCTTAAAATAAAAAAGAATGCATATGCATGTTTGGAGAATCTTTGATATAGGTATGTGTGTGCACACAACTGAGTCTGAATTAAATAGTTTCCTTGGTATGAATATGTAAACGTCAGGTTTTGCTAAATAAATAACTTTTATTTTTTGCTCTGACAAACAGATGCTGCAGCAGCAGATACCCCAACTCTCTACTTGATTCATGGTGCTGTTCACTTTCTGGGAGGTTCCATCTCTAATAAGCCAATATAGAGAACTGCCCCAGTGGACCCACTCCTCTGTCCCAAGGGACCCAACTGCCTGGGCAGGGCTGTAGGGGGTGGAAGTCAGGGGAAAGGCCATGACTGTGGGAGATCTGAATCACTGGGCCCCCCAGAAAACAACTGTTCATGACATCTTTCCATATTAAATGTGAAGGTGAGTTCTCGTCGTGGAATCTCAGAGAAGCAGCTGTGAAATGTCGCTGTTGTTTCTTCTCCATGAAACCCTCATGCCTCTGGAGGCACACAAGGATTAATCACGAGCTGTTAATAACAACCAATGTATTTTTTATATAATATATCTTTAATTATTCCAGTACTACTTATGTCATTTAAACAGATTAGCATTAGCTGATGAAAAAGTACTTCCTTTTATCCTGCTCACCATCTATCAAGAGCAGAGACCACTTAGCAATCCTGCTAATTTCCTTGTTTAGAGGGAGGGAGGGGAAGGAGGTGTTAACATGCTAACTTACTCTTTCAGAACCAGATTCTGTGTATTCCAATTTTTTTTAAATCACTGTTATTACAAACTTTATATTATTGGCTTAATGCACTTAGAACAATATTTAATTTAATGCGCTACGAAATAATTTTTTCAGCATCAGTTTTAAGGTATGCTGCCACTAAAATATGGAATCAAAATCAGGATACTGTGATTGAGCCACATAACAGTGAAAGTAGAATGTGAGGCAAGGGCTCTTCTCCTAAATCCTAACTTTGCAATCCACATAGGAGATCCATGCAGTGGCTAAAGGAATCAGTTTCCAGGAGCTCATCTAAATGAGTGTCATTCTGGTACCCACCACTCCATTACCAGCTCTAAGGGAAGTACTGGGGTTTTTCCTGTAAAACCTGTGGGTACAGAATTGAATTTCATATAGAAAAAAGGCAAAGTTTACAAATAATCACCTTTAGAATGAATTACAGGTTTATTATAAGGTATACCAGAAAGAGCCCAGCCTTAGATAAATAGATATTTCAACTGTTCCGTGAAAAATATTTGAACACTTAACAAGAGTGGAATTTTGGTTAAGATACCTGACCAAAAAGGAGGAAAACTGCATTCTCGTCTATGCTTTGTGCTAGAGCTCATAAATAATATTCTATAAATCTTGGATTCAAACCATAAATTCATGAGTCTTTCTAGCAAGAAGCAGTGGCTTAGGCACTTGCTACGCAATTCAGTGCTTCTCTTATTGCTGTTTCTGATATTCACCTGGCAAACTGAATTTGGGTTAAAAATAATGAGGCAAAGATGAACACTTGAAAGACATCTCTGTTTCAAGTACCAAATTTGATAAAATATCCACCTTTGAGTATGGCATTAACCCAAATATTTTTCTTACTCTGGGTTTATCATCTGCCCTCCTACAGCCTGGAACAGGATGCAGAATGAAGAGTGACTCGAAAATATACATTTGGAAAGGCATAAAGTAATTTTCTGAGTAAAACAATCCCTGACAGTAACATACAGAACATTTAAAGAGACAGATGAGCAGATAAAGCGAGGTATTATGGGCCAGTGTAATTTCATCAATCACAATTGGAACATGGCACCCTTTGGAACAGCTCTGGCACGTGGGAGCCTCTTGGAACAGCAGCAAAGGGGAAGATGAGGAATCATTCATCAGTGCTCCTGACCTCCAGAGAAAAGCAAAAATATCAGAGGCTGGGAAGTAGCTGTTTAGCATCCCCTTATTTACCCACTTCATTTAGTAAATGTATTAAATTAAACTGCAGATGTTCTGCTGTCAGCACAGCAGGGTAGAGGCAGAGTATTAGCAGGCTCTTTCCTGATAGAAACATTTTATGTACTGTAAATAAACAAACACCATTTTGTTAATTAGTAAATGAATTATTTTTCAAAAATGCTCCACTGGGCTCTTTATAGCCCAAGCTACTGTAGTTCCTATTTTTACCAGAGACCTTGCAGAAGAAGAGGGAAAATGTTCAAGCTCTTGGAAATTGTAGCTCCTGAACAACTAATTATCACTATTCCAATCATGTTTTAAGCTAAATATTTTATTAGTACTTCTAAAATCAAAATCACAGTAACTAGACTGATTAGGAAACCAGACTGAAAGGAAAATAACTTAAGAAAAAGTATCGGCAATATCAAGTTCATATAAATAATTTTATTTTTAAAAATACCTTTGTTATTAATGATCAGCGGGAGATTTCCTAATAAATTTAAACACAAAGACTCATATGAACCATCCATGTACTCTTATAAGGAATCACAATGAAAGACTTATGGAAAGAAAGTCCATTTATAGTTGAGAGAAAAAGAAAAACACACAGAAAACCAACCCCAAAGTAAACCTTATATCTGATAGTTACATTGCATTGCATCATTGTGCTCATTTATTCCAACTTGCTGGCTCAGTAAAGTTTTTAATAGACAGATGGCTAATTTTATCATTTCAACCCAATTTCTTACTGGACCAACTCCAGAGATCCAGTGTTAGTGTAATGCCATGGATAAAGGTCAACAGAATAAGAGGAGAACATATGCTAATGTCAGCATTTCACGTAGTCTTCTTTAACAGAATATACAGTGCTAAGCTGAGGGATTTGCACTGGCTCAACACTAACACCATATGGGTGGCCTGTTGAAAAGTAATGATGGCCTAAGCATAGAATCTTAATCAGGTACTGATGGCCAATGAATCAAATAGCACCACACAAGTAATCACTAAGTGATTAAAAAATTACAGAAGATGTATTGCTGAAATTACTCTGCTAACTAGAGAAGTGATTTTGTCTTAGCTAAAGCCTGTCACATCATTACCTCTTAATCTTAACCCCAATCTTTTTTATCCTCATACAAATCTTTCACAAATAAAAGGCACTCAATTTTTGGTTGTTATGAACATTTATGCGCATAAGGAAAATGCACTTCCAATTTAGTAAGTCTACATTATTGATTTTAAGAATTTATGAAAGGTGCACATCAAGGGCTCTATTTCCTCTCTGTTAACTGTCAGTAAGCAATAGGAAAACTTTTTGCAAATTTCATAGACAAGCCTTTATTTATTTTCAACATTTCTTTTTTTGAGTTGATGGGATTACTTGGTTTTATTAGGAAAGCAAGGCTTGGCTCTGTAGTCTGTGTCTAATAATTGTACCACACATTACTGCTGCACACGTTAAAAAGCTGCTCACTACACATGGCAGGCCCCACTTCACAGAGATCTGTGCTATGTGGAGGCAGGAGGGTACCTGCACATCCTTCATTTTCTTTAGGAAAAAAATGTTCCCTGCTTAAGATAGCGTAGAATATAACTGGGACTTATCAGAGGCAAGGCCATGATTAGATAGATTTAATTTCCCAACTAAATAAATAAACAAATAAATAATCTCTTAGTTGAAGAACTGCAGACAGTTTCCTCAAAGGAGGAGCTACAGAAATGCCTGAGAAGTTGTAGCATTACACCTATAAACCCAGTTTCAAAGATGAGTTCACTTTCTCACCCCATCTTCAATTCCACAATGTATCTCACAGGGAGCAGTTCGTGCCACAGCTAAAGCAATCTGTGTAATCTAATCTCAAAAGGGGCAGCCTCTTCCCCTTCCCTTTCCCTCTTGTCACACAGGTATTTTCATTTTTTTCCTCCTCCATTTGGTTCAGCAGAACACAGAAAATTTTCTGATATTGCTAATTTTTCCTATTGCTGATAGGAAAAATAGAATACCTTAAAATCGGATCAGCAAGAGGAGGTTTACATCGAAATTAAATGAAGGGAAGGAGGGAAAGGCTTTCTAGAACTACCTCCTTCACTCTCACATTAGTATAGATGTTTTGTGAAGAAAGACACTGAAACTTATCAGCCTCAATCTGCAAAGGGATGAGGTGATTTCAGTTTGGAGCACACTGGATCACAGATGTTTGGTTTGTGTACAGTTGATTTACATGCATTTGACTGGGGGAATGGGGGGCTGGGGGGGACAAGATGTACAGAAAAGATCTCAGACCAGAATGCTTTTTTCTTTTTTGCTGTAATTTTTAAAAATAAAAATAAGCAGTTGCACTTGAAAGAAATAGTTTCAAATAACTGACCTTGATACTCTAAGTTCTGAAGTAGTGGGCACAATGCTAACGGATATGAACACAAGATATTTTTGTAAATAGAGGTTTTGCATTAAAGTTGTATCCTTCTTTTCATGGGACACAGTTTACACTAAGAAACACTTCACCATGCAGATGGGCTACCCTCACAAAGGGAGAAAAGAGATTTTAGAAGTGTTTCAAAACCTCTTTTATGAAAACTTGATCAATTCTAAACCCAAGTAGTCTCTGCAAAGAACTTTGTTCCCTAAATTTCACTTCCTGAAAATGACTACCAACCCTTTCAGGCGTGCCCACAGGAATTTATTCAAAACAAAACGAGTAAGTGGAACAAAGCCTAAGATTCTATCTATAGAAAGCAGCCTTCAATAATGCCAGAAAATACCCTCAGAACACAACTTTTGTAAATAAATGCTTCTATCATACTACTTTGAAGAGTTTACTTAAATATCCATGAAGTATTGTATTTTATTTTTACCCAATAAGTACTGAAAGCAGATTCCCTTATAGTGGAATAGCTGTCTGATTTATATTTAAAATTAACCTGGGAAAATGAGAAACTCATACTCTAGAATAAAACTTCTGCATAAAGCTAAGAATCAATACAAACAGAAAACTGTTTTCAAGAGATAAAAGTGATTTACAACAGAAAAATCTCAAGGTAACTCAAAGATTATTTGAAACTAGTCAAAGAATGAAATCCTTACAAGCTTTTTAATATACAAACCTGAATAACTATAGTCTTTATTTTTGCTGCTAATATGAAATGTTCTCACTAAATTTAAATATTGTGAAAAAACACTCAGACTAAAAACAAAACACAGCTTAAAGAAATGTCAGACATGTACAAAATTACTGTGAAAGAGGAAAAAGAAGAAAGAAAACCCCCCAGAAATTAGGCCAGTTTTTAGGCTACGAGCCAACTGTTTGCTCTACTTTGCTTTATTTATTAGTTCTTAAGGTATTTAAAACTTCGGCATTAAAACTGGAGAATGATTTGCAAATGAATGCAGTTGCAGTTGTGAAAATATAACTCACAGCTGAATGTGGGTTATTCAGACAAATGGCTGCTTTGTTAGAGGAGGGGAAGTGAAGTTCTGTGTTAATTTATTACAAACTGCAGCATTTCAACCCTGATGTCCAGGCAACAATGTTTTTTATTTCAAGTAATTTATAAGTACTTCCCATAGCACTTAACAGTGATGTCTTTGGCTGTTTCACCATGGTACTAGAGTGTATATGTATTTACTGTGGGAATTTGTTTTTAATAAAACTGTTGTAAGGCATTTTTATTCCTTCTCTTTGTTACATTAGAAACATTCTCTGCATAAGTAATGTATTTTTACCGACTTGAAAGGCAGCAGATTATGGCCAGCACTGTTTTTGGTTGTGTAAAATGATGACAGGCTAAGTGATTTCTCAACCAAAGCAAGTTGTTTCACTTGTCATGATTTAATTCCCCTTCTAGCACTTTAATCCTGGTGATGGTGCATAACTTCTGCAAGGTCCCAGTGTTGGTGGAATCATGTCAGTGCCCAGATAAGATCTGGTCAATATGAAAATGAGAAATCAGAAAAAGAGGTGCAATGTCTGACTTACCAAAAATAACTGTGGCGTCTTTGAAGAAGTGATGACAAACCTGTCGACAGCTAAAATTGCTTCAGCAGTTCACCTTTATGATAAGAAAATAAAGAAATAAATTTA
Organism: Zosterops lateralis; assembly: GCF_965231275.1. Taxonomy (NCBI): domain Eukaryota; kingdom Metazoa; phylum Chordata; class Aves; order Passeriformes; family Zosteropidae; genus Zosterops; species Zosterops lateralis. The sequence continues at coordinate 9,061,364 of NC_139772.1, forward strand.
AAGGTAATCTTCATTTAGCTTCAGTTTAGCTGAATATTCAACCAATGGACATTGCTACATGTCCTAAAAAAAGAGACATCAGAAATGTCTTCATTCATTTAGGTGATGTCCTGGAAACTAGTCCTGGAATATGTTTATCCTCATACTCTGATACCATTTGTTTCAAACGGTTAAATTGTTGCAGCTCTTATGGCAAACACAATCATTTTAATGTAACTTAGTTTTGAATGTCATGCTCCAGAGGCTTTTGTGGAATTACTACAGCAGCAGAAAAAAATTACAGGCCAAATACATCCTCATTTAAATCCCTTAACACTGGTTAGTGTGTGTAAATATGTGACATTTGGCTTCTTCTCTTCCTAGACTATGTTGTTTTAACAGGAAGAATATTTATAAATAATATCATAATAAAGCTTCTGTTTTACACTTATAAAGTAAAAAAGTTGATAGATATTGAAATATATTAAAATATTGCAGGTAAAAAGTTTGTTTCCTTGGACAAATTTAAAACTGTCAACTTTGTGAGCCTCTGCTCTAAGGTCCAGACTCCTGCTTAAACACAGAGGGTGAGATTCATGGCAGTGTTAACCATTTTTTAGTTTTCTTTTAACCTTTTAGAAAAACCCTCAAACCAAAAAGATTGCTGAAGTGAAAGCCTCAATTCCTCAGTTAGCAGACTCATGCCTGGAATTTTATTGGCCAAGTCCTAACATTCAGCCCACTGTCAGCTACTTTATATCTACCACAAGCCACTTTGACGTTATTTATCAGAAACATTCTTGAGCAATCCTTGCGTAAAAATTTTGAACAAAGTTTCTCATTTTTGGTAAAAAAAAAAATAATGTTTAATAATTTTGTTTCGTGTAATTGCTTTATCCTCTTCAAAGCAGACAGAGGAAAAAAATTAATAAAAATTCCCATACAAATGCTCTTAAGATGTTATGCAGGGAAATAGAAAATTTCAACTCAGAATATAAGTGCATATTTGGCATTGTTTTAGAATAATTTCCATAAAGCTGAGCAAACACCTGAAAGTTCTCTCACCAGTGGAAAGTTGAGGCTGTCACATTTTCTGTAATCTTAGTGCTTTTCAGTAAAAGGAGATGGAGTTTTTGTTTTGGCTCAGCAGTTTATCTCAAAACTGATGGTGGTTTTTTTTTTTTTTTTTTTTTTTTTTTTTTTTTTTTTTTTTTTTTTTTGTTTGTTTTTTTTTTTTCTCCTGTACAATGCCAAGTATATTTATATTCTACCTCTGAATTATTCTAATATATTATGTGTGACCAGACCATAAACCCTGGCAGTAGGGTTTCATATTTAAAATGGCAAATCAGACTTCCCTGCTTCCAGCCTGAGTATCCATCCCCACAAACATCACACAGAGACTGTGGGGAAGAAAACCCTGCAGAGCCAGAAACCCATCCATGTTTCCCCTGGATGCAACTGAGTTACCACTCTTTGTGCATGGAGTGCCAAGGGAGAAGCATAAAATCCATGGAGCAAAGTTAAAACAGCAGCCAGCAAATTTCTGTGCATTTGTGGGGCTGGTTCCCAGTACTACACCAGGAGCTAGAAGGACTCTGAGAGATGCTTTAGAGATAATTAGTTTTTTATCTATAGAGCTGGAGAAATTGGAACACAAAATACCAGCTTGTGATTATTCCTAAATGTTATCAGCTCTCTAGCTGAAGCTGAAGAGAATGGATATCCCTTACAATGCAATATTTCCTCTGAAAATTTCTATACATTGAAGTGGGTTACAAAGGAAATACCCCAACAACTTCTAAAACATGTCAAAATCATATGAATTTCAGTAACAGCGAAGGGAGTTTATTAAATTTGTGCATATCCACTGGAGTTCTTCAAAACTTGAAACCTTTGGGCTATATCAGAACTTAGAGAGACCCAAAAAGAGGCATTTGGATGATGATAGAACTCATGAAGGAAGCACTCCTCCTTAACAGCAGGGCTCAGTGGGGGACAAGGCATCTGTTTCATGAAAAATTAAGACTTCGAATTATGCTGCTTTTCAATGAGAAACAAAACTAATACCTGCTGTCATTTACCATGAAAAAAATTGTCAGAAAGTACGACATCTCACTGGCTCAACAGCTTGGTGATCAGAGGTATTCATCAAAATTTTAGAAACACCACATCCTAAATGAAAAACCAAACCAAACAACCCCAATCCCAACATGATGATTTTCCACACCATCAGTGTGCCCTCTCCACTTTTCTAGATGGTTCCTAAAATGCATAAACAATTTCTCTGGAAAAACTTGAGCTGTTTGAAGAGGTACCTGGCATTTATTCAACTTTATGCTTCTTTCCTCTCATTCTTGGATTTTTGTTTGCCTGCTATTAGTATTTTTGCAAAAGGAAAGGTTCCTACAGATAATTCTTCCTGACAGTCCCTAAGAATTGTGTTCAATAAATATTTTAGGAGCACAGATACTGAATAAGCTTTAAAGGGGTAAAGAATAGTGTTTAAATAACCATCCTTCAGCCATTGTCACATCTCCAACCTCTTTGTGGAACCATTTTCTGGTTTTTAAGCCTGTGCATGCTTTGAATTTTTTTTAGAAGTGGGTAAAGAAGACAGATAAAACCAGGGAAGAGAAAATAATCTACTTGTAGAGTGCGCTTCTGGCAGATAAATAAGCTTATGTTAAGTTACATCTTATACTCCACTTAGGTTGCTTCAAGACAGTCTAGACAGACCCACAGGAAATTATCCAAAAAAACTCTGAGGCATGCTAAGTAGGGCAAACACAGTGTGGGATACACCCGCATTAAAGCTGTCTCTGCATACTTCAGCTGCCTTGCATGCATGCATGCAGATACAATTTTAAATACTACCAGAGTTTTTGTTCTCCTTGTTGTGCAATGCAGTTTTTATTGCCACAACCTTTGTAACATCCTGGGGAAGGTTCCAGGAGCTATGAAATAGGCTGTAACATCAGAAAGTCTTCATCTGTCTTTTGGGATCTCCAGTGTTCAGGTATGTGATCGTCCAGATTATTTCCAGACATTTCATCACACCATGCTCATTGGAAGGTGGTTTTTTTTTTTTTTTTTTTTTTTTGGTTTTTTTTTTTTTTTTTTTTTTTTTTTTTTTTTTTTTTTTTTTTGTTAATCTGCATAATTAGATTGTCAGTTTTTGTCTCTAGAGAGCACCAAAAATACCTGATACCTTATTCTACTCCCAAGGCACAACTCATAACTGCAGGGATCACGACCACCAAACTGCAGACTCACACTAAACTGCTTAGATGCATCCCCTGGGGGAAAAAAAAAATTGAAGGTAGAAAGGGTCCATTCCATGACATTGAGGCACAAGTAAAACATGAATTTGCAAGACAGTGCTTTTCTTCCTTCGTGTCATAGCTGACAGGTCTCAAGATTGAGAAGTTCAGGACTAGAATCGTGAGAAGCTGTATTTTTAACTCCCCCACTGTATAAATTGGACATGAGAAGGACACCATTTTGAAGGAATTTGGAGTTCTCAATTTTGAACGTGCATTTAAATCACTGGGATTAAAGGAGACCCCTCAGAGACTCCATGAACAAACCAGCAGGATTCCTATTTGAAGACAAATAGAGCTCATTCTTGTTCTAATAAGCATGCTCACAATAACAGGGTGCTGCATTAAAATTGTTACAGATAAATCACAATAGATTTTGAATTAATCAATAGAGTTTGAATTAATCAGGATGAACAACTAAATTTCAAAACACTAAGACTTCAAGATCAGAACACTCATTTATAGAGCCAAAAAGTTCTATAAGTACAAGCAAGAGCAGAAACACGTACACTTTAGTCTGTATTTGCAGTGCAGATGACAGTCAAACAACACTAGACAGAGTGGGAAGAATGAGGACGGAATGGCCATTTCCTCTTCCAAGACATCTGATGGCTTCCCCTTGACATGGTCACTGATATTTTTAAAGCCTGGAAATATAAGAACTCTGCATTTTTTACTATATCTCCAAGGCAATTGTAGCTGTACCTCCAATAGATTGTAAATGTCTCTATTCTTCCTTATTTTACAGTTAGATACATTCTAGTAAGCCAAAAGAATTACAAGCCTTCTGCAACAGACATGGAGAGGCATTGACACCAAAGTTTTGCTCTTTCTTCCTGTGTGTGTTTCTGTAGTCTCATACTGAGTTAAAAAAAAAAAAAAAAAATCTGGTTTCCACAACAACTTATTTCTACCTATTTATTCTGAACATACAGTAATGGTAGACTGACATTTCAGAGACTTGACAGATACAACCATACAGAGGCAAATGACAGAAATAAAGCTCTTTTCTGCCTCGCTGCTGGGGAAGCCATTTTGACATTATCTCTAAGCTACAACTGAAAAGTAGGATCTTTTAGACATTTAAATATCCCACATTAGCTTAATCAGCAACACACAAAGCTGTGTTTTGACTCCTGCATCTTCACCTGGTTTGGTCTCCAACACCCACCACTCCAGGAACTGTGACAGAGACGTTATTTGCACATTCTCCTCAGAACCAATTACATGTACTGCAAACTTTCTGCTCTGCTCTGTGTTGTACATCCGTTGCTTTAACACCATTTAAAAGCCAACAAACGTACATACACAGATTTCTGTGGTCAGGACATCTGCACTTTCTCAACTGTTTCTAAAGCAGAAAAAAAATGCCTATTAGTTTAAAATTTGAAGAAAAATTGCCCACAGGAGGAATGGGCATTAGCCATGCTTCACTTCCCTCCTTTTTGTTGACATATGAAGCACTTTTTTTTCTCTTTCTTTCTTTCCAATTCACAGTGAGTCTAAAGAGGTGAATCAGTGCACAGAGAAAAAGAGAGAAAGAGAGGAAAAAAGAAAAAAATCCCACAACCCTCTTTTTCCAGGGTGGGTATGAAATATGAAGGCCCAACAATTGTCTGAGCTCAGTGCATTGGAATAACATTGGTTAAATTATGGATAGTTTTGAATAGTGTCACTTTTTTTTTCTCTGCAGATGGTTGTTCACACAAGGAGTCTGGCCTGCATAATTGTATCACTAATAAGCAGTAAGGCAATTAGTTGTGTAAGTGTGCTATAATCATTCTAACAGAAGAGATGACGAAGAGACAAAAAAAGGAGGGGGGACAAAAAATGTCTTTTCTCAATTCATCAACTGACAGCCATAATTAGATATATATAATTGAAAATTCCACAGTAGGGGGGCCAGCTTATACAAATGAATTTTCTTTGCTTCTCTTATGCATTTTTTCCTTTTGCCTGAACATTCCCCCCAAGAAAAAGGCAGAAAATTTGTCATTCCAAGGGAGCGTATACTGTATGAACCACAGGCTGCTCATTCAGAGCAATGATGTCAGAATAACATCTTTCCCCCCCACTAAGAAATAGACAGCTTTGAACTGAGCCTTTATTAGCTGTTTTCAGTCAGTAGCGAATTAGAAAACCCAAAACCAAAAAACCCACAACACAACAAAAAAAAGAACTCCAAACCAACGCAGCCTTGGATGATCTATATCAGTTTGCAGAACATGAAATGTAAAACTCCAAGAGGAGAGGTCACCTTTTTTTTTTTTCCTATTGACATGAAGACGGCTTGTTTTTGGTGCTGGGGGAAGAGTTCTGAGTTATAATAGAGCATTACATCATCAAGTATTATGGGAAGAAGGGGATTTCTTTTGAGCGAAGCCTGATTATCAAAGGCTATAATTAAATTTGGGCTAAAAATGCCCAAGTGCTTATGAGTTTGTGGAAACTATGCACAGAGCAGCATTCCCCTGAATTAATCAGCTTGCAAGTTTTCATTATTCTGGAGCTTCTCTTTTTAAACTGTAAGCTCACAATCACAGGGTGGTTTTTTTTTTTTTTTTCGTTTTTTTTTTTTTTTGTTTTTTTTTTTTATCAACAAACTCTTCTAAAATTTAATTGGACAAACCTTAACTGATTTTTTTTTTCCCCTTAAAGAGAGAGAATGTTAAGGCTGGAGCTTGTTAATTAAGTTCTTTAAGTGCCCCCAGCTGTGCAATAAATTTTCAAAGCTCCACCACTGCATTTTTTTTAAGCATTTGCTCCCATGTTTTTTAGTTAAAATATTTTTTAAAAGAGAAAAAGAACAAGCAAAAATAACAGAAGACACTGGAAAATTCCTATACATATGGATGATCCCGGATGTTGAAAATTGAACGATTAGCAAACGGCAGCTGATTAGAATGTAGCTGCAACTACAGGAACATTTTCAAGGATTGCAGTTAATTAATTTCTTCTAAAATAACTTAGCACCCTTTTTTATTTCTTTCCTTTTCTTTTATTTTTTTAAAGAAAGCTCTGTGTTAGATGAGGATAATTTGAAGTATCCCATATAGCTGTTCCACAACAAAATGCTGCTATCTAACATCAGTGAAATGTTTTCTGAAACATTATGCAGAAACTTCCACTAATTCAAGGAGCATATGTTTGGCAGGATAAGTCAACATAGTTCTATTATCTTAAAAAATATCAGTGGCCAGGGTTCAAATCTGCAGGCCTCACAATGAGAGGATGAAGATGACATGAAAACTTGTGTCTTAACATCAGGTCACCTAAATATATATTTTCATTATTTATTAGCTAGATGTATACGTTTAATTTCTTAATGTGCCAGAATATTCAACACCAAATTCTCCTCTACACAAAAAAAAAAAAAAAAAAAAAAAAAAAAGTTATTATATCTATACCTGGCAGGGAAATTTTATAGAACATTGTAATCATTATAGCTACAAGTAACAAACTTCTGGCAACTTGGAGCAGCTCAGAGAGTTTGTTCCTGAAGTACAGAAATAGTAATATTTGATCCAAGACTTAAAGAATTATTGTCTTGTCTCTCATACCAAATCACTAATGGTCTAATGGGAGATCATCATGTTCTCCCTGATGAAAAGAGGTGATCCTGGACAACCCCAGCACTGGCTATTACTCATTTTAGTAGCCAAATTCACTCTGTCTCATCCAAATGTTCATTGTTCTGGAAGTCTGACACACCCCAACTGGCTTTGAAAAGACTGAAGAATGCAAATGAAGACAGCAACCTTACAGGGCAGTGACAAAACATGGGACAACACTTTTCCAGCCCTATAAAAGCCAAATATGTGAAAAAAACCCCAACTTTTGGAACTTTTTGTCTCAGGTGAGGCCCCGGAGTGCCAAGTTTACTGGGATCTGTCATCTCCAGACTGTCTGAGACCTGGTGGGGCAGGTGGAGGATGTTCCTGCAGGTTTTCTGTTCACACAACATTGTCCAAGCTCTGACAGAGCTGCCTTGTCCTGGGCAGCACAGGAGGGGAGCTGGCTGGAGCCCATACATCCTGCCAGCACCCAGGCCATGGTATGGCAAGCAGAGCATGGGGTGCTGTGAGTTAATCCAGCTCAGCTCTCTCAGTCTCTCATCAGTCCCAGTCCCTTCAGTGCTGGAAAATGCCGAGTCCAGGCTGCACTGGGCTATGAGCGTGAGCCCTTGGTGCTCCTCTGGGTTTGTCAGTCCAGAGCAGAATTAAACAGTACCAAGAAAAATAAAACAAACAAACAAACAAAAAACAGTCCAGGAAGCTTCTTTGCCTCAGCTAGCTAAAACTAACTAAAAGCAAAAGTTCTGTGTCTGGAAGCTGTCTGCACCTCCGATGAACACAGAGAGTCCGGAGGCTTGTGGTGTCAGGCCTAAGAGCCAGCCAAGATAAGAGTTTTGTTTTGGTGTGCTTTTACCCAAAATTTCATATCACCATTACTGAGCCAGGGGCTGTGCCAAAAACTTGGAAATGAAATCACTGAGCGCTGAGACACCAGTCAGCCCTCTGGAGATCTGCTGGTAGTGACTGTCAGGAGCATCTTGGAATGTTTTTGGGTATTGGGAATTTTCTGACTGATCCCAACACTCCTATGGATCTTACTGACTGTGTGAAAAGACCACTGTAAGAGTACATTTCTCAACCTACAGTGTCTATCACATTCCAGAAGAGAAAATAAATATTCAGTTAAAGTCCTTACTTGTTTGTTCATTATTTCAAGCTGTTTCTTCATCTCGCAAGACAACATTCTTCATTAGCAAAAATAAAATCAGACACATACAAAGAAATGAGACTTATTTGGGAGATGCCTTTTTGAAAACCAAAAAATAGTAACTACATTTTTCCTTTTTTTATAGCAGCTGCCTCAGGTGTTCTCCTTCTTGCAAACAATATAATTTACCAGATATTCTAAAAATCTATACTTAAGAAGTTCAATGAATGCTCATTCTACTGTATTATTTTTCTTAAAGAATTAAGGGTTTTATTTTATCTTAAAAGATTCTTGGCTGCATTTCCATGGTGCACAATGACACATTTGGTTCTTTGTGTTTCTAACTAAGTAATGACATAGTTCCTCTAAACCATGAAAAAGGTTGCGTTTGACCAAACAAGAAAGGATGAACTTCTTGGAAATTCTATTGACTGGATCTTGAATTAGACCCAGAACGCTGGGACGAATCCTTTCTCCTTGCAGACCCCTGCTAAACCTGGCTATAGCTGCAGTGGCACTGCATTGTTTCCTCCTTATTCACTGGGTACAGTAGTATCAACACAAACTGTACTCAACTGCTGAAAGCTTGATTCTCAAACATATGGATATGTTGAAAATTAAATTGCAGGGTTTATTTGAATTTATAGACAGCTCGGTGAATGTATTTTTGAGATACAGTCTCCATCAAGGAGATAGATGTCACCTGCCATGAGGAACATGATTGTATAATGTTAAAATGCCACATTCTCTTTGTAGGTAATTCTATTCAATTGCTTCCTGCAAGGATTTGGGTAATGAACACTTGAGCATCTGTGGTGTGGCTTTTATTTTTTTTCTTCCCTTTTCCTACTCCCCTCCTCCCCCTTCTTGGAATCTTTCTTTGGATTTGTATTTCTTTACTGAATATAAATCCTGCCCTGATTCTTTTTACCAAGTCCCCTTTTGAATTATATTACAATGATTATAATTACAAGAGTAATGATTATATTACAAGAGTGGTGTTTCTACTCTTATTAATATCCCTACCACTTCTAAACAGAGAAAATGTTGCAGGACAGAGTAAACAAGATCCATGTGAAGCTACTGAGCAAATTATTCTCTAGAGTCAGTCAACAATGGGGGAATAGTTCGAGACCCTTTCAGTTAGAGTTGTATTATCTTGTTTGTCTATATGCAAATATTTTTTTTTTCTTTTTAATCATCCAGCCAATTACAATTGTCACCTCATTGCACAACTTAAGTCCAAGTAATATTTCTCATAGCTAAGTAATTTTCTGAAGAATGGCATTTGATCTGAAATACTGGGTTCTATTATAAAAAATATAAGCAAACAGCTTGTAGGAAACAATTTAGTACACACAACTCTTCCCTCCACCTGTAATTTATTTTGCTGCTTTTACCCACTCTCTGATTATTTAGATTTCTAAAACACTTTGACAAGTTTATTCCATTTGCACACAGTCTGTAATCCTCAACTGTTATTTACTATTGGGAATTTTATTTACTCAGATTAACAGCTCACAACCAGAATGCTAAACTAAATTCTACTTGTCTGCAGTAAATTGAAAAGGTATCATGCCAATACATACTTATTCATACCACAATCAAAAGTAAATAATTATACCAAACATTAAAGTTCAACCAAACAAGTACCAAATAAATAACAAAGTAACACAGGTGTTCTGATATCCTTTTCTTCTCCAACAGGCTCTCAGGCTAGATTAGAAAATCCTGATGAAAATAATTAAAAAGTACTGAAAAATTAGAGTGTAAGATTTCTCAACTTGATGTAGAGCTCAAAATAGAAAGAAGAAAGATCTGGGTTTCTCTTCCTCTAAATAGACTGTCTGTATTACTTCCATCTACTTAGTGTTGGTTCACAAATGAGAGATTTCTACTATAAAGTGAAGATTTGAATCTTGTTCATGACAAGAACACAGGAAGAAACAAGGAAGTAAGTATATTTCTGATACCCTCAATCCCCCATTCCTCAAACCCCTTACAAGAGAAACAAAAACCAAAACAGTAGCAGGAGGACAGTAGCCAACTATCAGAGCTGAATATGGGAAGGAACCAAACTGCAAGGCACAAACTTCCTTAAAAGGCGTTTTAACATGGGAACTACATTAAAAAGAAATAAAAATAAATAATGTGGCATGAAAAGCTTTCCAAGATTACGGTAAGATGATTCTGGCCCCAAAACATACTTGTATTCCACAGTTCAGCATGGTTTTCATTGTAGCACATTAGCTGTGCCAGCATCCACCAAAACTGAGACACTGAAATGGAACAGGAGTCAGTGCCATCTCTAGAATGGAAGAAAATGGGCTGGGGAAATGTGATACAGGAAACCTTCTTCCACCCCACTGGTTAATTTTTACTAGCAAATCTCTTGAAAAGCACTGTACTGTATCAAGGGCCTTGATGTTTTTAAAACAAAGAATTTATGGGCACTAGAAATGTAACCTACCTTCCTTTGTTCACTGAAATACATCATCATTTTGTGTCTTGTGGTAGCAAAAGTAATTTAGAGGATCCTGACAGAAATAATATATATATCATTAAATCTGTCCATTAATATACTCGTGGTATTATAAACATAGCAGTTTGTGGATGACAGAATCTAAAACCAACTCATTTGTTTGTGTCAGTATTAAAATGTAATACATTTTCTTTTCAGATTCAAGCCAAGTGAGGAGAGCCTTCTGAGCAGAAACTTATCTCTAAGCAAGGCACAATGAACTCAGAGATTAAAATGTAACCTTTGAACATCACTTCCAATTTGCTGCAGCTCTTAGATATATTGAGAACAATGGCCTCAGCTCAGGTCCAAGATCTAGTTGCTCACAAAAAAACAACACTCATTATCATAACTAACATTACTACTTGCAAGGGAGTAATAAACTGTAAACCCAAGGCTTTTAGGGGCCTAGTCTGACATAATCAGACACTGGAATAATTAATATCTATTCTTTATAAAGAATAGGAATATTTAAGCTGATTTATCAGAATGGTAAGATCAAAATTAATACTGAGCTATGCAGAATCTATTAAATGATTTTTGACTATTTCTACCTGGACAACTTAATATTGCACACATTAGTACCTTCCATTCATAATCAAACATCAGTGTCCACTGAAGTACAGAGGGACAAGTGTAAAGTTACAGGAAAAAGGTAACTTTTGATACTGGACTGAATGTGTACAGTTTTGCCAAGTAGGATGGGGCATCCAAGTAGGGTGATCATGGGGAATCTCCAAGGTTAAGCATCCCTGCAGGACTTTTCCTTTAGACAGAGCAGCAGCACACAAATAGCTGGTTACAGGTAGGAGAGGGCATGTGAAGCTACCACTGGTCTCCTGAGATGCAAAGTCGATTATTACTAGCTAGATATTTTTAGAATATCGTAACATATAATGTCTGTAATACCCAGCAAACAATGAAGCAACATCTGTCAGGAAAGGGATCAAACACACTATATTATTAATATAAACATGTCTGGAAAAAGACTTCCATCAGTTCCTTGGGGAAAACACTGGTAAAGTCTGTGCACTTTCTAAAACTTTCCAACTATAAAAGAAAAAAATTAGTAAGCCACAAATGTGGCAAGCCCAGCATAAATAACCCCTAAGAATCCTACAGAAAACAATGATATATCATGCCTGGAAACATCCCTGAATTTCACAACGGGTATACATGGATTGCCTACAAAGTGGGAGCAAACTTCCCCATTTTTCTATCTCCTTTGTTTTATGTCTCAATGAGCATGTCCAGAAAAGGGCAATGGAGCTGGGAAAGGGTTTATTTGTATTCTACTACAGTAAAAAGGGGTCTTTTGAAAGATTCTAATGGTTACACTGAATGTCTGAATTATCAGTTATGAGAATGAACCTCTTTATTAAGGTCTAAGATGCTGCTATAGCTTCCTACACAATGATAGGACACACAAGGCAGCTCTAAGGAAGCCTTTTGAATAACAAGACACATTAAGGTAATTTATTTCATTAGTATGAGTTCAGTTAGCTTGTTTTCACTGGACATTCTTTACTTTTCCAGTGTCAACAAATGGACATCAGGACATTTGTCCAATTTTTAATACAAGAAAAAAATCTTAACCTCAGAAATGGAGTTAGGCATTAGGAGTGCCTATGCCAGCAAATCTCTGAGAGCAAGTGGAGTAATAAGCACAATAAGTTCAATACAAGAAGTATGGTTAAAAAGGAGCAGAGGCACAGCATTGACTAATGCAGGTGCTACGCCTCTACCAGGGTTACTGGCAGAGCACAGTGATAAAGCAGCCAAACCATTCAATGTGACAGGATTTGTGCTAAGATCTCCTGCAGAGATCTGGAAGAACAGCTGATACATAACACGAAGGCAACTGCTGTGCTTTTCTTGCTTCTGCACATGCTCCAGCACCAGAATTTGAATGGCTGAAGAGATTAATTCAGACAGTAAGGAATTCCCCAGAAAACTGAGCAATAAATGTTCAACAGGCACTTTACTGTTCAAATATTTTGTGCCCACTGCAAAGGATGCTAATGAAGTCGTTGACAGGGTTCTCATTTATGCTAGTAAAGTGAAATATCCACAATATCTGGTGAGGCACCATGTGTCATTTCCTACTGATAAAGGGATTGAAAAATAAGTGCTGATCAGCAGCAACAGTTCTATGGGGAAAGTGCTACTGAAGAAGCAAGGCCACAACCTGGAGTAACATGGTCCAGGGTGGCTGAAAACTGCCCAAGCTCTTTGTTTCCCTGAAATGGTGCCACTATCAGATCTGACTAGTGGACAACCAACACTGCTTGTGCCTGGTGTCCAAGTTTCACACATGCTGCTTTGAACAGCTCCATAGAAAAACAATTGTTTCCTGGTTCCCTTTTTTATTGTATGTGCACAAATGCATGTACCAAACAGCAGGGATGCTTCCTGCATCACAAGAGCCAGGTCATGTTCTTTTCCTGCCTGATTCAAAGCAGAGATTCCCATCTCTGATCACCCTGTCTAAAGCAGAGCAGAGATGTGAACATCCTTCTACATCCTACAGCAATTTCTAAATTATTTCACACACACACAAAAAATCAGACATTTTCCATTCATCCTCTTCTTCATGAAATTGAATAGAACTAAATAATTTTACACTAGTATGTTAAGCTGCAGTTAAAGTTTCCTCACCTGGGGAGTACAGAAATCTGTCTGCAGTTCTCATTCTATTTTGATTAGGGATTTTTACTTGTTTAGTTTTACATTTTGAAAGTTAAAGTCTACTGTCAAAACCTCATCTCGATTAGCTGGATTTTTAGAGTTTTGTTCAAGAGTTCCTGAAAGATCTACTTGAACAATAGTTTCCATCTTCACAAAGTATATGAAAAAACTGCCTAATAAATTTAAATTACTCCTAATTAATATATTATAACAGATATGCTCAAAAAATACAGATTTGATTCAGCTGCTGAGCATTAACTGGATTACTAGTCATGACTGCCACCTTGCCACCTTACAAATATCTGGCTTCCAAAAAAAAAAAAAAAAAAAAAAAAAAAAAAAAAAAAAAAAAAAAAAGCAAAAAAAAAAGGCATTTATCTCACATTTCCAAGAAATTCACTCTTCCAATAATAGAGCAAGAAATCTGGGCTAACAAGGATAAGTTTATTTAACCTTATTTCTATTCCTCTACAACTCTGTTTCTGGAGACCACTTATCAGAAACTGCAATTCAGCAAGAATTTAATCGGGTGAAATGGACAAGGCAGGGGAGATCCTGCTCTGAGCTGGTATTGAGGGCCAGCCAGCTCTGCCCCCAAAAAACTTCTCCTCTGACTGGCTAATAACAACAGAGCTATAAAAGGCATCGTTACACCAAGCTCATATCCAGAATTACTGCACTTGTGTGGTGTATTACTCCCAGAGAATGCTTGCCAAAACCAAGAGGTTTATCTGGAAATGGCTGGCTTTTCCATTAGCCTATAAACAAAACATCAGCCTGACTTAGGAACAAATGTACAGTGTGCAGTTTCTCTTTCTGAATTCAGATTTGGTTTCAAACTGTATTATATACTATGGGTATATAAACATATCTATATACACATGTATAAATATACACACCATACCAAGAAAAATTAGACTCTTACACAGATTTATGAAATTTTTTTGCCATTTTATTAGAAGAACATGGCTGAAATTCTATTTTCACTGCAATGTAACACACTCCATCAGTCTCTATAGTAGGAATCTTGGTCATTTTCTCCTATCTAATTTACAAAGCAAAAAAAAATTCTTTTTACCACCCTCCCCTACAAAAAGGGGACTCTCCCCCCTTGTGATCAATTTCATGCCATTTACTTTAAACAGAGATATCAAATTGTTAAACATTTTAACCACAGTATGTCCTGGTAATTCAATCCTTTGGATTTGCTTGGGTGTCCCAAAGTGTTTTGAGTTCAAACAGCAGAAAGAAACTGCAGTGCTGGTCAGTCCCCTCTTAAATCTTCTTATGGATTTCATTTGCTGTGTGGCCTGAGAGAGGTCAAAAGGTTTTCTCACAGAAGTAGAATTTGAGAAATAATCACCTTATAGACCCACTAAATCAATCATAATTAATGCACTTGCCTAGTTCTGTCAGAGAATTGCTGCTAGAGGGCAAAATAAAGAGGCCCCTTCTAATACAATTTGAAAAGAGATCAGATCTGTCATTTCATCTAATAATTGAGCCAAATGAGAAAAGAGAAGGGTCAGAGTTCATCTGGTGACCTTATGTAAACCCAATAATACATAATTCATTTTCATTTTATGGAATTTATAAGATGCTGTAAACTGTCAAGATACAGACTCATCTGCTTCAGCTTCCAACAAAACCTTCCTGCTCATCACGCAACACACGCTGAGCTGCCAAAACTTTTAAGTGGTATATTCTGGCAGAATAATCCAAAAGCCTTCAACAAGGACTGGTATTTAATTCATTCTTCCAAGCGTGTGAAGTTAATAACTGAATAAATCACTCGCAGCTCTTTCTGAATGATATAAAACCTGTAATTTATTTACTGAGTGTTACAAATACTGTTAAAACATGTTTTCATGCAAAATGGTTTCTTTTCTTTTTTATTATTGTTATAAAACATTTTTTTGTGAACATAGAACATAAATACATATGCCCTCAGAACAGAATACTTAATTCCAAGTCTTAACTGACCATATTCAGTAGAACTCATTTCCATTATTAGCTACAAACCAAAAAGTAATCGGAAGACCTATTGAGGAAATATTTCTTTAGTAGGGAG
This sequence comes from Zosterops lateralis, assembly GCF_965231275.1. NCBI lineage: Eukaryota > Metazoa > Chordata > Aves > Passeriformes > Zosteropidae > Zosterops > Zosterops lateralis. The sequence goes on from NC_139772.1 coordinate 9,076,668, forward strand.
GTTACCCTTAAAGTTGAATACTAATTGAAAAAAATCAAAGAGTTACCTTTCCAGTCTGACTTAGCCTTTTTAGTTCCTGTGCTGGGCTACATTCTTTACCCACTCACACTGCCACAACCAAGTTAGAGCTGTCTCTAAGTAATAAAGGTGAATTGATGGTTTATGAGTTATTCCTCAGTGCTTTGTCTCCTTTACTGTCAATACAACCAACATGTAGCAGAGCATCTGGGCATTCATGACAGAATTTCCTAAGGCGAGTCTGGGCTTCTGGGGAGAAGAAATTTTTTTATTGAACCAGTCAACAACATAAGAGGTGGGGAATCAGCAGAGATGCTTTTGACTGATTCTTAAGTTTGAAACAGAAGCAACAAACTTGGAAAGAATATGAAAGCTGAGAATAAATCTAAGTCAATATGCTAATAATAGCAAATGGTACTAAGATCCAGCACAAAACTTGACTTAGTGATGTCCTTGGACCATCACAGCTAGGACAGCAGTGCCACTATGAAAGTTTATAAATCACTTCCAATACTTGGATTGTTTAGAGATGACAGGGTTTCCTGCTGCTTTTTGTGCCATTTGTGAAATACTCAGGGCTACAGATAAGAAAAAATGTTAAATAATGGGACCAAGATACTCCAGACTATACTGCCCATTATGAATCCTGCTGAATAGAAACCTTGCTAAAGATACTGCACTGTCTGCTTGTAAGCTTCAAACTCCTGACCTACATTGAACAGGTTTGTAAAGCTGAGACTATAAAGCTGCCATAAAGGAGAACAGATGATTCTCCTTGACATAATGCATTTCTGTACTAATTATTTCCAAGGCCTAGTAAAAGGTTGGGTTAGAAAGTACTGAGCAGACTTCACGGCATTTTTGGGAAAATCATAGAGCTCTGACAGGTTCCCAGCATATTCAGCCAGTGTAACTTAGAGCTGCCTCCAATTATTTCAAAGTCTGACCACTCAGTGCAATGGAAGCACAGATTTGTATTAAGTTATCTTTCTTCTCAGCTGTAGCAGACTGAAAACTGAACACAACTCCACAGAGATCACTTTAACAATTAAAAGAGAAAAATAAAATTCCATACTAAACTCTCATATGGTGTCATGTTTCCAGTTAAATGGATAATACATGAAACAGCACTGATAGCAACACTGCATTGCCCTCCTGCACCTTTCTGAATGCTTGGTTTTTGAACAGCTTCACCAAGGATCATATTCTGTAATATTTATAGAGAGGAAAGCAAAGGCACAGAAATAACAAGTAGTTTTACATCAAACACTAAGACTGAAATCAAATCTTGCGTTCTTTGTGTCGTGTACCTCCCCAACAATCCTTCCCCTGTAACTCTGACCTCACATAGCAAACCATCGAAGATACATTACTGACTATTTAATGGCAAAAGTCGGTTTGTATACATAAAACCTGCAAGAAATGAGTATGTCACTCTCAAGTTACCCTGTATCTATTTACCCTTTTTTAGTTTGAAATGACAACATCCTTGTATTTGTCATATTGTTAAAATCTGACCTTTGATCCTAGGGGTCACTGCACTCCCTGAGGTCATCTGCCCATCTGATTAACACATTCCATAATTTTGGAGGTGGCCAGTTTAGTGGTCTATCCCATTAATCATGGCACTAGAAGCAGCATGAAAAAACCACTAAGGTTATCAAATCCCCACAGGAGATTAGGAAGTTAGATAAGCACATGAAGTTTAACAAACAAAAAGTACATGGACAAACCAAAAGGCATTCAAGGCCTGAAACCTGACACAAGCAAAGCAGCATGAGAAAAACAAACACCAGGGACTTTTCCTAAGTCTTGTTTTTCTCCTAGTAGATTTCATAAACCTCTGATATTTCCTTTTGTGGGTAACATGTATTTTAAGTCAGAGGAAAATGAGAAATTATTTTAGGTTTTAACACTATCCAAACTCATGGTACCATACAGAGCCCAGAAACAACTCACATGAGAGGAGTGACAAGCATGAGATACCACTGACAGAATAGCATCAAACAACCATCAGCATGTGCAGTTATCAAGGAAATGATCAGCAGTGTTGAAGCTTGGTCAGCTTGTGACTTAGTAGCCAAGAGGACAAAATGCATTTCTCATTTTTGGCCTTTTTATATTGTCTATTACAGAGCAACTAAAAATAATGATATAGGCAAAAATAGATTAGAATCAGCCTCATATAATAGACTATTATCCTGAGAGTAAGGAAAGGTTTGGATCTGGTCACTTTGCTGTCTAGGAAAGTCGTTTGGCATTTTCAACTCTTCCCCCGTCTTTCCTTCAAGCATTTTTAGACAGAAGATCTGGCCCCTGGTTACTGTAGGTCCAGCTGCTATCAAAGATTATCAGAGATTTTGCTTGACAACTTGAACAAATACAGCAGCTGGATTTGAGGAGAGACTGTGGCAACTGTCTCACATGGTTGGTCTTTCTTTGCACTTCTTAATCTAATATAAAAATTAAATTCCCATCCTAGTTCCTAGAATAGCCACTTCCAATCCTGGAATTTCTGTTTTAAATTAAGGGCTCCATTTATTTAAATGTATTGATTTCTCATGAAGAAGTATATTCCAAATAGAAATAATATCTAAAAAAAAATTCCCATTAAACTAATTTTCAAAAATATCTGGTTTATAATCAATCAAATCCTGGTATTCTCTTTCAGAGAGCAGTAGCACATACTTTCACTGTATGCATTTTTCATTACTTTTATATATCTGTGTAGGAGTAATGTATATGATAAAATACTACTATTGGCACATTATAGCTGAATATGTCATTTGACATACATTGAAATGCATGACATTATGTGATACTAGCCTGTCATAATTCTACTGCCTGGGAAATTTTGTAGGATGACAATAAACAGATTACAATCTTTTAGATTTAAGCTAGTTTGAAAAATTAGTTATTTAGTTCTGATTTGAACTCCTTTATCAATTCTCCAATTGAGAAGCACAATTTGTCTGTAGTAATGTTTATGCATCATAACTTTTTCTTGCTGTGAAATTTAAAACTCAATAAAGTAAAAAAATATAGTTAAAAAAGTATTTCTCAAAATAGAGTATTAGATTTTGTATTTTAATATTTAAGTATATAAAATTAATATCATGCTAAGAAATAAGTTTGTGGAAACAGTTTTTTCTAATGAAAAATTACTATTTGAGATTTCCTAGTTCTTTTCCCCAGACTTGCAGTTTTTAATATGATGGAAATAAGCACAGAATAGTAAATATTCAAAACAAAATAACTCTATTTCCACAGGAAAACTTTTTAGCTTTTCTTTTTCCTTTTCTTTTTATTTCTCATCTTAGAAAGTGTGAAATTTTATAACAGGAATGTCAGGAGGGCAGCCAGGTCCAGAGGAATGATATTGCAACTCAAAAGTAGCTAACTGGTTGTGGGGAAAAAACAACGACAAAACAACCAAAAAAAAAAAATCTACCCAAATCTCCAAAACTTCAAACCTCAAAGCAGAAACTGTATTTATCTTTCTGTTTCTATTTAGCACAAGTGTGTTTCTCACCTCTTAATCCATTCTGATTGAAAGCTAATGAATACAAGGCTTTAACGAAAAAGAGATTTAAATTTGTGCCATCAGTTTTGAATATTTAACTGTTAGCTCTTGTAAAAATAGAACTTGAGTGAAAACGAGTGGGAGTTAATCAGATCAGATGGAGATGGAACAGAAAAATTCCATCTACTTTCTTTATCATCTCAATTTACTGTTGAAGGCATGTTGGTGCAGTGACCACGGCTCGTGTGAAACACGTCCCCCATCCGTGGCTAAACATTTCACTGAAGTTTGCAAAGAGGTTTAGGATTTGGTCACCCAACAGACAGAAGAGATAGAAACCACTGTAGGTATAAGCCACAGCAAATAGCTCCATTTCTCTATAAGATTAGGAGGAGGTTTAAGCTGCTTGAAAGCACGCTTGCAAACTTTATCTGACATGGCAGGAGGGGGCAGTTACAAGCAGGATTCTCCACCCATGAGCCCAGCTCTCGATGAAATGCACAAATTAACAATTATGCACAAAGTAACAATATGTGTGGTCATAAGCTGATTTGAAAGGGCAAATGAAACTACAAATAGCTTTTCCACAGGTGAAATGAAGCTCTACAGTGGAGATATGAATAAGAGCATAAGTTAAGATTTGGATTCAGAATAATTGGATTGTATAGGTTCAGATGCTTTTTGCTTTCCTGTCTTTTTAGCATTTTTTTTAATCGCTGTCCTCTGTATAATATTCAAACACAATACCAGCATTGCTCTCTACTTATGCCTAACTCATCCCCAAGTCCTTGACAGTTTTAAAGGTGTTTATCTCACAACAGTGAGATAATGAATAATGACATAGCTATTTGGTTGGTGCAGGAACTGAACGAGTGCTTAGATCATTGTGAGGATATAGCAAATAAAATGTAGGGTCTCCAGTTCCTGACTCCCAGCTGCCTGCCCAGGAACTGAATCCAGAACAGTGAAGGTACTTCAGCACAGTGCAATGAGAGGATCTGCTTTCAGAAGTCTCAGCCCAGCCTTACAGATGTTATTTCTGTTTGACGAGCACTAGATCTACCTTTCACTCCTATCTATGAACTTTCTACCAAGGTTGAGCACATGTTCCTCAATTCCCTAGATTTGTATTTGTTCTGAAAGCACAGCTATGGCAGCAGAGTTTGTGGAAGAGCAAGAACTGAACTGAAGCTCCAAATACCTGAATCCTGAACTGACCCCTATATTGAATCTCATCTCTCAGACCTATAGGTAAAAAAAGTAGATTACCCCACTAATTCTCACAGTACAATTAAATCTTTCTTTATAAAAATATATAAAAAATAACAACTTTAGTTTTCTCCTTAATTAGGTAGCTTGTCAGATATTAAAAGTACTTTCCATTCTTGTTCAAAGGAGGATAAGGCAATTTAAACAGAAACACTGCAGCAGAAGTTTTGAATGATATTTCTGTGATATCTTAAAACAACTGGCAATGGTTCTGTCTTTCCCATGCTGAGGAGATGCTCATATTTAACAATGCAAATGGAGAATTATGATTGTTATCTAAAGTAGGGGCACAATTAAAGAAAATGAGATTTGTTTATGGAACAACATTGGCTTGGTTTTTCTTGGTTACTAATCATGAGTTTAATTTTTAATGGAAGAGCATTGCTAGCACAATTAGCACTCAATTTACATGTGCATCCATAGACCCAATTAATTAAATTTTATTGATGCCTAGTTGCTCTTTAAAATGCTTTCCAAATGCCTTCAAATTGATTTTAAATGGTTGATAGTGAAAGTCAGTATGTTCCTGGTAGTAACCCTACTGATTTTCATACAGATGTACCTTTCATACTGTAAGCATTCACTGCTTCCCACTTGGTGTCTGACAATGTGTTCACTGCTGGGTAACAGAGTATTTGGGGAAAAATTATGCAATGAAATGCAAAATATCACAATTACAGCTTCTGATGAAGACCTACTCTTCTCCCTTTCTTAAATGCTGTTATTTATTTTTTAACTATACTCTAACAGATGTGCTTGTGGCATTGCAGTGTTCCCCCAGCTAAAGAATGAATGAGTTCATCCTTGTTGACATCCTTGTGAGCCTTCAAGACAGAAAATTGTTATTCCTTCTGTCTGAGGAACTGAACCACAGACATCAAAAAACTGATTTTAGATCTTTGGACCACAGAAGGAATTTGCAGTAGATTTTAGCACTAAGTGACTTTCCTAAAGCCACAGAGTAGGTCCCAACTGTGATTGTTTAAATTTAAGCAGAGTGTGCTTGTCAAAAGCCCTGGACTGTGTTTTTTATTAAATTAACTGTATCAATTTTCCCTATTTTAGCTACTTTTTCATATTTTACTATTATTTCTGCTAATAATAGTAAAACAGTTCATAGTTCTCTGAGTAGTGGAAAGTTTCTGCTTTATTTTTCAGCCAGGGGCTTTGTATTTCTGTCATGCATCATTATGGCAAGACCCAAGAGTTGTAAAACCTTCTCCTGTGGCTCTGTGGGAGGCTGATTTCCATGACATCCTTTATCCCCTGAGTAAGCACCTGCTTAGCCTGATTATTACCTTGATGTTTCTTACCTAGCTTATGCCTAATGTGAAATGCTACTTCAGCGACAATATGAAAACATAACTGTCTGCCTGTCTCATAAATATGTTTTTAGCAATTACATTTGTTACAAATATTTTTAACACATACTGAGTTTTGCTGGATTATAAATTAGTCTAAAAGTGTAGCTTTTAGTCATACTTCATAATTAGCTTTTATTTATACAGTTTATGTATTTTTAAAAAGCCAGGAAAGTGTATGAATGTGCATTCATATATATATTTTATAAATGTAATATTACCAAGAGACAATTTAAATGTTATAAACCTACATTCACAATTTAATGAAAAAATATTTTTCTAAATTGAGTATAACATTAGAGCCTCTAACAAATACTATCCAGAGGATTCTACACTATGATTTTTCATTCACTTAACATTGTGATTTAAACAATATTAACTATCATATCATTTCATGTTATCAGAAAGACAATCAAGATGAAATCTTAATTACTAAAGAACTGTCAAGAGACATTAACAATTTAATACTGAATTTTATAAAAGTAATGATTGTCCTATTACATATGCTGTAATTTCCCTTTCCTGACTGCTCTAATAGTTTCCTCACTCATTAAACACTTATTTTCTCACTACCTGCCAGCAGTTTCATAGGTATCCTCATTTAAGGAAACTGAAAGAATATGAAAGAAGATAATATGAAGGAAAAATTACAGCTGAAAAGAATTACAAATGTAAAATATAAACCCAGGTTACTTTGTAAAATAGAGTACATATAGGTAGTATAGCTGCATTTGAGAAATCTTTAAATGGGCAATGAATTAAGGGAAAAGCTGATAAAGTAATATATGCAATTTTTTTTCCAAGAAATATAACTTTGATGTAGGCAGTTGATCTTTTTCCTTGAGATAAAAAAATCTAACACTAGCTTGCCACAACAATGTGAATATAAAATATAGAAAAGATAAAATGTAGTATAGTTTTCATATCAAAACCTGGCATCAATGTGAAATCAATCATTTAGACAATAATTGGCTTCCAGGTTAATTTTCTATGCTATTGAAAAAAAGGCTGAAATGACTCCCCAGATATCACAGTCCAAGCTTGTTTCACAGTGACACATGTGAATGTCTGGTGGAACCAGGAATGTGAATCCTTCCATTAACAGCCACTTGAGAACAGAAAGCATTAATTCTTTCAAATGAGATATTAATTTCAGCATTGTTCCAGGGATCCAACAATTGTCAATAATTTTCTTAATAAAGCATATTTCCCCCCACCAAGGAAAAATCAGGAAATTCTTGTCTTTTCAGATCAAACAAAATTTTAATCAAGGAAGGTCTTTCAGCATACCCTGAAGTCAAGTCAGATGCAAACAGCTTCCAAACCAGTGAGGACTATCCAGGATAATTACCTGCGTTGGGAGGAATACCTTTGAATAATTACCCTGCTCGATTCAGAACAGAGACTTGGATGTGTTTACCCTGCAAATCCAGAGAGTGATGGAGCACAGAATGCACATGCACACATCCACAAGACTAAAGGTTTTCATTTCAACCCAATAAAATCGGTAGCATTTTTTAAAAAAAACTTTGGTTTCATCAAATAGGTGGCAAAATCCCATTATAGTGCAAGTTTTAATTTTAATTTTTTTTAAAGGAAAACTGATAAAAAATATTCATGGAACCTTTATTGGGGTAAAAAACCACCCAAAACCCCCATACTGAAGTTTATTAATTTTCAGAGGTTTCTTTCATCAGTAAGTACAGAAGAAGAGAAAAATTCCTGAAAGTCTCACAGCTATAGAAAAAAACAAGGGAAATTCCTACAACTTTTTTTTTTTTTTTTTTTTTTTTTTTTCTAAATTTAACGTAAAGAAGCATTTCTAGCTTATATAATATTTCTTAAGGTCACTGGGTTAAAAGTCTCAAAACTTCAGGAATGTTCTGCTCAGAATCAATCACCCCAAAGATCCCTTGTGTGGGCTAGTGATCAGGTACCTGCTCTTAGGAATGCATTTGCTAAGGTTGAGTCTATTCCTTACCCACCCTTCCAGTGCAGGAGATAAACTGTAAATCAATTTGCTCACAGCTGACACCAGCCAAATACACACAGTGCATGTATGAGTTGTACAGGAATGTCACACACAGGACCAAATTCTGGCTGCCTTGGGAAGAGGAATTTGCAGATCCCATTTCCAGACGAGATTATGTTAGAGACTAGGAAACAGAAAATGTATCAGACCCCAGACACAATGCTGTAAGTATGCCCAAGAGTAACCTAAAGCTGAAAGACCTGCTTGGAATTCATATGGTGTAAGCTGAGAATTTAAGATCTGGGTCATCAGATAATCATCAAGGTAGAATCTAACTGGCTTTTAGGGTTTAGGAAAGATTTTCTTTTTTTCCATATGGAGATTATGGCACTGTCATGCTGTAAGAGGGCTTGTGCATTTCATTCACCTATTTCTGAAGCCCCTGGTCAGACAGAAGATAATGGCTCAGAAATACACTGGGTTTAATTTAGCACACTGGATAAGCACTCTAAAATTTCTGCAGACTTGTCAACAGACACCCTCTACAGATGCTGTATTCTGTTATCTTTAATCTGCACCAACCTTTTATATTGACATTTTAAGTAAGTACCAATGCCAGCAGAAACGAGAACAAATTCAAGGGCTTTAATCAAGCTGGAGCCACTCGTGGGTTGCAGACCGCAGTTGGTTTGTGCCTTCAGTAGAGCTTCCAGCACAGTTAATCTCCATTTCTCCACTACTTGGCTCATGGTGCCAACCTCTCCTCCTCCTAACTGCTGATTGAATGTGAATGGAGTGTCTAGCTGAATCCAACAAGTATATCTGAAAAAGGGGAACATGTTTTATAGCAAGACACACGATCCTTGCACAGACAGAAGAAAGAACAAAGTTAAAGCTCCTCAAACAGTTACTGAGTTCTCAAGTCTTATACAATCTGATGGAAATGCCAAGGGACAACAAACAGGATAGTGTAGAATTGCCTGGCTGTTGTCAGCCACTGTCAAATCCCTAATTCTATTTAAACATGAAGTTTTGGCACTTAATTTCAATCCCAAAATAATAGCAGCCCATAAGACGAATTTGTGAAATATTTCAGCACTTAGCAATGCACTGTAAACAACTTGCTACACAGCATATTCAATATGAATTAAAAAATTTGTGTTTCTGGATTTTCCTGTTTAGAAATTTTCCTTTAAATTGGTAAGTATTGGTATTCCAGTTCCAAGCCAACAAACAACATTAACATTCTCACAGGGATGTGTGAGTAAAAGTAATCACTAATAACACTGAGAATATCAGTAACTGTCATTCAGGAAAGTTCTTGCCCTTCCCCCTTGCATCCAGATTTAAATTCATCATCCTCTTTAAAGTGGGATTTAAAGCCCATCAATACATCTTTCATCTTAAAGATAGACCTATGCTGCATGGTGGCATTGTATCTCCCACTACTTAATATTGCAGCAGTATCACAGCTCCTGGTGATTGGCAAGAAGAAAGTTTAAGGATGCTCTCTCATTTCACTGTGCAAGAATTGAATTAACACGGCATAATAAACTCTTTGTGCAATCTCATTTTTCTCAAATATTCACAAGAAATACTCAAACCCAAAATGTTCACAAGATCCTTGCCTGATATTATGCCCTCCCCTTCATTTTGAAATATCTTGCCTCCTGCAAGGCTTAGGACTCTTTCACCTCCCAAGTGGGGAAAATATGGAAGAGAAAGTGAACAATGCAGTTTTGCAAAAAGTAGCATTTAGTCTAAAAATGAGCTGTAACAGAAACATCCTACTGTATAGTAAATTCAGCCTTTACTGAGAAAATCTAGGTTTCAGATTTTAAATTCCATTATTATCCATCTGTTGCACTCAGTTATCATTAACTTAGTGTTTGTCAGGATCCATTAAGGCCAATTAGCACGTCAACAAGCAGAGATAATGCAGTTAAATATCCATCTAAAGCCCCTTCATACACGGTGTTCTTGAGCAAGTGCTGAAGGCAGCAGCAGGGACAGACATAAGCACCTCCATATAGGTACCTGCTTCATTAATGCTGACATGGAAGTGACATTTATACAAGACACTACATGAAATGTGGCTTATCAATCACTGGAGTAATTCATAGCTTATGTGGATACTTATGAAGACAAACGACATAATATAAAACCATGGATGACAAGAAATAAGTGCTTCTGTGTTGTTTCAACCATAATATTGAAGGATGTAGGCCAGATGAAACTGGTGAATTAATTAATATCTTTTATTAGAGTGGCCAGTATAGATGGGAAGAAGCAAGGGAGAACCTCCAGAAACTGGAGTTATAAAAAAAGACCTCAAACCACCAACCAACCCAAACTACCCTGAACCACCAAACCACTCCACAGGCTCCCCAGTTTACAAGACTGGGAAATTTCACGAATGCATAAAGCAGTGATTTCAGTAATATTTTCTGAATCCAGCTAAGTGAGCCACTAAGATCATCCACAGACATGCAACAATACAGTTTACAGTATGTGAACAAACTTAACCAAGATGACAGCTGCTTCTTTTGGATAGCTTCCAGCTAAATGAATTAATACTTTGCTTAGTAGGAATGCATTCCACTTAAATTTTCTTTAGACACCTTATATCAATCATGTACCTCCAGTTTTCTTATTTTCAAGAAATAGAGCATATCAGCTAAATCCTGAGTGTTTGGATGGGTCAGCACAACTTCAGCTGTGATTTTTTTCATTTATAAAAAAAGTCTCAGCAATTTCAAAAATTGTATTGTAATATATTCCTACACTTCCTTGGATCCACTTGAAAAGTGTCACTTTATCCTTTCCAAGATAAAGGTAGCATGATGGAAGGCTCTAGAGATCAATCAAACCCCTGAAGGACTTGAATTTTGTTTCAGTTTTGGTTTTCTCTCCACCAGAGCCATATAATTCCCAGCTTGGACAACAGTTACAAGTGGAAGAAAGTGGAAAAGAACAAAATCCTCATAGCTGCTCTTCTTGAATGTGCCTCAAATGCTTAATTCTTTCTAGAGCACATTTCTACAGTAACAGACCATGAGGAGGAAGGTAATACATTCCAGTACACATACCACAATAGTCGCAAATCTCAGAACCATCTCTTGGTGCTGAACGATTTTTATATTTGCTCTTATTTGTTTCGAGAATGATTTTTACCTGAATCAAATGACCCAGATTTTATTTCCAATTAGTAAAAAATATGCCAAGAACAGGAAGAAAACATTCAAGAAGGCAACTTGAATACTTAGAAATGCTACTGTATGGGCTAAAATTTCATCAGAATAACTACTGAGATTTTGGTATTTATTCCCATACTTAAATCAAATTTTACCTATACCTTCAAATCTAAATATCTGATTTTTGCTAAAACCTAAATCCATACTAAAACACTTCTTGACTGGACACCTCTCTTCTATTTCTGTGCCATTAAATTGCTTAAAAACTTTTTTGTTAAAACATTCTGCAACAATATAAAAGTTTCAATTAATTATTTTATTAACCTAGCTGTCGTTTAATTTGCTTGTTACACAGAAATTCTAATGGAAAAACTTGTTTTCTTCATTCAGAGTTTGCATGTTATCTGCTCTAGAAGGAGACTTTAAAACTGGTGGAAATGCAACCAAGATAGAAAACACACAGACTACAGATCTGCCATTTCCAGAGCACGAAGTATTAGCAAGTATTGTATGCAGTTATAACACTATGACTGAGAGTGGGAAAGTATATTTTAATTCAGCCTGAATTTAACTGAGAAAAAAGAAAATCAATTATGACATAAAAGGACCAGAGAGTTGCAAGGGGAAAAATTATTTAGAGCCTCACAAAATATCACTACAAAACCAATAACCCCAGGTCACACCTGTGGTAGAGCACTTTTTTTTTTTCTTTTTTTTCTTTTTTCTTTTCCCCTTAAAAGCATTTGTCTCCTTTTTTATTTATTTTTTTAATGGGGACTTCAGAGGCAGTTGTTAAACTAAAAACATCCCTTTGGGTTTGGGATGAAACTATCAAAATCTTCCTCACTGTAGAGCAATATTACATTTCCCCCCCTTGAAGACTTATTTCATAAAAATGTCAGCTATTAAGTTAACATTATTTAAAGGGGTTTAGTTTGTAGTTACTGAATGCAACCTAAGCTAAATCCATAAAGGTCTGACATTGATCCCTGGTTGTATAAAACATGATACAGAGAGGCACTAAATAAATAATCTGTATACTGCTTCCAAAGCATCTCTATTTATCACTGCATTAATGATAAGGATCTGATTTAAAGTGAACCCTAGCGAGGGTCAAATCCGAGCACAAGCTGTAATATGATCTGCAAGAGTGCTGATAACCTGAAACAATATGAAGAAACCCTGTCAGATAAATAAAACAAACCAGTGGTCCATTAAACAGCTCAGAAGGATGCCAAGAAACCTAAATATGGACTGAACAATTTTTTTCTTTTAAAATTTATTTTGTTTTAAAGCAGCACAGAAAAGCTACACCTGAAGACTGAGTCAATCTGAGGCTGAAGAAACAACACTGAAGAGAATAGCAAAGACTGGTCTTTAAAAAAATATGCAGCCACCCATGAGAAAGTTTAGATGTGCCCTTGTATCTCTCAGAGACCTCAAGAATTACCATTAACCTCTAAAATATCAAAGGCAATTGTTTCCAAGGCATCATCAAATGTCTGACATGAACAGCCCAGATTATGGAAGAAAACTGTGGTTTTTAGGCTTACAGTACAGGAATTCTTTAAAATCTTATAATGCAAATAAAATTTTCTCATGACTTACTGAAGAAAATTCTCATTAATCCTTTTAAACAATGCCAAAGGTCACAAACTCTTGTGGAAAAACAGGGCAAAATTGTATTTGACCAGTGTCTGTTATAAATACGTGAAAAAAAACACCAAGTGTAAATAAACAGGCAGCCCTTTGTTAAGCTGCAGGCTCACATGGAACCCCTGCTCAGCATCCTCCTACCTGGGGGTTCATTCAGGCTGCTTTCTAATGTCATTTGGGCCATCAAACAAAGACTTGACCAGCTCAGGACTGAAACTTGGGCAATCCCCATTCTGCATCACTCTGCTGTCCTCAAACTCCCTTATGGCTCAAGCATGTGAAACTAAACAGATCCATTCTGATCTTTTGATCGTTTATGTCATTTTTGTTGTTTGCATTTCAGTAAATAAGCAACATCCCAGCACTTCAGGCACGGATGGGAGAAACAAAATACTCTTTGGCCTGAGGACCACACAGATGACATGTCAGGGAGGGAAACCAAAGCACTGATAATTTATCCAGACCTCATGCCCATCTTTCCATATAGAAAGGCTCCAAAGTAATAGTTAATAGCTTTTACTGACATTAGAACTACTTTCCATAGTTTATTAAAAGCAGTTAATTTAAATAGAAGAAATAGCAGAAAAACCCTTGCATCAGTTGCACTGTATGAGGTTTTGTTCTACTGGACACAATGTATTGTGCTTTGGTCGGTGCAGAAAACACTCTCAGATTTCATTCACTTTCTGCACACTACAGTCTCACCTATTTTGCTTTGAGCAAGATTTCTTTCCCGTTCAATTCTATAAGGCTTTACATAAATAAATGAAATAAACATATTTTAATTTTTCTGAAAGATCGTGGAAGGAGGCTACAAATATAGAATATATATTTGCTAAGCAAAGGTGCAAAGTTTATCCCTGCGAACTTTTTTTCCTTCTTCCTACCTCTCCTAATGATAATTAAAGCAATAATTAGTAATAAAAGGTACCAGGTACCTACATAAAAGAAAATATGTGGCTATTAGAAGTTATAAAGTCAGCAGTGAAGAAAGAACTAGGAAAAGAGGAAGGTTGTGAGCAATCAAAAGATTTAGAAGTCAAAGAACAAGAGCGTGATAGAGAAATCAGAAGGGATCAGAGCAAAGGCAAGATGCATGTAATTAATCCTTGAAAAACAAATGTATTTACATCTGTGCCTTCTTCTAACTGTTGTGTACATGCTTTTGGTGGTTTTTAAAATATGTTTATACTATGCTTGCCTGGATATTTAAGCACAGTGCAGTGATCATGTATGAAAAGATGTTCATAACTAAGATATGAAAAGCTGAATGAAAAAATCAGACCCTGGGTTCCAAGATTCCCATTGCCCAGCTTCAGAATCCCATACGGAAAATTATATTTCATCAGCACAGAGCAGTGGTAGAAGCAGCATCTTTAGACTGTACTGCCATGACCCAGACAATCCATAATGAGAAAAACAAGTAGATGGATTATTTAATCAGGTGGATTTGCTCTTCAGTTTCAATTAGTTTCATAATCTTAATATTAAATAAATGAATACATAAATAAATAAATTCTTTTAGGACACATGTATTGGGGAACAGGATTACAATATGCTGATAAATTAATTGCTAACTAAAACTTTGTCTGATGAGATCCTGTACCAAAAAGGCTGGTTGGGAGGAGCTGGATTCTTTTATGCTACCCAAAGTTCTTGGTAAATTTAGGAACTCAGTCACAGAAAGGTGAAAAAGAGATTCAAAGCAATATAAGAAAGAAAGATGCAAGCTAGCCTCATAATTCTGATCTTTGTCATAATTATTAAAAATATCACAGAATCTAACATTTCATCAATATAACAATTTTACTAAAACTATTGATAAAACTGTAAAGTAAAATTGATATCTCTGATGCTACTTCAAATTAATTCTATTGAAATGTTTGACCTTGAACTTTCCTGTAATTTTGCTTCACCCAGTTTATGCATTTGACTAAATTATAAATGTAATGTCTTTGTTAATAGTTCCAATTCACTTTGGATTTTAACTCCTTTTTGAAACAGTCTCTCCAGTATTTGCAACTAGGACATGTGGGCTGGGTATACTGCCCATTTAAATCAGTGATGGAACTGGTGGGAACTGGGTTTTCTCAAGTGTATATGCCTAAGAGAATACTTTTGTTTTTATAACAATGTATGTTATCAATGTAAGAGGACAGAGCAGTTCCCAAAACAATTTCTCTGACAGTCAAACGCAATATGACAACTTCCTAGCAACAAGTTTTCTGGCTAGAGAGGAGTTAAGTTTGGTCCTTCTGCTGCATTATTCAGGTACCAAACAATTCACTCCATTCAAAAGAGATAAAAAAAATGGGGGGTTGTATTATTGGAGCAGACAATTCTGTGTTTGCACCATAAAACGTACCAGGAAATTTTACATTCAGGCTCTGCCCAGATTTACGCTCTGAGAAATGTGATTTAGGAAAAAAAACCTGTGTGTGAATGTTTCAGGCACATAACTTTTATGAAACCAGTGTTCTGCTGCCTGGAGTTGTGGCCTGGCTGTGTGAGACAAGTGCAGTGGGGCAAAGACAAACTGAAGCTTTTCCTCCAAGGTCACTATTAATTACCCTTCTGTTCTGCCCACTCCCCATTTATCTTAAGTAAAACCATGTTAACAAGATGATTATGCACCTATTTAAAGGAATAAAAATATTTATTGTCTGAAACTCCATTAGAACTGCCTGCTCAGGACTCTGACATGCTCTGCAGACACATGCAGTCAGCTGTGAGCAGCAGCTTCACAAACATCTGGTTTTCCAGGCTTTGTGCTGGAGCATCCAACTGCCTCACTTACAAATTGCATGCAGTTCATTGTATTTCTGTGAAATAGGAATAATTTCATCACTTACTTTATTTCAAGTAAATTTAATGAAAAAGACAATTTTCATTTTAAAAACCTGAGAAAATATTAGAAATAGATAATTTTAAAGGAAGCTACCATAAAAATTAATATCTGTACATTATTTATGACCTTTCAGGCATAGCAGGGGTTTGTGGGTTTTTTTTTGCATTTTAGAAGACTGCATCTGTAGGCAATTGCCTTGCTCTGATTTTGCAAATTGCTTTTAATATGTATTTAGACAGAAACTTCTTGATATCTCAGGAAGCCAAAATGTTGCATATTACAGGCCAATTATGTGATCGCTCCCATACTAAATATTATTACAAAATCTGAAACAATCAAGGCTCCACTTAATCCTTAGCATATGAGGGATACCTTCACTAATTTATAAGATTTATCTACCACCTGAAAATTGGAAGCCTGGGTAATTTATAATAAGTGGTAATTGTTTTGGTCCAATATGAGGAGGTTCTCTCTGTCTCTGTGTGTGCTGCCCTGGCCCTGGGAGCTGCAGCCCCGTGATGAGGGGTGCCCAATACCCCTCAAAGCAATGCCAGGAGAGGGACAGGGAGAGCAAAGGCAGGAGCCTTTTCCCTCTCTGACACTTTTATTCAATATCTGCCCTCCCTGGAAACCATCTCTGTGGGAACCTAGAGGACAATTTCCAAAACTACACCCAGTTTTTGAAGTTACTGTAGATAAAGTCTTTTTCCTCTGTTAGCTGACCATTCATCCACACAAAGGATGCTAAAGAATTCTGTGTCCTGTGTACTTTACTACATTTACAGCCCTGGTTTTCCCCATCAATTATCACATTCCTATGGTTTATGTTTATGATCTTTATGCTACTACATCTACAGCTTGCAACAAAACTTCTGTCTGCAGCTGGATTTTAGGAGAGTGCTGCACCTCAGAGCACTCACCAATCTTGATGCCTACTGAGAGAGGTGCTTGCATTTACTCATATTTTCATAAAAGTTCATTTATGACGTTACCATTACTATGAAAATCAAGCCATAAAAAGACTTGGAGAATCCACCGAACTCACACAGAAATAGTGGACCAAATAAAATTTTTGCAATGACAAAATATGATAATATTTGATATTAAATTCTATATTTAAGCTCAAGCAAAGCATTTCATTTTGAGATGCTTCTAAGGAAAACAAGGGACAAGATAAGGTGCATCCAAAAAAATGGCAAAAAGAAAGTTCTCCTCTTTCCTTTTTTTTTTTTTTTTTTCTTTCCTTCTTATTCCTTGGAGAACACATGCTTGAATCTCCCAGTTCCTGGCAATGTCCTAATTATGTGCATGCAGTGTATAGCTCCGCCTCTTGTAGATGTTAGTGCCTGCTCCAGTAAATGGTTATTTTAATTAAGTAGAAGAAGGTCCCATATCTCCAGCCCAAGACAACTCCTTGGAGGTAAAAGTGCACACTCAAGAAAAGTAACCTGAACTTTCAAAATTTTTAAGGTAATGCAACACACACAGACTGATTATAAGAATTATGGAATATTAATTTTGGATGACCAAATCTATATTTTTTAATTACTGTAATATTCAACAGCTCTGTCACTAAGCCAGTTGAACTCTGCATCTCTCAAAAATGCTGCATTCCATTCTTTACTGTTGCAATACTTGTGGTAAAAAGGAACTTAAATCATTAACCCCCTAAAATAAATGTTGAATAATTTTATCAAAGACAATGAAGACTTGTTTTCTACACAACCACAAATCTGACCTGCTGGAGTTTACCAAGGAACTACTTTGTGTTTTCTGCACTGGCAAGAAATCCCATGTGCTCATACTGTGTCACAGCACAGAAGTAAGTCAGCCATGGATTAACTTCCATATGTTCTTTTAATTGATTTAACAAATATAGATAAGATAAAGATACTTATGTGGCATTGTGAAGAGCACAGACTAAGACCTGCTCACCTCCTGCAGTCTTCCCAGCACAGACCTTTGTGGGCATTTCTTGTGAAAGGGGTTCAATTTACAGCACATTTACAGGAATTTAAGAAGGATGACACACAGGAGAGAGGGGGTTCAGTTTTAGCTCCTTGATAAAATTAGTATCACAAACTTAGAACTCTCAAAATACTTCCACAATTGCTTTCTTTACAGTTTAAAATAATACTAATGGTATGTTTCCAAGCCTAATTGCTATGATTTCACTTCTATAGGGATTTATAATCCATTTTAATCTCTCACAGAACACACCCTTTAAAGCAGAAATCAGCTTTCTAGACACCCCAGAGAACTAGAAGCCTTTAAAAGAATATTTTACTGTCCCTTTGCAGACATCATCCCTCCCAGACTGCCTAGTTTTCAGATTGAGGCTCAGAATGGATGCAGGGGCTTGTTTCTTTTTGGTCACAGCACATAACATGCTGAGACAGTGACGATCTGTGGGAATTCACTAACCCGCTCGGAATTCTACATTTTATAAGAGAGAAAATGTCAGATGTGGTCAGCCTCCTACCCTTTTATGGCTGACTTTTATTATTCACTCCTGCCTCTTACAGCCTACACCTCCTGAGCAAATGTTCAAAATTCTATTCAAATTGCAGAAGCCTACTTCCTCTGCAGAGAATAATACAGATTCAAAGGAGGACAAGTGTTGTTTATTAGCAATTATCATGAAAGTCCTTCCTGTAATTAACCTCAGCTTCATGGACACCACTATTTGCACTTCAGCTATCTCATAAACAGGGGCTACATTTCCATTATTGTTAGGGAAGATGAGTCACTGCAGAAGAATGTTTATCTCAAGTCAGTTTTAACTGGTTTTTGTCTGCATGAGATATTAGTCACTGGTACCTACAAGATTACAAGAAAGTCTGGATTTCGGTTTCCTTTTTAAAAACCTCTTTCCTCTGCCCCTTCATAGATTCAGAATTCATCAGTAACAGCATAAAGGCTGAGAAGTATATAAAATGCTCTTTTCAATTAAACCTACACTTTGTCTGTATGATCACTGAATCATAACCAAGAAGAATTCCAGATCCTGACCAGCTAATGGGAGGTCTAAGACACTGAAAACCCCAACATTTGCTCTGTAGGCCATAAAGAGACAATGGTGAAGGATTTGTTTTAACATTTTTCAGGCTCTCAAAGAAAGCTGAGCCACAAATCAGTGCAGTGATGTATGCCTTCTGCTTGGTGAAAAAACTCCCAAACAACCCCCCACTTTATTCACAAGACACAGTCAAAAATGAAAATACAATGACAATGCACTTTCCTAGTTTTTTGCTTTGCATCATCCCATTTTATTAATAATTGAACAGTCTGGACATTATGAAATGTTAATACAAACACTTATCACATAGAATATGAATGTATATCCCAGTTCTTTAAACTAAAAAGGAAAAATCCAATAGTTTCTGATGACCTAAAAATACACACAGGCAGAATTTCTCTGTCTCAGAACTAGCTGCAGGTATTCACCACAAGACCTGGGCCCTCCTGAAGGGTATTCAAGAACATCCTTACATGTTTTACATAAACAGAAGTAGAAAGCAAAGTTAAAGCTTTACTAGTAATACAATATTAAACAGCATAGTTGTGACTCTTGCAATCTGACTGTATCCTAAATTAAACCTGATTCAAAGGGCCACAGCTAAATAAACAAAGTAGTTAAATGCATACAGGGTAGCAAGCAAAACTCCCCGAAAAATAAAAACATTAATTAAGACTAACTGGATTTGAAATTCTTCCCATACTCACTGCTTTGAGTAATTTCATTTCATATTCCCAAGTGCTAATTCAGAGAGCTGCATCAGAGCTTGCAGAAATTCATGCAAACTGTGAGGTCAGAGATGAGAATATTCCTTTACTTTAGATGCAAGTTTACTGGGCATTTGTCATTTTACAGTTATTTTCCTCTTGTGGGAAATGCCAGGTAACAGCAACTGTGAAGAGCAGTCCTGGGTTACTGCGTGCAATAACATCCATATTTCTACATCCATTTTGCTGCAATGATAAGTTTTAGAAAAAATAAGTTTTTTCCATTTTTTAAGGGTTTTTGAATGCTGTTGATACACATTAGGTTTGACCCCAATAAGGCTGAATGCCATTCTCTTGACGAGGTTTTTTTCAATGTATACAGTGAAACAACTGCAGACATAAATTGTGTACAAGCTTGTTTTTTTCTTTCCCAGTGGGAGTGGCAACTGAAACCTGGACCTTTGCCACGTTGGTTGTGCAATTCAGCTCACAGTACTTATAGAGACGGGATGGTCAGTGCACCAGCATACTAATGCAGCTGACTGCCAGACTGGCCTTTGTTAGTATTTTATAAATTAAAGTAAAACCACAGTTTCATGTCAGACCATTGCACGTAATTCTAGACATGGAATATAACTTCTGGTCTCGCCACCTACTGCTAATGATAGTTTTCTGAACTCATAGTTTCCAGCGGTGGCATTGGAGTTTTCAAGTATATTACAGAGAAAACAAATATTATCTATCCTTTTTTTTTCTTCTTTTCCTCTGAAGCCCATGAATATACAACTGTATGGTTTTCTGTTGTGCATAAGAATTATCTAACAGTTTGCCGCAGTTTCTGGTTAAGACAAAAGAGAAATTAGCTTTGTAATAACATAACAACAAGCTGAAATAAATAATCATTGCACTTACAGTGTTCATCCAGAACATCAAATGTGATTTTTGGTCAGTTCTCCTCTTTCAGGACTAACACACTGACATATTAAACAATTTTAATGATAATAGGAAATAATCACAAACAACTGGACTGCAGGATATTATATTCCAGTATCATATCAAAAGTTACCAAACCCACTGTATTTAAAAAAATTGTATTTAGTTTTCAATTGAAGCATTCTCATATTCATGAATCTTTTGGCATAAAATCATTTTTCATGAAGGGAAAAAAAATCACATGAAAAGATCCAGACATTTGGAAAAGCTGCTATGATGACCTTAACATTTTCAGCGAAAAAGGAAACATTTTAAAAATATTAATTACTAGTTTTGAAATAATTTCTCTTTTTGAATGTACATTTGCAGTAGGAATAACTTTTATAGCTTGAAGGTACTGACAGGGATTCTACTGAATAAACTCTATTAGCTTTGCCTTCAGCCCAGCCTTTAAAGCATACTTAATTATAACGAAATGGTACTTTGCTCTGTCAACAAGTTGTGAAGTCACTTGCTCAACCTTTTTCCTTTCATTCCCTCTGCTATTCCTCTTCTCTGGACCTGTTTAATTTTTGCATTTCCTGATTTTTATCTTGGGAAAACAAAAGGCAGCTGCCCTAAGTTACATGAAACAGCAAAGTGACTCTGCTAGTTAGTGATTTGCAGGTTCTAAACAGTGAGTTGTGTGAAATGAAAAGGGGAGTGTCATGTTGCAAAAACTCTTTTCTCTCCCCTTTCTACAGCTGTATTTCTAATCAGCAGAAGATACATCTTGCTTGGAGTCAACCCCCTTTCTCTGCACATTCTTAACCTTCTATCTTATGCATGGATCACTGGTTAGCTTAGAAATGCACAGACACAAAAGGGGGAGCTGACATGTGAGGTTTGATGGCAATAATGGCTGTTTATAAGCCTAATCCATCACATTTAGTGGACACCTCCATTTTTGTCCCTCTGAAAAGGTATAAATAATAAAATGGTATAGCTTCGGCTCAGAGGTGCCTTGGTAAATATTTTAACTATTTACAAGATCACATCAATAACAAAAGAAGCATCTGTACCATCCATACAGAGGCCTCTGAATCATTAGAATAGTACCCAGATGGTTCTTACAATTCATCAACAATAAAATGTCTTCATGACAGAGCTTTTGTGACATCATTGATATTTTTATATGCCACTGTTCAATACTCCAAACTCTCATTCTTTCCCCTAAGAACATCTCAGTAAATATTCTTTCTTTCTCACAGAAGAGGAGGGAAAAAAAGAAAAAAAAAAAAGACAAAAACTTAAAATAAGGATCCACAAGGTAGATCCAGCTGTAACCTTCTCCCTAAATAATTCTCTCTTTCTCTCCAAATAATCAAGGATCCAGATTACTAATATCTGGAATACATCAAGGTTATAACTGTGTCAAATCCTTTGATAAACTCAAGCTGCTACCAGCTACTTGGGCAGTAGCAACTGACAGTTTTTCTTTGATTTTCCTTTATCCATATCCCATCCAAACAGCAGCACGTCAGAACAGTAACAGAACAGAGGAAAGGAAATTCAACAGTTACAAAAGTAGTCTGATGCACTTCCTATTTGAGATCTAACAAGTCAGCTCTGGGGATAAAGTGAAGTTTATTCTGTTTCTTCATAACACAAAATACTTGGAAATGGCAACACATAGATATAGAGACAGTATTACAGGTCTTGGTTTATCTAGGCAGAGGTTTTGGGTACCTGGGGTTTAGGTGTCAAATCAAAACCAGGAATACACCAGGTGATTTTAGACAAGTGCTGAACATCTACTTATTAAATAAACTATAAGCTTAAAATGTTTCATACTGAGTCTTTAGTTTCATTGAGTGATTAGAGCTGAAATTCATTAAAAAAATAACAAAATCAGTTTCCAGTTTTTGCTAGTTTTAGTCTCATTAATTTATATTATAAATTGGTCTTGAAAGGTCTTGCATAAAGAATTTACTCAATTCCATAACATTCCTTATAACATTGAAGTCACTAAGTTAAAAATGTCTCTTAAATGTTACTTCAAACTTTGACTGTTGTTTTACAAGGTCTGTGCTCTGGTGCTAGACCTTTTGTCACTAAATGATCAGAACCTTGATAAAATAGGTGAATTCCACCAGCCTAAAATGTACACGAGGATAAACCTACATAAGACAATGAAAACCAATTCTAAATAATATTATTTTATCAAATTTTTAATATCTCTGCACACACAGATAAACACTTTTTCAGAAAGATGGGAAAATGTGTAAAAGAAGAATTCTAACAAAGACTACATTTTTTCAAATTAGAAATACTTTTCAATAAAGTATGAACCTTTTCTCCTTCCCAAAGATAAGAAAAATGGCATAGAAGTAAAGCAATTCAGAAGCATTCCTGAATATCAATGCTACCCCAATTCCAAAACTTGGTCAATAAAATTAACAGCCATCCTTTGAATGCAATATCACACCTCTAAATGAGTTCAAGCTGGTGCTGTTATTGTCCAGTGGAATGTGAGATTTACATTTCACAGCTCCTCACCAAAGTAATGAATTAATCTGATCTCATAAACAAACAAGTCCAGTTTCATGTTATTTCAATGGCCCTCCAACAATGTGTGCCTCCACAAAAGAAAATATTTATCATGTTTGTGCTCAGCTCCAATTGTAAATGGGGCTGTAATAAAATGACACCATAAAAACCATTTTCACAGCTGAGTTTGCAATTTAATAAACAGATGCAAACAACAGTCTTTGGAGATCAACAGTTAAAAATAAATTAAGTAGAAGACTCCCCACATCACAATGGGAACAACTGGAACAGCCGCCAGCAACACGCAGGAGAGTCACAAGGTGTGTGTCCTTGGACTTCCCACAGGCATCAGCCTCTGAGGAATATTATCATGACATCAATGCAAATTAGTCAGATGATTTCACAGAAAGGTCAAAAGCACTCTGCTTCCTTTGCATGATCCTAAATATTAAATAATTACTCTGCAAGAACCAAATATTTTCAGACATATTATATTTTCATTGTGTTGATCTATATAATATGTATAGATCCATTCTTTTCCTTACTCTTAAAAAAAAAAAAAAGCCACCAGCATGTTTTTGCACTGGAAATGTTATAGTTCACTTGAAAAACTTCAGATCTCAAAACTAGTCTTTGAATAATGCGTTGGATTTCATGTAGAGTTCTCAAAAGTGGACAGTTTGTGGAGTTTGAAGCCAATGGGAACTTTCCCCTGAGCATAAGTGAGAGTAGCTAATCTGAGTTCTTGGGAGTCAGACCTTTAAAACAATACATTGTCTTAAAGGTGACTGTGCACAGCAGTTGACTGAAAATGTATTTTAATGTGAGTCATTGAAGACATGCATTAGGGTTATCATGAGTGGCCAGAGACTTCACAAGAGCTCAGTAATTCACCAACTAAACCTTCTCAGTAAATTTGAATCTTGGTATTCCCTAGAGCACAACGGCACCACATTAGGTCAAGAGCAGCACAGTGGGAGGTATGTAGACAAGGGTCTAAATTTCCAACAAAATCTTGACAAGGTGCCAGCTCTTTCTGAATTTCAATTTGGTTTCATGATTGCCAGTTTCTCCCTTGAATATGGATATAAGGCATTAATTGCCACTCAAGGTAACAGACTAACACAACTGCACCTCTACAGTGAAACATTTACATGGTGAAAGCTATCAGAAATATACACTGTCACCTGAAGTCACCTAAGTAAAACACTGGGAAGGGCAGAATTTACATATATATGTATATATAAATCTGTCTTCACTTATTTTTTCTATACTGGCACTGTCTTTCTCATTGCTAAATAGCTCTAAATGAGATGAACATTTAGATTTTCATATTCCTTAGGTAAAAAAGTACTTAGGAAACTTTTCACTTTGTAGGATCCAGTGTGTGATAAAGTTCAGCCTAATATCTAGTTCAGTATTTAGTATCTAATTTATTAATAAGAAATCAAAGTGGTTATATGCTTCCTCTCCCCCACCTCCCTCAAATAAGCCTCCCTATAAAGCAAGTTTTAATGAAAATCTGTACTTCCAAATTCTGACCTTGCCAATGGACCACAAAGGGCTCTGCCTAACAAAAAACTCTAAATGTAGTATTGGGAAAGAAGCAACAGTCAGTGCTAAAATATATTGTTTGTCCTTGGCAGATTCTTTGAATGAATTAAGAATTAATTTTGTCTTTTGAATTGTTATGAGAACCCTCTGCTGTATGTCCAATTATATTTTGGTAGAAGTAGTGCAATAGCTCAATAGAACACTGATAAGAGGTTCAAGGGAAACATCACCTGCAAAAGTTCAAAAGGTTTGAGGGGGCTCCTGCTCTTTAGGATAAAACATGAGCATCCCACCAAATTTGTCACAATAGCCTTTGCTGAAAGACTACAAGGACAGAAAAAACAGTGACACATAAAGCATTTTCAAATTACCTGGGTCACAAGTTTTGTCTGTACTCTTTGGATTGGGATAAATTAGATGAATTTTCAAAGTCAAATAGTGAATTCCTCTCCGACTGATCAAGAGGAAACTGTGCTGGTTATCAAACCAATGATATGATACTGAAACTAATTCTTAGTTTGAGGATTCTGCACATGCAATTTAGGTCAACATTTAAGCTATGCTTTTGAGAGATCTTAAAACTACAAGTATCTTGGATATTAGTAACATTTTGCACACAGCCTTGCTGTGCCAACATACACATTCATTTTAGGGAAGTATCTGTGAAATAAGGGCCACTCAAGGAGAGTATGAGTTAAAGGTTATGTCAAGGTGTCACAGAAAATGAGCTAATTGATGCTCCTCCAAAGTGCCAGTTAGAGCAATTTTATCAGGATACTTTAACAATTTATTAACTGCAATTTTAAAAGTGATCTAAGAACATGAACTTCAATGCCTTTGTAATCAAGAATCACCTCAGAAATTAATGATCACTTTTATGGTAGTGCACATCATTTTGAACACTCAGAGTGGTGTCTACTCCTCCCAAAACAAAGTTAATTCACATTCCTTTAAAATCAAGATATAGTTTAAAGAAATGGGCCCTGAACACGAAAGTGCAATGCTTGTAAGCATCCCTTCAGTGCAGTCAGGCAGTCAGCTGAGCACAGCACAGGCAGCATTTTTAACAGTCTATTCAGGATAGAGAAATAAACAGGTAGCAAATTGCCTCTCAGGTGATTGTGCAGGCTCTGATCCAAAGCCCACTTACATAAACAGGAACATTCCCATTTACTTTAACAGGCTTTGGCTCATGCTCCAAGAAATGCACATTTTGCTTACATTCCAGGTTAGCACAGCTCCACTTAATTATTAAACATCTGAGCAATAGTTAGGCATTTCTGTATAATAAAATTTCCAGTTCCTGACAAGAAAATGCTGATATACTTTTTTCTCATATGAAATTAATGCTCATAGTGGTGTTGAAACTCTACATTTTGATACTGGACATCTGTACTCCATCTTGCTGAAATTGATGGCTGAATTTCTCTTTAAGACAATTGACTTCACACAAGTGAGCTCTTCAGAGTTCTCTTTTGTTTGAACTTGCACTGTGCAAGTGTATTCTTGTCAAAAAGGGAGATTTTGTCAGACAACTTCAGCCTAGGTTGATGTGTGTTTTATGCCAAATCTACAAAGATTATCTATGATAGATTATCTGTGAATCTATTATCTATGAAAGATTATCAATGAGATCTGATACAAGCTGAGTCTCTACTGAGAGATATGGAACATTTACAGATCTGGAAGGTCCTACCTCAATCATCATCATGGCAGCCCACATCTAGATCAGACAAACTGTAAATACAAATTGGCACACAAATGTTTAACACCTGATATGATTTTTTTTTTTCTTCCATTCACTTCAACAATCACACATTTTAGTATTTCCAACAGCTATTTGTAAAATATCCCACATAGGAAGATAAAACCTGGTTTGCATGCAAAATTATTTTTACTCTAAATTAAATGTGGCCTTCATGAGCTCTTGCAGGCTTTCCAAATACTAAAACTGACACGGAAAGTAAAATATAAGAAAGATGTCATCAACTACCCTGCCACTTCCTTAGTTTTGAAGTCTGTCTCTCTGTAGGACTGATATGAAGCAGAAAAATAATTTAAGCAGGCTGTGGAATACCAGCTGATAATGCTCCTGAAAGACTGACCCCCTGTCTCCTTCCCTTCCTCTCCCCTGTGTGTGCAATCTGTTCTGATGACAAATTGAAGACACCTTTTCACTTCCACTGCAGTGTCTTCACACTGTGGTGTTTCTGTTTGTCTCATGTTTGTTGTATCAGTTCTCCACTAAAGGTTTGCCAGAAAGCTAACACAAAACACCAGTATCACGTCAGAAGAACTTGTCCTACATATTTAATAGTTACTAGGTATAGTTACACTAACTAAAGTCTTTTTCTTGAAGCAGAGTGCTGTTGGAGACAGAATCACAGCCTAGGGCAGGATCAGCACATCCCTTCCAGGGTCAAGCAAAAAAGACTCATCAAACTGCAAAATGGACAGACCTTGTTGTGTTCCAAGACATCAGCAATTACTCCCAAAACATTTCCAAAACCCAAAATGAACAGATGAGTAATTTATAGCTTTTAATATATGTACAAGACCTGATTCTCATCTCAGTTGGTATGAAATATCTAAAGCTTTTAATGACAGAGGATTGATCACAATAGAGCTTCATTCTTCATTCATTCTGTGCAAACCCAGTGCTAATTTTGGGAATGGTAGGGCTGATCCAATAAAAGTTCACTGTATTGACAGCACAATAAAACTGAGGTCATAATTTGACCCCTTCCCTGTAATAAGGGTGGTAAACCCCTTACCAAAAAGCCCCATTAAAATAAACCTTAGAATGGAGAAATATGCATAGCAACAGAATGAAATAATGCAACTGTCTTAATAAGAATTTTACCACAAGGTGTTCATTTAACAATTTAATAGCGTCACTTGCTAAAATTTGCTTTAAATGCTGGATATAAGGCTAAAAGTAGAAGGCAAAAGATCAAATTTCTTGGGATTCATGGTCTTTTATAGCTGCTGGATTCTTCAAGTGATGGTCAGGCATATTTCATGCTGCAGTTTATGCCTCAGTTTCCCTATGCGTAATCTGAGATGAATAACAAATTCTTTCTCAGAAATAGTTCTAAGCTTCACCATCATCTACATAAATTCAATTTGTATCGTTATTAGTTATCTACAACAAATTTTCCCTTTGCCTGTTGCCAACACGGTTCAAATTACACAGCACATGTATCCATGTATATTTCGTAACTTTAATTTACTGATTTTAGTAAAAAACATCTTTGAAATTAAATGCTGGTATCCACTTTATTGCTCAGACTGTACTTTGCTTATTGCTGTGTGTCTGCCAAATTCATCTAATCAACACCACAATCTAACTACAATCAAAGACAGTGGGAGTATTTATAAATCCAATCTGTTGCAGAAAAGTGGAAAGAATACAGACTTTGGAGTATTCAGTAACAAAAACACAGCAGGAAATAGAATATCTGATTTTTTAAAAACTTTTTCTACTCTTCCTTTCATAATTTCATTTACACTTTTCATATGAGTGAACAGCCATGTTACCTTTAAAGGCATTTGCATATTAAAATTCAAGCTAAAATATCAAAGTAAAAGAAATTGTAAAGTCCCTCATTCCAATACATTCTGCCAACAGAGCTAACAAAGGGAAGGCATGTGCCTTCTGCCCATGGCAAGGAAAGACCATGTACTGTGGCTTTTCCTCTCTCCAGGTACATTGCACACCTCATCTGCACTTGCCAGTAGATCACATCAAGCAGATTTCCTGCAGGGGTGGAGCTGGTGGGCAGGAGATGGGGGAGCAGCCTGGCTCCTGCCCTGGCAGTGTGGCAGGCAGGGGCCATGACAACTGGCACAACAGTTGTCACAGCTTTTCTTTTTGTCTCAGCCTTTCACGCAAAGGGGCAGGGGCTGACTGGACTCAGCTGCTCTGTCCCCTGGGCTTGAGAGGCTCCCAGCAATGCTCTGTTTGATCCTGGGGAACACGGAAATGAGGGGAAGATGCTGCCACGGAAATGGCTCAGGGGAATTGATGCACAGGGTAGATGAACTGTCCATATCTACAGCCTTTACTCTTTTCAGTGCTTTTCCTCACCCCCCAACACAACAGCTGAGGGTGATCACAAAATGAGACATTAACCTCTACTCCTTTTTACCCTCTCTTTCAACATATTAGTTGATCTTTTATTTAATAGATACTCTGCCATTCCTGCTTGACAAATGAGCTGCTAATCTCTCATCAGCTTTTCTATGACCATCCCCCCTGTATTTCAAGCCCTTCCTAAGCATTCATGCATTAATTTTTAGGGAGGTTCCAAATATACAGATATTACTACACCTCTTATAAGACAGGAAACTACAGCAGAGACATGTAAGGTGAAACTTTTTCAGTAATTCCAAGTGGCCACTTTGGAAAGCCCAAGTCTCTCTAAATTCCTTCACATAGCTGGGCAGTGCTCAGTACTGTGTGGCTCACAGGCTCTGAGCCACCACAACATTCAGCATCCCATCACATTGTCAGATACCACTCCACAATGTTTACACCAAAAAGTAAACAATCATAAATTGATTTTTCTAGCTCTGCAGTATAATTCTGCAGCACTGATGGCTATATCTATGGTATTAGTTAGGCAAAAAGAGAACTTGGATGCATCACACCATCTAGTTGGAATGAAATTACTTCAAACTGGCTGTACAAGCAGATATTTAAACTTAAGTCAGTCCCCAAACCCACATCTAATTTACTTCAAGTGGCAAGTCATTGGGCTCACACGAGAAAAAGTAAATGTGTAAAAGCTCAGGGAACAATCCATTTGCTTTGTTTAGGATATGATCTTGGATGGGATCTGACAGGATTATGTGTCCATGGCCATGCAGTCTGTATGGCAGATGCAGAAATGTTTCCTGACTCTCCAGGGCAACTCAAAATCATTTTCTTCCTACAGATGATCCATCCACTTTCCAGCCTTCTTAACCAGTCTATTCCAGCCTTCTGCTTTTAATTCCCACTTTGCTGTTGACCCATTTGTGGTCTGTTTCTGGTCTCAGCCTCATCTGCATTAAGCAGCAGTGACTCCTGTGACTACACGCGTGTCAGATCAGAAACCATCTCCAAGTGAAATAAAAGTGAGCTTTAAGATCCATGATAGTTACAAATTTTCACTGTATATGGAGATGTTTAGGAACATTTTACATTTCTAAGGTGCTGCAGTTTCAATATGTTGGGCCAACTTCAGTCAGTGAAAATTAAACAGACTTTGACTTTAAGGGATGATAATGGATAATTCTGGCTCATAGAACACAGTAATGGGGACTTACTTTTTTTTTTTTTTTTTTTTTCTCAGTAACACTTCCCAGCTAATATGTTTTGGTACTTTCCCAACAAATTATTAGACTGCCACTAAGGCACTGAGAGAGGTCTGATCTCTTCTGGCCCCATTTCACTTAAATGTTGTGGGGCTGCCCATTAATTTACACAGAACAACTCATGTTTCTCAGCAAGCCTGAGCTGCTTTCAAGTGGACATGTCAGAGGGCATAGTTTTGCCAAGGCAACTGAAATTTTAAGAGAAAAACCCATTTGCTGATTTGTTTGTTTCAGACCAGTTGAATGTTTTAGATTGAAAAACACTTCCAGGTTTCATGAGTTCATGGAAAGAATTAACCCAACCATACTTTAGAGTCAATTGTCAGGAATTACCATGCTGCAAAACCCCAACTGTTCTAAATTTCTCAACCAGCAGAACACACCCTAAAACTTATCTGTGTTAACCAATACTTGAGTGAACCACTATTTTTCAGCCAATTTTCTGTCATTTTAAGTTTTGTGGTGGTAAGATTTGCAGTACTTGAACTTTGTAAGAAACTAATGAAACTATATGACTTTTTAATGTGAAAGCAGAAAGTACCAATCTTTGAAACAGAAAAGGTTATAAGAGGATAGGAAATTTAATTCATAAAATGAACTTTTTAGACACAACTGAATCTTCATTCAAGGCAAAGATCTGATAAATATTGAGTAAATAAGTTCAAGTTTATCACACCTGAAGAACAGTTCAATTTCAAACGTATCATTGTCAGGAAAAACAAATACAAACTTGCCCCAAAGCTAAACAACTTTAGAGAAATCAGGAAGAGAAGAGATAGACAGACAGTAAGTTATGAACATAAAACTCTTTGTACCAAAACCAATTAACCCTAACCTAAGGCAAGCTCTTTTCTTCTAGCCCTTCATTTAAAGGTTTTACAATTTATAGCCTGTGTTTCTCAGGGGAGGTCTTGCTCTGCTCTGATTTCACATTTCACAGCAGCACATGTGTAATCCTGCTGCAGCACACAGCACACAACCCAGCTGATATGAAGAAATCTACTTTTCACTAGCTGGAAACACACTGGAAGTGAGATGCAACCAGAATTGACTTCAGTTGCAACAGGCCATGGGGGAATGTTTGCAGAAATGACAGACTGGGGGAACAATCACCAGAAATCTGGCAGTCCCATCCTGCATCTGACATCCCTGGAGGGGAAAATACCCAAACATAACCAGCCCACTACACCACAGTTTGAAAGACAGCTCAATTTTTGAAGTGGATCTATAATTGCCATAATATCAAGACTGCAAAATGCAATGCAACAACCAATTCATTTACTTACTGCCTTCAAGCACTCAGAGAAATTCATGCTTTAAAGTCTCCACGTGGCAGGAGTAACTCACCATCTTCACAAAGAAAACCCCCCAACTTGCATAAAATTGCATGTTTAATGACCTTTGAAATTTGGTATGATATCAAACCAAAATTGAAATACACACATAGCTAATCTGTCTTCAAGATAGAGCTGCTCCAACAAAACAGTTTGGAAGAGAATAAACTTTGCTATGCATCTGTAAATGCAGGCAGAGAGGAAAATAAATCTGTTCTACAGTAATTATTTGTAAACACACAAAACCTAATTTATGCCATGGAGTTCATTAAGTCAGTTTAATAATTCCACAGATATGCTTACTAAATTCTACAGTACTTAGAGTAAAAAATTCTTTCTTTTCGCTTTTCTTTAGTCATACCAAACATTTATGTAGGTATTTAGCATTACGTATTGCTATAGCTTCGCAATGTACATACAGATGTAGATAATATTCATCTTTAAAGATAGTGCCCCTTTATATTTGCATTCTTAAAAACAGTTGCATTATATTATATTGTAAAAATACAATTTTCTTATGAAAATTTAAATAAGAAACAAACTTTTTTAAAAAATTACAGTTTTAAACAAATAGTACAATTTTAAAAATATGTCCTTCTCATCCACACTCATCTTATGGAGTTGTGTCTTTGCTGAGCATTATCTTGGGTGACAGCTTTTCTAAAGTTTCCACCAGCTTTCTATTAATTATATAGTTACTTGTACAACAAAGGGTTTCTGTAGAGAATACAGAACCATATAGATATAGATATACACACATGAAAAAAGGAGCACCAGTAATGTCAGGGAAAAAAAAAAAAAAAAAAAACAAACCAAAAAAACACCTCATCATATTAAAACAGCTTGATCCAGGCAACTTTACCATTTTATATTGTATCCCAAAGCTATAATGTAAGCAGGTGGAAGGTGGAAATACAGTTTTCAAGCCTATATATTCTTCTCTTACATCAAATCCGTAGAAACACTTGTGCTAAACAATTTTTGATTTCACATTGTGAAAATAGTTTCTGAAATTATCCATTTTCTTGGAAAGAAATACTGGTCCCATGATGGACTGGAGTAAAACAAACAGGGACACTGCTTCAAAGATACTTAAAGATTTTATTTCATGGTTTTCTGCCTACAAAGTGCAGCTGTGCTTCTCATACATTGATACATGTTTACTTCTGAGTATATACCAGACATCTTAAGAGTGACTAAAAACTCAGAAAAGAAACAATGTATTTTCTAGTGATTATCTAATTATCTGTGGAGTTAGAAACCCAGCTCATTCAAGGCAATAAAATGAAAAGCCAGTTTATAAGCTGTTTCATGGTATAAATGAGCAGCCCACCAGCAAGCCATATCCATAAAACACAGAGATGAAACCACCCAAAATGCAGCTTGATAGACTCTCAAAAGCACATGTACAGTACTCGTCTCAAATCAGATATTTTATTTCAGTTTCTTATTCATACCTATGCTTTCACTTTAGGTAAAATTAGATTCTATATCTTTTGACATTCTAAGACAGAGAAAATTGCCCACTGCAGGAGTATGTGTAGTTAAGTTGAAAGAATTTGTCTGCTTACACAGTAGATGACTTTTTACCTGAAAAAAGAAAGACTACTCAAAAGTGTATGCTGCTCCCCAAGTGCCTTTTCTTCAACTGATCTCCTAGATCTCTGCATATGAAGATCTGAAGTATACAAAGACTCTATAAAATGAGTGAACTCAAAGCAGTAGTATGCTCAGAAATCCCATTATTTCCTTCTGGAAGGGTTCAGATATGGAGAGGAAATCTGGCTTCTAACCACCAAAAGATCACACCATATTAAAGAAATTAAGCCAATATTTAATCCAGTCTTATTTAGCTAAAGTAATCTTATTCTGGCTGGGACCTCAGTGTGAATATCACTTCTAGTCTGCAACATGTCGTGCTTATACTTTCACAGAAAGTTACTTTTCACTTTATATAAACAGGGGGATGGATTGAATTTGAGTACCTGTTTTCTGATCTGTCCCTTCCCTGCCCCTGCTACTTCCAGCTAAAATCCAGTTTTCTCTGTTTTCCTTTCTGCAGCACTAACCCTGGGCAGCCTCTTCCACAGAGCTGTTTGTCTGGGCAAGAGGCAGCACCTCGTACCTCACCAAGAGCTGTGCCTGTCCCGAGGAGCTGGGCACTAAATCCACAGTGAAAGACTGAAATACTTGGAGCCCCAGAAATTATGAGATGCTGGGTCTGCCAGCCTTTTCCTGGGTGAGGCTGCTAATTCAGCAATCTAGCAATTCTCACAAAAGCAGAATCTTTGTAATCTTTAATCCTGTCCAATTTAGGAGCAAGACAGAGACAGACTGAAATAACTTATTTATCACCAATGAATTCATACATGCCTTGTTTCCACAATATAAATCTAAGGATGTATCCAAACTTTCATTTTCTATGACGTAATATGTGCATAACTAAAATTCACAAGGATGCCACACTTGACCAAAAAAAAAAAAAATTTAAAAAAAAAAAAAAAAAAAAAAAAAAAAAAAAAATCAGCCTAAGTAAACAGAAACAATTTATCCCTCTCTGACAAACAACAACACTGAGAACAAATGGTGATATTTTCCCTGCTATATTGGTGACATTGGAAGCAAACATCCATGCCACCAAAATGCAAGGGAACTTTGTCCAAATCAAAGGTCTCGATGCTAAGTATGTACAAACTTGAAACTTTTAGGATTCAAAATTTTTAACAAGCAATTTCACAGACGTTGGTTGTTAGAGCTGCTTCAGAGAAAGAGCAAAACAGTAATAAAATAAAAAAAGAAAAAAAGGGTAAAATAGAAAGCAGAAGCAGCAACCGTTAATCCAGAACACTTCAATGTGATTAAAAAAAAGCTTCTCCTAGCATCAGAGAATTCATGGTTGTGTCTTCTGCTTTAAGGTAAGATTTCTTGAGCAAGAAGATTGCTTTTCTTCTCCCTCATTCTTCAGTGGGAGACATGCCACTTGAATATTGCTCTTTACATTTCTATTTTAAGCATTAGTGGTTTTTGTTGTATATGCAGATGAAAAAACCAAAATCTCTTAAGGTCTTCTTACACAGTGCATTATGGATGATTCACAAATGTTCCTGTTAACACTTCACTGAGAAGGGTGTCAGGTTAATAATTAGATCACAATTGTTTTCAGTGACATTTGTGAACAACAAACATGTATCTAGAAAGCTCAGGATCCCAAAGTCCTCACCCTCAGCCATTAAGGAATGCTTACATGCCAATTTTTACCTGAAGTCTCAACATAGGATTAGCACAATGCAAATTATTCCCTTCTGGGAAGCAGTGATCTGTGCAAATGGATGCTGCCAAACAGAAAATGGGCTGAAAGCAACTGTGTTTATTTAATCTTGTGCCTTAAAGAGCATTTCAAAATTTATTTTTGTGAATTTATTTTTAAAATAATTTAGCACTTTTTAGTAATCTATTTCCCAATGTAAATTACTGGAACATCACCTAGATTAAAGAAATGCTCATCATATAAAGAATCCATAGCAGTAATATTTTTTTCTGGAAAGAGTAGACACTATTAAGATGACATTTAATGTCTATGAGGGTACTGTATGTCATCTAGAGCCTATAAAAACATTTCTCTTTTTATGGTAATATCACCACCGTACAATTTTTAACATATAACAGAAACAATCATTTTCTCCCTTTCCATGCTCAAATACCTTTATTACTCCCTCTCTGTGATGTGTGATCAAACTGCTCATGTGTCAATGTTCCTACAATGTGCTCAGGGCCCAGATAACTCTTCTATGCACTTCTGCAGGAAACAGAAATTTGGGACCTGTCCTCCTGTCTAAATGAGGATCACTTCTGTTCTGAGCCAATAATTTAAAAACCTCCAGTGACAATGTAACAGCAGAAAATTTTTTGGAAGCATGTTCATGCTAATATTCGTACCTCAATAAGCCTGTTTCATAAGTTGTTCTTAAATATATGAGTTGAAAATCTTAATTTCAGAGGTGAATGTCTGGAAGTGTTTCCATTTAATGGACTCATCTTGAGTCTGTTTGGTGATTTACGCGAGTTAAATATTTTTGGAAAATAAAGGGAACAACATGTACTGGACATAAACTGAAAAATTAGGTTACTCCTCCTCCCTTCCCCAGCTTCTTAGGAGGAACTGGGTAAGATAAGTGCCACTTCAGGTAAACATACTGATCAACTCTTCATGGATTTTAGGTAAGATTCTCAATATTTCCCTTGCTCCGTGCAAGGGAATACAGAGTGTGACAGATGGTTTGCTTGCCTATCTACAAACACCACTGGAATTGTCTAAACATCCTACACAAACCTAGATTCTAGTCCCAAACTAAAATTATACATGATAATGTTACATTCTAGGGATTCTGAGACTTCCCAAATCATTATTGCAACAGAAGAGACAGAAAATTAATCTCCGTCAAAACCTCATTGAGGATGAGCTCAGAAGGGTTTTTTCAGGTCATTTCCCAGAGGATATAAGAGAGCAAGAACTTTATTTGACACAAGCCTGCAGACTGGACACTCCACATCTCCTCTGGCTGCACCACTCTGATGCTGAACTGCATTTGTTCAGTACCTGTTTCTGCACAGATTGTTGCTGTTGCACGGTGCTGAAGTCAAGCACAAATCAGGACTGAGCTCAGCTTTGCCATTTTGTATTTCTGATTTAAAACTTGTATTTATGTACTTCGCCCATTAACTGGAAGCTATGCCTGTAGCTGGAACTATAAATAACCAGTATACTAGAAATGTGAAGAAATCTAGTTGTAAAAGGGCAGAGAGGAAGTGCTGAAATAAAGTAAGTTGGCAGAAAATAATATAGCAAATCTCATTAACACATTGTGGAACAACCTTGTAAGTTAACAAAGACAGATATTTAAAGCATGTTTAATTGACACGCAATTTTTCAGTATATACCAAAGAAAAGTTTATAGCATAAAAGTACTGACAACTGGAAGTTATCTACAGAATTTTATAAGAAAGTACTTGCAGATGGAAATGTAAATTACATTTCAGACAAAACAGCCAGTGCAATAAAAGTGGCTTTTAATAAAACATGAGTGCAGTTGGGTTTTGCCAGTTAGTTTCAGAAAAAACATAATTATTCTTTTTCTAGCTAATACGTATCACTGAACAACTGCACTTTGCTATTATACATTGTAATTATTTTGATTAGTTATATTTTTTAAAAAAAAATGTTTTATTAATTAGATTCTTTTGAAACCAAGATCTATGTTTCTTTCAGCTACACATTATGACCTAAAAGTATAAAGACTGTTTTTGCAGGATTTCTCTAACATATCCTTGGAGAGAAGATTAAAACAAATTACTGAGCTCATTTCTTAAAATATCCAAAATATCACTAATCACCTCACAACAGCCAAAGCATCAGTTTTCAAATAATATTTAATCAAGATTATTTTGGCAAATGAGACTAACTTGAATCTTGACAGACAGAGGTGTCAGAGGGAGTACCCATTTTTAGATAAAACAAACCATTCCAACTTTTGCAGACAAACCCTAAGCAAGAAAACCCTAAGCATGTTTTCATCCTATCTGTGTGCCTGGAAATGTGAACAAAGTACAATCAAAAACTGTGGAGAACATACAATAAACTCATACTTTCACATTGCAGAGAAACACATTCACATGACTGAAGTCAGCAAATAACAAAGTCACTGGAATTATTTGAGCACTTAACAGAGATGCATTCTTAGTAGTAAGATTAAAAAGGTCACTTGCTCTCCATCATGATTAGCAATGTAATACCAACCCTCAGAGGAAAGAGTTTCTCAGCCTACAAGACCTCAGCTTGAAGAAATAAATGCGATACTGAATTTGAGAAAGACTAAAAGCCTGGCAAATAAATTGCTAATGGATGTGTCTGATATTTGACTGTTTTGGTTCAAAGGCAGTTTAGGATGGTATATGAAAAGCAATCTAGGCTACAAATATTACTTTTGTGCAACAAAATAAACAAGCTCATCACCATTCAAAGTATTGCAATGAAACACATCACTTTAGAGAAAAATATTCCATCTGTATTGGATCAATTGATCAATTGAGGAATTCTGGACAGTGGAGTTTTTGATACACTGACCACCGAATTCAAAGTGAAGTGCATTTCTCCTAGACATAGCAGCCAAGAAGATCAAATATCTTTCGTAAGTATTTTTAAGGGTACAAGCTGATAAAAAAACCCCCTCTCAATCTCTGTGTCTGACTGCCTGTGTGCAAGCAAAAATTGGATTGCACCAAAACTTGCTTTGATTTGATTGAAAGTGACACTGGAAATAACAAGTAAAGGTAAGGTAGGATCAAGGTGAAAAGGAAACCTCTCCTATGGAAAAAGCCTTTTCCAGATTTGTCTACTATAGCAAGAAATAAAGATCATGCCCTGAATTCTTCTTGAGTTATGACAATATCAAGGTAAATAACAATACAGCTGTAAGAAGAGATGTCACCAAACTTTGAAGACAATAATATATATTTTCATACAATATCAAAAATACAATCTCTTTTTTGTCTATCATTTTGAAAGCATTTCTTGCCCAATGTGGTTTTTTCATTCCGAGGTAGAACTTCAATCTAAAGAGCAATTTTGAAATTATACATATATTTACTATAAGCACCATTAATTGTTTAAATTGTTTAAATTTGAATCATTAGGCCTCATTTCTGCTGTGCTGGAGAAGTCTTGATCTCTGCTCAATCATCTTGCACTTCTACAGTCATTAAAAAACCACTATAAGATAAGGATTAAAAATTATTCATTTGAAAGCCACAGAACATGGGGAAGAGAAGAGGCAATAAATAGTTTTAGTTTTGCAACTCTTGGCAGAAGAATATGACAGGAAGTTTAGCCCTTCAAAAGAACTTCATTAATAAGATTACTTTTGTTTCCTTTTTTGTTATTTTTTCCCCCAAACTTTCATTATCCTCAAATAGAAAGAAAACTTCAACAACCTGAAACTGTACTTGTATTTAAACTATCTGTGCTACAAAGTTTGAAATGGCAAAGTGGTTAGCATAATATTTAGCATATTAGCAAAATAAAAGTAAACTAACAGTTTGAAACAGAGGATATTCTTGTATCAACTCGTCCTTTACCTGGTATGGCACTGTTATTAAAAATACACTGTAATATTTTGGATATTCCCTTCAGGAAAAGCTTTGAAGGCTGAATGCAAATCCATACATCTGCTGCTTCACACTTCAGTTTACTTAATATCAAAACACTTAAATGACACTTGTTTATCTGAAAAATATTCCAAACTTCCACTTTTAATAATCATACTGCAACGACAGAAACTTCCCCAAGTCCAAACTCGCAGGATCCCGGAGTCTCTAGGTTAATGATGTTCACTGCAGAGATTAAACAATGAAAACCACGAAACAAACAGGAAGGTTACAACCAGAACACTACATTATGAAATAATATTCTGATGCAATTCTGTAGATTTTGTTTTATAGACAGAAATAAACAAAGGAAAAAATGGTTGAGGCAACAGCTTATTCATGGTCTTTTATCATGGAGTTTGCTGAATGACAATTGTTCAGGATTGTCAGAAGGCAATCTAAAGACAAGCTAAATTCTTGCACAATATTTCAGCAGTGTAGCTGCTGAGAAAAATCCCAGCAAAGCACAAACAATAAAGTCAGGAGAATGCTTTGCCTTCCCCCACTCCTCAGATCTAAAAGATGTGGAGTCGAGTTTTGACTTTATTATGATAAAAAGAAAAAAATTTTCTATGTAAAATTAAAGATTTTGTGTCATCTAAATCTGTCCAGTACATCCCAGGCTCACTCACTACACAAGGAAAATTAAAACACAGCTGAACAAGAGAGGAAATAAAAGGCACAAAGATGCCCCCACTGTTCACTACTTTGCCCAAAAATCTGGGATAGTTCCCAGTGTGTAGCAGCAAAGCCACCAATCACAGCACCATCACAGAGCTACTCAGGTTGGGAAGGAGGGAGGATCATCACCCCCTCTCCTCAGTATTTGCCCTTTCTGGGGCATCCCCACGTGCATTAAGCTCAGCACACTCTCCTCTGGTTGTAGTGGGAGGTAAATTGTTTTCATCATTCAGTTACAGCTACAGTAGGAACTAAAGCTCTGCAAAGCGGCTTTGACTTAGAGGAGAATTAAGACATTAGTGTAAATCTGTTCCTATGACTTCACATAAATGTATGTTTTTCTTTAAGTTATGTAAAGGCTTGTTCATGCACATGACAAAATCCCTGCAGCCTGCTCTGTGAAAATTTCTGTATGTTCTTCTTTTATGCCAAGACTACTTTTATATGTGCACACACAGGGATTGGATATGCACATATAATACACTAGAAGCAAGCAAAGAGCATTTTGTGAAACAGGAAACTTACAAGTTAATTAACAATCATTTTATAATCAATTTATAATCTCTCTGAATCTTTTATTGTTTTTTAAAGAAAGCAGATGTTTAAATATAGTACTTATTAAAAACCCAGTTTCTACCTATAATATAGTAATATTTTATATCACTATATAGTATATAGTGATATAGTTCTTGATTATGTGACCCCAGTCAGGTCCTTAGCTATACAATACAAATGGAAGCACTAAGATAAATGTTATAAAATAATCTAGGTTACTTATAGATTAAGGCTAAACCAGATTTTTACATTAAAAATACCTGAAAAATTATTTTACAACACTATAATTTTGCAATTACAAGCAAAACCCAAGAAAAACAAACCCTAAGCATCTGCTAAAACAGGATCTGGTCTATTATATAGGAATGTTTGATTAGCCTTTTCACCTGACTGAATTTTTAATCCTAATACTTTTGGAGGTTTAAGGCATTAATAGAACAACTTGTTATTGTTATTTCCATTTTGATCCTTTAACCAAGAATAATATCTGTATTAATATAAATTCAAGCAATGTGAGATGCATGGAATTTTTTTTTTTTTTTTTTACCAATGAAGCAATTTTCATCGATAGGCCATGCTGGCATGACATTATAAGAATGAAAGAGAAATAGAAGTTAGCAACTAATATTGGTTTGTACACAAACTTTAAACTAGGCTGAATTAAGAAAGTAATATTTACTTAATAACATTTTATTTTTCTTTCTGTCAATAGACCACATTTCTTCATTTTTACAATATATTTATGTAAACAAATAGCCATTTTCCTACCAGGTATCCCTGATTCCTGCCATATATTCAAGGAGCTATTGTCTTCCAATGAAGGAAAAAATGATAATTCATTAACACTGTTTCATGAAAATACATTTTTAAGGGAAAAAATTATTAACATAATAAATGACTATTCAAGATCATTGTGAATAAACCCACAGCTAGCTACTTGAATGTCTTGATCCAAAATGTTATTTAAAGGCCTGTGCTTATTTCCAGCTGACTGTGATTCTGTGTGGAAACAGCTCCTACAAGTGAGGTTGAAAGAAAATTTTAGAAGTGAGACTTCTAAGATACAAGGCATTCTGTGTCTTATTTGCTTTAGAAAATTGTGTTAAGAATACAATTTGCATGTAAGTGAAAATCTTATAATAAAAATCCCATTTTTCTGCATGTCAAGCGATTTTTTTTTTTTTTTTTTTGACCTGCATTGTAAACTGGTTTGGGTTGGGATATGTTTGTAGTCACTTAGAAAAACATCATGTAACTCCCACTCCTCTTTTCTTTCCTGTGTGATAGGAAAGATCTCACTTTGTATCTATCTCCTCCAGAGAACCTAATCAGCTTTTAAAAATAATAGGAAGTGCACTAAAACAAAAGTAAACAGTTTTCAAAATTTGAAATCCATTCAAATGACATTTGTAGAATGTTAGCCTTAAGTAGCTTTAAAAAGAGAAAGATAATTAAAGAAGGAAAAGTGGAAATTGTTTGTGCAGGTTTCTGTTTACCTGCAAGACTCCAAACTTTTAAATTTTGTTATCTTCCTCATCAATAGTTCCTGTTAACCTGTCCCCTGGAAAAAGAGGGAATTATTGTGAAGCCCATATTTTCCCATTTCCCCTCCTCTCTGGCAGGTGATGTCTAGCAGTGGTAAAGGTAACATCAATGCTATACGTTTCTATACACTGTCTCAAATCCTGTTTATTCTCATGAAAAAAAAGAGGTGGAAGTCCAAACTGAGACCTTCCCCTTTGCAGTTTCCACCCTGACCCAACACTCCAGCTCTTCAGCAGGGCCATGTCCTCCCAGCCTCCCTGCAAACCACACCACTGGGACATTTGGCTGCATCCCCTTTTGCTCTGCCAATTCAGCCACCAGGTTCTGCCATCACGAAATGGAAGAACAGATCTCTTTGCACTCAAGATTTCAAAGACTCAATAAATTCTTCCTGAGGCAGTTTTTGAGATTAGTTTTTTAAGTCACCTGTCTGTCCCAAACTCTAATTACAACACTTAGGGCAGCATGCTAAATTAGCTTTGAAGACCCAACCTGTTTTAAGGCCTTAAAACGGTTTCCCACATTGAAGAACTAGAAAGGCAGGTGCAGTGTAAAACTTTGCTATAAATCCATTTGAACGTCCATTAGATTTTATATGGGCCTATATGCCCACCAAATTTGTGCCTGAGAAATTCCACCACCTTCATCCTCCCAGGTCAAAAAACTTTTCCAAAGGCCTTATTTGGCCAACATCTCAGTCAGTCCCTTTACCTGAACTTACATCTGGTATGAAAAAAGGTAGACAGTAGCAACTTCTCTCTGTCTCTGAGGTTTGTTCCATAGCTCTTACATGATCCAAAAAGCCTCCTGTAATGCAAAGCTTTAGGTCACCAGACCAGTTTTCAGGTGATTTAGAATACTGTGCAAAAACCCAGGTGAGCCCAAGTGTGGATTCTAATTTGAGAGGTGAACATATGCATAAATTTTTATCAAGAAGGGATGTGTTCTTCAATTAGTTAAATGAAATCGTTAATTTTTCAAGAGAAAATAAAATCCATCTTAGAATTAAAAAAGTAGAGGTATGTGGGAAGTAGGAAAGCACCTGGATTTCTGCTTTGTTGAATGTTTGCTGTGGAAACAATCTGCTCGATTTTAACGAGAGTTGACATCACTGAGAAAATTCCCTGCCATCATTTCACGACTAGCTTTTCTTTGCTGGTTTTTTGTTGTTGTGTTTGTTTGTTTGTTTTTAAAATACTGAGTAAAAATTTTTATGCTTCTAAGTAATTATAAAGCAAGAAGAGAAATCCTCCAAGTGGGAATACTGAGGAACTATAATTGGGCCATGGAGATACCCTATTATCTATGCTGCCTTTTTTTTTTTTTTTTTTTTTTTTTCCCTTTAATTTCTGAATGGCAAGTTTCAGTGCTGTTGAAAGCCAGCCAAAAATTCAAGGTGGTATGAAAAAATATAAAAACATTACTTTTTAACAATGCTGAGAAACAGAATGGCACCATTTTAATAGCCATATGTCATAAAGACTATTTTTATTTAGGAAAATCTATTTTAATTTAAATATCATAAGCCCATGAGCTATAACAAACAATATTTTTTTTCCATATGCTTGGAGTTATTGCGAAGAAAACTCGCTTCTCCTCCCCCTCCTTTAGAAGTCTGAATATCCATGTGTGTTTATGAGCATGTGTCTGTTTACGGTGATGGAAGGAAACCACTAAACTCCATTAGTTAATGCAATGGCAAAATACCAAAAAGGAGGTCTTCCCTTGGGGTTGCTTTTTATCCCATATCTTTCACTAGTCCATTTTCCATATAATCCCCTTGCAACTGCTCTCCACAGCAAGCTGCTAGTGGTAACTGCATCAACCCAGATGAAGTGGAAAGTTGCTATAATTTCTTTCATCTGCTCTTTTCCCGAATTCACGTGCTGTATGGTTTGAAGGAAAGTTCCCTTTTCCAGGTGCTAAGAAATGGAAATGTGTGT
Organism: Zosterops lateralis; assembly: GCF_965231275.1. Taxonomy (NCBI): domain Eukaryota; kingdom Metazoa; phylum Chordata; class Aves; order Passeriformes; family Zosteropidae; genus Zosterops; species Zosterops lateralis. The sequence goes on from NC_139772.1 coordinate 9,119,870, forward strand.
GTGTGTGAGCACTGACCTGGGCTGGGTGCTGCAAGGGGAATTACAGGCTCCTTTCTAAGTCCTTGAGCAGGATCACTCACAGTGAGATTTGAAGACCAGATTTCTCTTGCACCTTTTCCAGTTCAGAACACGTAGAAAACAAGTGTGTGTGTGGGGGGGTTCTGTTAGGTTCTTGAATTTTTCATTTAATTATTCATTAAAGCCTGCAAACAGCTATCTGTAGTGAAATTGGCATTTAACTTCCTAGAATCTTCTAAAATTTCTCTTAAAATAGCATTTAGGAGTGTGAGGGCCAATTTATACTTACTTCAGATACTCATAACTATGATTATACACATCTGATACTTTACTAGACTTCAGTGTTAAGTTGCAGATGGCAAACATTGCTCACATTGGACTGTGCTGTGAGATACAAAAGATCACAGTGAAAAAAATAGGATTTTTTTTAAATAAGGCTTTTTCATAACCATTAAGCATAAAGCAAATTCATTATATGCTCACCAACACTTTTCATGAAGCGAACAGAAAGCCACCCTATATGCTTAAGATGGAATTTCCTTTTCTGAAGAGGCTTTACAAATAAATTAGCCTGCCCCTTGAACTAGTAAGAATAATATATGCTACTAAACTCATCATGCAATTTAGAAAAGTCTGAGAGAAAACCGTGTAATTTACATTAAAGAAACTAAATGTTTAATAAACCAGTAACAAAACCCAATATAATCAGTCATCCGTTGTTTTAGAGAGTTCTACTAAAATTCACATATATTTCTATTTTTAGAGTTGGGATAAAGTGCAAACCAAGAGCTTTGTACGAGCAAAATTACCTTTTCAGTGAAAAACAGGAGAACAACAAAAAACCTCACAATGACCCATCCAACCTTTATATTTGTAATCCATTTTGCTTCACAGCGGTAGAATGCCGATAATGAGAATGGTAAGAACCTGTTTTTTCTATCCTTAAAATTTCCTTAGAATCCTATTTAAAACAGGCAGTTTTTAGGAAGGTGGGTATCTGAAAACATGAAAGCCTCTTCACCTTGATCACCAACTCAGTCTGGGGCTGGAACAGTTCATGAAATTCTTTTTTTCTACAAAGTGTAGGCACGCACAGGGCTCAGTGGTGGCTCCTCTGAGCTGGAACCCTGCACCTGCAAAGATCTCCTCCCGCAAAAAGCTGCTGGTCCAAGGTCCCAGGCAGAGAGAAGCCCGTGGCTGCCACAGCCCTGGGGTGTGTGGCAGATATTTGCTGCCTGGCTCTGGGAGCAGAGGAATCCCAAATTCCCAGCAGCACCTGAGGCTCACAGCCATTTCCCACACAGGCACTAAAGTCCCCCAGGAGACAATGGTCATTTCTACACCAAACAGCACAACTTGGTACAAGCCTTGTCTGGTAAAAGGATATCTTCCTAATCTCTCTGTATCCAGACTGGTGCTGTTTACATGAAACACTTCAGAATTATTATTAAACATAAACTAAAGTTGCTCTTCCAAACCAAACATCTTTGAACTTCAGTCAGGCCCCCTCAAACAAATAAGCTGTTTTGAAAATTATTTCCAGGGCGATGCCTGTTGCCATAGAGATGACATTAAGTGAAAAGGACAAAAAATATAGAGGGTGATAAACTGCATGGTTGGATGACACACTTGACTTCCAAGCCTGTGTTCAAATAAGGCATACATGCCAAGATTTTTTATGAAAGACAAAATTAAAATGTATCACTATCAAGCTGTAACTGACAAGGTATTGTGTGGTGGCTGTTAACATAATGCTCCATATATTTATTGTTTGTCATTTTTCTGGCCCTGATAAAGGTCTTTTAGAGCTGTAAATCATACCATTAAATCTGCCACTAGAAACAGAGGCTGTTTGGAGAATGAAAAGAAAAGACGAAACTGAATCACTACTTACAGGTTTCTGCTTCATGACAGACCTTAACTATCACATCAGAGATGACATTTATTCTTCGAATTTGGCACTTTTTCAAATGCCACACTGTTGCCTTATGACCTAACTTAAGAAAAAATTCTCTTGAAGAGGAGGCTCTTTACCATGGTGATGTATTGTACAGACACAATATTCAGTTGTGTACATATGGCTTAAGACAATATGAAGTTATTAATAGGTTTAAAAATATTTGGTTTACTCACAGCAAATACTTCTACTTAAAAGTTAGCCTTCTATCCACATTCTATTTATGAAGGGGCTACAATATTTTTGTGTGAAGGATCTATAATATTATTGTGATGATCTTGATTGGTATTAGTTGCAAAAAAAAAAAAAAAAGCAATAAACCATCTGCTTTTGTTCCTGCCTGAATACTTTCATCAACACCTTCTAAACTTAGAGACACTTAAACCTGACAACTGACAGGAATAATACAAAATGATGTAAATATTGATAGAGATCAGATGGGAAAAATATAATGTATTTTACACATTGGAAAATACCTTTTTAATACTCTCAGTATAGAACTGCTTTACTAATCTAGACCACAATAAGGATCATAATGTGTGGCACAATATCCTGTCTGAATGCTGCTCTGTGCCAAATGAGAGAAGTAAAAAAACCAAAAACAACCAGCCAAAAAAGCCCCAAACATTCACAACCCCAACAAACTTTATAAAATACAGCCCAGATTCTTAGAAACTGTCAGGGTAACTTTTATCTTCTGAAACTGGGAGTAAGCAAAGAGACTCTCTACAACATCATCCCATTAAATGTTTTGTCAATGCAGGACTTCAGTTAAATTATCAGCAGAAATATTACTGTACTTCACACAAGTGCATTCAGTAGAAGGTACAGCAGAAGAAGGGCAGACATGGAGAAAAGACAGAGAATATTTAAATCTCAAAGTATAAAGTGTAAGCATGGAGATTGAAAATATGGCTACACATAGAGCCAGCTCATCAAAGGAGACAATTCTGCAGAGAGGAGACAGATAAGAGTTCTCTTACACATCAGGAAAGTGTTGCACATCTTGTTGATACATCTTGTATCCATCCAAAATAGAATTTTTTACATATATCTTCGCAGTTCTTGCTAAGGTTGCAGTTGTTTTCACTGTGCTCTTTTAAAGATTTACTCTGCATTTCTGAAAGAAAAGTACATGATATCAATGCAACACATAGAGAAGGACCACAGAGAAATCCAAGTCAAAGATGAAGCAGTGTCTGGGTATAACACAGATAATGACTAGAAAAAAAAACCCATATAATCAATTAAAGTAATTCTGCCTGTAGTTTATTCTGAGAGCACCACAGAAAGTTATTACTAAAATCCCAGTTTTAATCTTGCTGAAAACAAAACTTGTAATTAACTCAATGTCAGTTATTGAAAACTAAACTACGAGGATGCCTTTGGTATTGAACATGCTGCCAAAATGCTGCATGGGTGATAAGAACTGCTGCAGGCACAGCAGGACAGGCAGCTGTGTGCTTAGAAATCAGCATCTTTTTGAACATCTGACTATAACAAGGTACCCTTTATGGCCTACTTCTATTAATGAAACTTTATAAATTTTTTATTGGATTTGACAGTTAAAATTAAACAAATAAACAGCCTGTTGCAGCATGAAACCACCTGATTTTATCCCCCTTGTGAATCAATGACCTTCTGTAAATAAGCAGAAGGGTAAGAAGGTGGATTACATAACAAAGTATGTCGGGTTCATTTGTTTGCACACAAAATTGAATGTTCATATTTCATTCAAAATTCTCCTTGGAGAAAACAATTTTCTTCATAATACAATATTCAATAGTTTTCAATGAATTGGTGAAATCCGATCACGCGATCACCTGCACTTCCTTTACTTTCCCAGGCTATTAGAAAAGATCTTTATTTCTGTTAGTCCTTTAATTTCTTCTGGAATATAATCCTAGAGTCATCTTAAGTGTAATTAATACTAAGGTTTTATTTTAACACAAGCAACAGGGGGAAAATATGGCTATTAAACAATTTCTGCTGGTGTTTGTGTGTATGAGATATTTTCCCCAGGCCTTTTGTTTTAGCAAAGAAAGGGTCTTTTATTGAAAAACTAAAATATACCTGAGAGCTGTGCACAGCAAAGTTTGGAGGGAAATATATTACTAAAAATATACCTCACCTTTCTGAGAACATCTAATTTATTTGGACAATTAGACAATTTAATGATAAATCTACCTAAAGAATTGTAACAGCCGAATCTCAGTACCACAATGGTTTTGCTCTACCCCTCACCTGGACATTTATTCTAAAGAGTGTTATATTTCCTGTTCTAGGAAACAGCACTGTGCCACTAAAATGGAAGAAAGGGACTGAACTAAACAAAGGCAAAATTTCTTATAAACTGAAAAAAAGAAGCAACTGCAGCTTTTAGGGAATGGAGCTTCCTCACTCACTCATTGGAGTGACACTGGTACTGCATTCTGCTATCTACTCACATTTAAAATTATGATATAGCTTAAAGACAAACTGAAAGATTTTTACCTAAGTGGCATGCATTTACTTCAAGAAGCTGATAAACAGTAACCAATGTTATGAAGGAAAAAACCTAAAATTATCACTGGAATTAAATAATCTTGGCCTAGATATGTCACCCTGAGCATTTACTGAACAAAGTATCTTCCCAGATAGAAGATATTACTGAGAGAATCTACATATTTATTTAGTGCTTTAAAGCAAATGCTAGTTTGAATGAAATTCAATTTTCAGAATGTCTTGGCAAAGCATCTACATGAATCCTGAGTTCCACTTAAACTCTCATCTTGAAATAAACTACTGCAAATGAAATTTATTTTAACTAAACTTTTAAACAACATATAAAAGTAATAATAATTAAAATTGTCAATAAGCTTCCTTTGCTGTAGATCTGAAAGGGGCCAGTAATTCTGAAACAGCTTCTGAAATCTCACCTCTTTTGTAGTCTAATTGGTTACATCAGTAAACTGCTGGGTGAGTGCTTTAAAAGGATGCAGAACAGGAATAGAAATACAGCTTTATGGGAAGTGAGGTGTGAGGCCATTAAATACATTCACTACATCAGAATGTTTTTAATCCTACTGACCAATTAAGTAAAAGGCATCTTGGAGAATGTAAATACAATGTTAGAACTAGTAAATATCACAGCCCTGTTGCTGACTGTAATAACAGACATGGTCAATGGGATAAAATATGGACATTAATTGTTAATTAACTTGATGAAATATTTCTTAGTGACAAATTCTCGAATGCTTCTCCAAATCACATTACAGGGAAGAAAAAAGATGGGCAGGCCAAAAAATCTGAATATTAATTTCTTAAATCCCAGTCAAACCAAATGAGTGGATTTATTTCAAAGAAAACTACATTGTTAACTTTACTGCTTATTTCTGAACAAGATGATTCTTTACTTTGAATTCTACGTGACCCTATTTTTTACTAAAACTATAAATTACACTTACTTAGGCTCTTTATTTAAATGTTAGAAATTCCAGAGCTTACCTACAATTGATGCCATGGGGCCACTGGGTCTGTAGAAAGCATTTTAACCACATTTAACTTGGTTGAAATTCCTACCTTGTTTATGTCTATTTTAAAGAGCATTTCTTGCCACTAATTAAACTTCCTACAGTATTTCTAAGTTTCTAATTTAACTATGTGAATTAATTAGATCTCAGCTCTACTCCCACATTCCTTTAATACCACTTCCTCTCCCTTCAGTTGCTCCACAGGGAAGGAGGAAGAATATGTACTTTGCTTTGTAGAGTAGCCTGAGATCTGTTAAAACACTACAGAAGAGCTGCTTCTATTCAGAAATGAAATTCAGCTTTAGTGACTAAATAAAATACTTGATGAGTAAGGTTAAGCCATTTGCGGTAGCTTTAAAAATCAGAAAGAGCAAAACAGTACATTTGGGATATGTAAACATCAAATTCAGGGTAAAAATGAAGCATAACAAGCTTCCAAAGATGCTTATGGAATAGAGACTAGGCCTAGTTTACATAATATCAACTGCCTAGCTAGTTTGTTTTTAAGATGAGACTTAACTCAGGAATTTGACTAAACAAACAGCAAGGGATTCCCTTCAGAGATGAACTATGAAATAATTTGCTTTCCATTTTCAATTACCTAAATACAGTTACTGTGGAATTGATCAGCACGTGATGTGCTTGCATAAACCTGAGCTGGATCAATGTCAAACACCAACTCTGATAACTCCAAACTTCATGATGTGACACAGACAAAAAATGTAACTTTCAACTTTTAACCTCACCACCCCAGCAGTCATAGTGTTCTAGCTCTGCTATTTAACAGCTATTTGTATAAGAGAATAAATATTTATTGTCCTATGTATATGTGGAACATATACTCATGACTTACAGCCTTAAGCTAGAAATTTACATGTACATCTGTTTTTCACCGAGTTTGGAGTTATTAATACCATCTTAATAATGAAAAATATTAATTTGAATTAATACGTGAACAGCAAATAAATGGCTTTTAGGGTTTGGGCACTTAAACAAAACATTTTTCCAAAATTCATTGAGTGACAAGTCTCTGATTAACTCATGCTGAACACTGATGGTTCCCTAGTTATAACGAACATCTCCTTAAAGAAGATCTTCTTATCTGAACGACATGGAGTAGTGGACAGATGTAGGAAAATAAGAGAGAAAACGAGACAAAAAGAAATCTAATCAATTTCTTTCCATTATCGTATTTGGGGTTTTCTGACCACTTACATTTTAGTTTATTAAAGGTTTGCTACTTTTGATCTAGTTCAATAAAAGAGATTCCCCCACACACTTCCTCACAGAAAATCCACCAAACTACAACCTTGTGGTTTGGGGGCAACATGACAATTAGTCCAAGGTGGCCCAAAGGTAAAGCCTAAAGCAGCAGACAACAGACTGCTTAGAGCAGCCTTCCTCTTTTTAAGATTTTAAACCCTGATGGCTGTAGAATATTGAGCAGATACCACCTCTGTTCCTAGTGTAAACCCAGCCTGAAATAGGATACGCAGTAGGTCAAAACAAGTAAAATATTTTACAGCTTAAATGACACACAGTTGTCCTAATTCTCATATAAGTGAATTTCAACAACAAAATTATCACTTGAACTGATGATGAGGATTGACACTGAGTATAATGAAGCACAATGTCTTCATTTCATATATTACTTCATGAAAAACCTAGTATGCATTAAGAAATATGAAAAATGTTAACTTATGAGAATGTTACTATGAACATTTAATAAAAATATTTACTTTGTCAAAAATCTTTCAGAATTTATAGTATAGATGGAACTGTAGACAGGCTACCTGAGAAAAGTATTAATACAAGAAAAAGTATTATGGCCACATCTAAAGACAGTAGTAATTTAGCAACCTCTAAAGCTAAAGCTATTGTAATTCTGCTTTTTAGGGCTTGTTGTTTTACTCAGTAATGTTTTGCAGGACTACAAAACAAACCCTGTGATAAGTACTACGGAATTTTTTTTTTTAAAGTGAAATCATGAACGGTACTCACTGTCTGCTTAGTTATGCTTGGATTTGTGTTTCCTGCCATCATCATGCAGTTCTCCTCAGAAGAGAGGAAAAATTATATATTTGAAGGAAATGTACTGGATCACCCCTACCTTTTGAACTGGTGTTTGGTCACCAAGACCATTAAATTGTAATGTTAAAGCCTGCTGGAGACTGGAACTTCCAGGTCCACGCTCTGTCTCATATCAAACACAGATAAGTGGTCCCCTGTAATTTTTATGACTACGGTGTCAAAAGTCTTCCATTCAAATCACAATAAATATTGCAATGAAGTCTGGAAGCAGGGCCATTTGTACTTGCTTGGGGCAGAGAATTAAGATAGCCTGTTTCCAGTTAGACGGTCATTAGAAAGATCTAACGTCCATGCTAAATGGCTTCCTGTTCTGAGTACTTAAAACCAGTTTAGTAAAATTGACTTCCTGAACATTTTCTTATATCTTCACCAATACATGAATTTGTGTTTTACACTTTTCTTTAATCATGGATTCTTCACAGAATATCCTCACTGTAAGTATCACACTTCAAATCAATTAAGAGTCCCATCCTGCAGGTAGTTCTCCATACTCAGACATTTTTACATTGATCCAAAGACCCTTATATCAATATACAGCACAATACAGAAATGTGATACTAAAGGCTTTGTGAAACAAAAATGTGATATATCCTTCTTTCACTAAAATACAGCTACTGCTGCTTCATTTCCTCACCCCCTACCCATTCAATTTCAATTATTTCAATATTAAGAGACAAATTAACATTCTATCTGATTAAAAAAAAATTGTCTCAAAGGGAGGGAGGCTCCATCTTCCTGTTAAAGTTTTTAAGACTTTGTGTAGATGGTATACAAGTTCATTGCATGGTTTGTCCATACTTTCCCATAAATTGCATATAATAATATATAAATAAAACTATAACATACAATGCAATAATAATGCTTTCTCTCACCTATTTATTTGTCTATAAAAAACTCCAAACAAGGTAAATCTCAGTAAACTAGATACATATATAGGACACCTACAGTGATACGTTTTTTGGAGAGTTCCAACAACTTCTCTGACCACCCCCAAATTCCTAAAATAATCTGTCACAGCTTTTTGAAAAACCAGCCTTAACATAATATTTCATGCTTGTTAAGTCAGAAGATCTGAAAGTGAACTCATCATTCATATCCTCATCTCTGGACTTTGCATTCACATGTGTAACATTCATCCAGTGTAGTAAAAAAGGAAAAAAATAGCAGCAAACAGACCTTAGCATTTACAGTTCTGTACCTGTTCAAGTAAAGGTGGTGCATCTAAATCTGTGTTTGAAAAAATATCCCTTTTTGTTTTCCTTGATAAAACAAAATTGTGAATTATTTTCTGCCATTGTATTCCTTGAAGTACAGTTGCTAATAAATGCTTAAATTAATGAAAAAGTTGAGAAAAGGGTTTTTTTTTAGTAATAAGTCCTGAAACTTTTCCACAAAGCCTTTTAGTATACCAGCAATGTCTTGCAATTCTTTATGAGGCTGCACCCCCATCTTCAAATCTCAATAAATATAAAATTGCAGACTCAACTATGGAAGTTTTTCTTTGGTTTGGGTCTTCCAAATATTTTGTCCCTGTAGAACAGTTGAAGCATTCTAACAGCTGATCTGTTCTATCAAGGCATCCTTGTAAAATGCAATAACATAATATTACTTTGAATAAAACTGATATATTAGTCTGGAAGTTTTTATTGTATGTAAACATTATTAGATTTACAGCATGTGAAGAATTATTGCATCCCTTAATTTCTATCATTAGTGGAGCCTTTTCAAATATTTCTTGAATTATGTTACTCCCACTCTGTGTATATCCTTAAAATAAGAGATCTATCATATAGTACAAAACTAGAGAAGTTTCTCCTTCAGAACCTTCTAAAAAAGTTATCTTGTCTTTGCTTGAGGCTGCCATACACAAAGTGGAAAAATACATCAACAGTGGTAACACTGCTCTCCCATTCCATAATATCATCTGTACAGCAAAATTATAAAAAGGTAAAAGCTATGAACATACTGCACAACATCATTGCTAAATTCTTCAGAGCTGTGAGTATTAAAACACCATACTGCACATACTTACTTTGAGAAAAACGTGTATCTTATATAGATATACCTATTTATATGAATATAGACTTATTTTGTGTACTTGCATATTATTAAAAAAAATAATGAATGAATACTGGTGATAGAATAAAGCTTGAATATTTGTCTGCTTGAAAGTACATAAATTTCTCAAGCAATCATCTTCTGGAACTAGGAAAAATAGAATCCCCCCTCCAAACTACTTGCTGTTATGAACCTGAAGAAATAGATTTAATCTGAAGAAAGGTAACATTGATATTTTTCTGTCAGCAAATTAATAGAATTCATGAGTTCTCATTTCAATAAATTCTTCTGCTGTGGGATAGTCCCAGACTTGCGGGTCATCTGTGATGAAGATCAGAGATAATGGTATTGCAAAGATTATGCTGTGACAATGAACATGCCAATTTTCTTTTAGAAAAATATTAGTCAGAGATGAAAAGACAGAAGTGGAAACAGTGCTCTCCCTTTAGTTTGTGATTCTGTGGTTTGTATTTTAGCATCTTTTCCATTTTTGCTTCTTGCAGTCACATCATCTCCCATTACCAAACAGGGAGATGCACTGACAAACATGCAAAGAACTGTTTTCAGGATGAATAAATTATGAGCTTGCTTAGAAACGTTGTAAAAGAATAAATAGGCAACTTTACCAAAAATCCTGTGTCTAAAACAAATTTAATCCATCCCACAATAAATGGCTTTATTCAAGAATACTTAGCCACTACACTTAAAGGTACTATAAATCCTTCTAAAATGCACATTCTACACTTGTTGGCACTGGAATCATGAGAAAGACATCACACATTAAATTACTACCAATAAAAATTATGCCTTTTGCTAAGTGTTTAATAAAAAGACAACTTTCCAATGTTTTCTAGACTACTATTTTACTTCAGTGCACTCTAATTAAAATGAGGAATGTATAACACATCTTCTGTATTAACAAGCAGCAATGCGTAGTTTCCCACATTAACACAGCTGTACATACCTTCAACTGCCTCTAGATCTGAACTTATATTTTAGACCACTAGGTGTATATAGAATCATAGAATTAGTTAGACTGGAAAAGGCCTTTAAGATTATTGAATCAAACTATAAATATGAAGCAGAGAAGCAGTGCATGAAAATTTATTGTGCCAACAAAGAGGAAACATGAATTGCATCATCTAAAGAAAAGTATTTCTATAGATTTTCAAGGCACTGCATGTTCTTTGTTGCAGGAGGGATGATTCCTGCTCTTGAATAGGTGAGATGTTGACTGGCTATGTTGGAATTGCAACTAAGCAGAGATTTAAGACTGTGGCAACAACAAGATTTATCTGCAGAAGGCTATTTTACCCAGAAAGGTAACTGATATCACCGTGTTCCCTCATTCCTGTCTCTTTCTAAGAGAACACACACCGATTTTCAAGAAGAGCAAGCAGGGCAACAAGGTCCTTGTTAATATCCCACTGGACATTATACTGACTGATTTGAATAGCTATGGAGTCTATGGGCATGTCCCATCTCACAGAAAAATTATCCCTTTCAAGACAGGTACTGGATAGCTTTGGCTGCAAGGGAGACTTTTCTCCTGGTTTTGAAACAAAAATGCACCAACTACCACAACTTACTAGGAAATACATTCCCTATTCTGAGAATTTCCAGTCTTAACACGCAAATTTGTCAACACCAGCTTTTCTGTTTGATTTGTAAATGCTTGACAAGCAGCATATGTCAAGTCTATCTACAAACAAAAGCTATCATGAATGCTGGATTTTAAAAGATTTTAGCAAGACAGATGAGTTTGTTTCAAAGTCAATGGAAAAACAAAAGCTGAATGGGCCTGATCATGAAAGCAGAATTTAACTATATTTGGATCAAATTTAAGTAAATGGGCACTAATACACAAGAGTATTAGTATTTACCTGCTTTGAAATGTTGTTTCTATTCTGAAGGTCTATCATGAAAGTTCCTTTAAGCATCCATTATAAAGCCCAAGACATGATACATTCTGTACAGAAAAAAGAACTTCATCTAAAAACAACTGCCAACTGAAGGGAATACCTACTTTAAAATGCCAATTGCTCTTATGATACTCCTTGCATGAATACAACTTCTTAAATAAAATAATCAAGTTGAAAGTTTATGTTATGTTTACATGTCAGCAACAGGCATCCTTGCTTACTATTATAAATCAGGGACAATCAATGCTATAGTATTGTCATTAATAAAATATGGGTCAATAGGCACAAACTTTTAATATAAGCCTAATTATGAATGTCTCTTTGCATGAAACTAAAAATATTGAAAATGTTGACATTGGAGATGTGCCCTTGAACCAAAAGCCAAGTATAAGTCAATAATCTATTATGATTTTCATTTTGCAGAAGTAGTGCCATTATTTCAAAAGGTCTCAAAAATCAATTTAGCATTTAGTATATCTGTGTAATAATGACATCCTAATTAAAAATTCCAATCTGAATAGCACAAAGGATAATGTTTAATCTCTAATCAATGAGCACTGAGAGAAGAAGCTATAGGTCCAATAACCTTTCTTAATGGGGTTTACTGTTTTTTCATAGATTACATATTCTTTCATATTTCTGATAGCCATTCTTACACTCTGGAAATGTGTGCAGACATTCTCCAACTAAGACCACAAATATAACTACAAGTTATTTAGAGAAAAATAGCAAAGTACTAAAATAGTCTTTTGCTCTTTATGGATTAAATTTTCGTATTACACAGGACTGTGTGGGGTTTTTTTGGGGTTTTTTTGTGGGTTTTTTTGTTTGTTTGTTTGTTTGTTTGTTTGTTTGTTTGTTTTTTTAAATACACAAGAACTCCACATTGATAAGCCACTTCAGAGTTAAGGCGATTCCTACAACCCTGTAACAGCTTTTTCTAGGATGAAATGCTGGAGGTTATTTTTCCATTTATCAGTATAGGGACATGATATTTGAGAATTATTTTGCAATTAAAAAATAATTATTGTCTTTCCCAATTACCCCTATTAATTTGAGACTGCAGATTTCCAATAGCCATCAAAAGAAGAGAAATTCTGCAAAAAAAATCTCACACAGCAATAAATATAATTCCTTACAAGTGTTCATCACTCCACTGGATAGCTGCTCAATTACCTGTGCGTCAAATGATTATCTGAGAGCTCAATTTCATCCCCATTACCCTTCCCCCACCAGATATTTGAGCTGTATTGGCTATGGAATTGTTAACACATCTTTGAACCTGCGATTTACTTGGTTAATTTCCCGCTAAGAGGTGCTGGAGTAACAGATGTCATAATTATTCAATTATTATCCTCATTTTACATTCATTCTTTCAAGGCATTGTATTAGATGGGCCCACTGGAGCAGTGCAATAATATACCACTACAGCCTCTTGCAGTTCTCCTCATGGGTGAGTAAACAGTCTAATATGTGAAACTGTGGCAGAGGTTTGTCAATTTTTGTCCTATAAATGCTCAATTGGTTCAGACACAGTTTTAAATACATGGCAACATTTTCTATTCTATGGCTTTCTGATACTCTGCAATGCAAGAGTGCATTAATCAAGCATTATAATTTAAAAAAAACCCCAATAATTAAAAATGCAAGAACAAGCTCCCCCAAAGCTGCAATGCAACCCATTTTGAATGTTATTAACAAACTATTACTGCATTTCTGTGGGGCTTGTAACACATCCATACAAGCTGGAAGATCATTCACACACAACAATATTTCCATGCAACTGAAATGGCAAGAAATTGTACTAAAATTACTTTAAAAAGAGATCCGTGCTACTGAACACATCAGTGCAATGTAATACAGCAATAGGGCTCCCAGTGCCCCACAGCTGAGAATAAAGGCTCTCATTTCTAGATCCCCATAAGCACAACAGCAAAACTTTACACTCAGATTGCCCAGAGATACATATGGAGATAGAAGAAGAAAAAATAATAAAATGAGGTAACCACTTGGCCTGAGACCATTTGTGTATCAAACACTAAGATGCAATGTTTATAAGACCTCTGTGAACTTGGGGAGAAAAATAAAAACACGCTTAATGCAACACACAAAATACATCTATAGAGTAGTCCTTTCAATCAAAACAAACAACTCACTTGGTAACAATGCGTGTTTTAAATTCACATAGTACTGATCTACACATTTAATTTTCTGCCTTAAATGCATACCAGATCCCTGAACCTATCCTCAGGGCCACTGAAAATCTTAGACATTTTAGGATTTTCCTTAACACGGAAGCCATGTGTAGTACGCAATAGGAATAAGGGATTTGTTATAGGGAAGGAAGGCAGTGTCAGTGCCCAGACTGTAAATGCAAAAGGATGCCAAATAGACCAAAAGCTACTAGCTGAGGTTTGGAATAGATCTTCTTCCTTCTTTCTTCCCTCTACCACTCTGGGACACTAAACTTCTCAATGTGTGCATACAAATGCACTGTGTCTTGTACTTGTTTTCTAAAATAGTGTTTAACTTCTATATTCAAGAAGCTTTTATGCTTGAGAAATTACTATTTTTATATGCTATACCCTCAGGCTGTAGTACAGTATAATCTATACTTACGTGCTTTTTCATGTAATGTGGTTGTAGCCAAAATGTGAGAGCTGCTATGAGAAAATTAAATAGAATAAGAGCTGCCATGTGCTCCACAATTAAAGGAAACACTAAGTAGCAGCAATGGGAATTAAACAGGACACTGTGTTATGCCAAATACCAAATGTGAAACCAATATATCTGCCAAGTCTCCCCTATTTGTTACAATTTTTCCATATTTAGGTAAATTTATGTAATTATGTACCCTGCAGTGGTAATGGGACTGTGCTTTAGTCCTCTTGCAGCATATGCTCTTGGCACAAATATTCTTTTTGATGGGGAAAAAACCCAACTTGGCCAAGATTACATATGTTGATTTTATATTGGCATCCTGACTGTGCCTAACAGCTGGTCTTTAATGTAATGAAACTGTGCTGGATTTATTCAGTTAAACAACTCTGCAGACTATTTAAGCATATGTATTTCTTGTAGCTCCCTATGTTTCTGAATCTGCTTTGGTCAGAGCACCAACAGTTGCACTGTTTTCTTAACATCTGAGATGTACCTGTGAGCCAAATAATAATACTAAAGACGTAGTTTCTCCTTATACTCTATGACCCCAGTTTTAAACAGCAGTGATCACATTCACAAATCTCTCATGACTTTTCCATATATCTACTTAAAGAAGGTGTGAAATGAGCCTGTTCCTTCCTGGTATTTTTTCCACAATAACTAAAGTGTTCAACAGTTTTATAGTCACAAAGATGTTCAAAATAATTTTTTTTTGTGTGTGTGTAGGAAAGACAGTGTGGGAAAGGCACCACTTGTTTTGTGGGGGTTTTATAGCTGAACTCAGGGTGATTTAGTACAGTACCACGCATATGAAATATTTTCCAAGCAGAGGGAATACACATGCAGTACACCAGCCATATTTCAAAGATAAGTCAGCCAAAAAAACTATTATTGCATCATGTTTCCCAATCCAAGACAATCGTTGACATGCAAAATGCTGAAATAATTTCTATACTTCTGGGCATTCTCAGAAGACCCTTGAAGGCAGTAGCTGCTATTGAAACTGAAAACAGATTTTAAACTGCTGTCCCATAATCCCAATAACTACATCCTGCAGACACATGTAGAAATCTAGAAACAAGAACAATCATGAGAGTTTAACTGTACTGAGGTCCTTTAAAAGAGTGGGATACTCTGAGACTCATCAGTGCTCCAATAAAACAGGCTGAGAAGTTCAGTCACACCTCTCAAAGGAGCTGTCACTGCCTCCATTACATACTTACAAAGTCTCCTATTTTTAAGAAAGAAAATTTCTTCATAAGGTTTGATCTCCTGCATAATGCAGACCAACTAACCTCATTTTCAGGTTTTCTGGTAGGAGACTCTTTATTATTTGAGAATCTCATCTTCCTGATAGGCCCTGAAAAAAGTTCATTTTACCTTATTTGCTTCCTCTAATACATTCAGACAACACTTTTATTTACCTCACATTCTAGACTCCTGAATAAATTATGTTAAGATACCAGTTTAACAATATCATACAAATATCTTTTCTCCTCAAAACAGTGAGATTAAAGTGCATTAAATATCTTCCCCCTTCAACACTCAAAAAAAAAAAAAAAAAAAAAAAAAAAAAAAAAAAAAAAAGAAAAAGAAAGGAAAAGTGAACTGGTCTAAAGACAAAAGTCATGTAGATTCACCTCCACACAGCACAGATCTTCACGTGGTTTGGAGTCTTCAGATAGAATTCAGCCTTTATTTCATGTGAGGCAGCACTCACTTGTAAACGCCTAATGTTTTGGCTTCACTTACGTTCTTTAAAGGACTATGACATTCATAGAAATTCTGTCTTCCAAAGTGATTTATCTTGCCTGTTTCTCTTTACAAACACTGCAGCTGCCACATCTAACTGAGGAGTTTTAGAGCAGTCCACAAGTTCCAATAGCAGTGGGTGATCACTGGTAGGGAACCGATCATTCACCAGCAGTCTGATACTAAACTTCCAATTTAATAGATGAATAAAGTCTTCAAGATCTTCCTTTAAATTCAGAACTCCCCAAATAAGAGATTAAAAGTGAAAAAAATACAGTTTCAGTGACTTGAGATACTGGTCTAAGCAACATCAGCTCATTTGCACTATTTATCCTCTACTTAAATGTCTGTATTAGTAAAAGTTTAAAAAAAAAAAAAAAAAAAAATCCATGAATCCCTCAAGGATAATATAACCTTAACTAATGCAGCTCTTTTTTATTTGAAGAATAAGGAAAAGAGTAAGTACAGGAGTACTCTGGGTTGTGTCAAAGTAAAATAAACTTGTTTAGAAGTCTTTCATCAATGCATTTACCGAAAAAAATAGTGTGAATTTAATTTAAGAGTACCAGAATAAAAAATAAGACATTGATGAAATCAAGCAACAAAAATTTTGAAAAAATTACCAGAACTACGGGAGGCCATTAATTACATCTTGCACTAGCACATGACACTCACACAGCATTTATTTTAGGAGACAGAGGAAATGGGATTTAAAACTATATTAGCTTATATTAGGCACAAGTGTTGTACGTCTTTGTATGAAGATTGATAATTTTACCTTACTTTGTAGATTGTTTGACTTTAAACTCCCCCCGCCTCCACTACTTTTATTTATTTTCTTCTATAATTAATTTTCATTGGAAATATGTTTAATCTGGGTTATAGGTAGAAGCAACTACTCATTTGAAGTAGTTTAACAGATCTAACTATACACTGCATTCAAAGAATTTTCCTGACAGTGTCACTGTTGGTGTCCCAGGAGTGTCCTCCCATCTTGCCTTGGCCAGCCCTGGGTAAGAGGGCAAACTTTGCTGACCCTGTGAGTCCTTGGCTCAGCCCTAAGTGTGATCACAGTGAGGAAATGAAGAGAGGACTCTGATGAGGGGGCTGCCACTGAAGTTTATTGGTGCCCCAGAGGAGCAGCCTCACCGCCCGGGACTCTGCCAGAGCAGAGCACAGACCGCCCTGTGACTGTGACTTTTATTGGGGGGAGGAACAAGGGGGAGGGTTGGGGAAACAGCCAATAGGAAAGGACCTGGGAGTGGCTCTGCAGATGAGGGACTTCTCCAGGGACCAATCCTGGAGGGGAAGGAGGGAACAGCGGGATCCTGACCAATCACGCATTGACCTCAGTGGAACTTTCTAGACCCAGGGTGAGGCCTCAATGTGACAGACAGGACCCGGGGGTTACATAACAAATGATTGACAAATAACTGAAACTTGGGGTAAACTATGAGGAAGAGAACTTAGGGGGATACATAGAACAAACCATTAACAACAGACATTAATTAAATAAAACTAAAAAGCACACCGCTACAACAGAGACTTTTAATTGTAGCAGAATTCTGGGGAATGGAGGCTGGGGGGGAAGGTTGTGAGGGAAACAGGTAAAGGAACTTTCACAAAAATATTTTAGGAAAACTAAGAATCTTTTAGGAAAATGAATGACTTTGTGACTGGTAACAATCTTATAGTACGTCAGCACAATAAGGAACTAATGTTTTTTGCATAAGGAATTAAAATGGGACTATTTCAATGCTACTTTAACTTTTCTGCAGAAACATAAATATTGGATTGCTGTTCTTAATTTAGTTTAAGTCTTCTAAGCATGGTCAGAAAAAAAAAATCCAGGTATTACCACTGGCCTTAAAATTTGATCCAACTTTTTAGTAGCAATTACTATTCCCATGACACCTAACCAAGTTTAACAATTCGTAGTAGCAAGAAACCTACAGATGCTTCTCGTCATGAGAATATTAAAAACAGAAGAAAAGATCATGGAATTTATTCATTAAGAAAATAGGTTGGCAATGAATTGAAGTGATTCAAAACTGCTTTTGGAGCTTTGATTTAAACATGAAGAACACATGGCAATTATGCACCTATTCAAATAACTTTCTCTTCTGTATCCATTCAGAACACCAATTCTGGAGACAGAGAATTAAAACACTTCACTTGTGTCCTCAGCCTGGGTAACAAAACCCTCACATGTTTTCATTGGTGAAGGGCTGGTTGTCTGAAAAAGGACTACTCAAGGTGCAAGGTAACAGCGTATCACAGCCCAGACATACCCACTAAACAAGATCCTATAAACTATATATCCACCGTATATATCCACTAAACTATATCTATTACTGCATTTACACGCTTTTTAAAAAAAGTATAAAAATATCAAGTATTGTAGAAGATTTTAAAAATAATGCAGGGAAAATGAAATTTGGAAAGACTCTGTAGCTTAAGCAATCGTTTGCAAAGCCTTCCTTGGTTCCTATTTCACTGAAAAAAATGAAAGCAGAAGTTTAGATTAACTATGTAGCTTTTCTCCCCTGGAATTTAGAAATTCCAAGATATTAGTATTGTAGAATTTCTGTTAAATGTAATTGGTATATTTCTAGATTTTTCTTCTCCCAGCCAACTTGAGAACACTGATGCCCTAATTGTTCACATTACAGAAAAAGCAACAATTTTGGGGTGTGTCCTGGTCAGTAGACATCTTTTCTAAATGAAAAAACAATTCAATTAAAAACCCTAGACCTCAACTTTCAGTTAAGTCCTTTAGCTTAGAAAATCTTGGTGACTTTTTGAATAGACTTTAACTGCATTCTGATGATTTTTCCAAGATTTAGGCTAATGGAACTCTGTTTGCAAATACAAATACTACCAAAGTGACTGGCAAGTTTTGAAAACCTTAACTGTGCCATTTCATCAGACTTACAGTTTTTTTCAGTTTTCAACTGCATCTATATTTAAATTCTCTTACTCTTTGACGGTTTGTCTTAATACATTCTTAAGCACACACAAAACTTATGCAAGAATGTTCAAACAAAAAATTTATAGCTCTGTGTATTAAGAGTTTCGTAGCAGTCAGGAAACATTTTAAAGTGATTTTAAAGGGACATTTTAAAGTGACTGTGATACCCTTAACATCATAATTTTTTGTTTTACTGCAAGTATGACAAATGAGCTCAATAGAGCCCTGCTGCCTCTCCCAGCACTGCTTGGAGAGCACCAGGAGCACAACACAGTCAGATCTCGTGAGTCTGTTAAATACCCAGGCTTGAATAACAAGGCAGAACCCTATTCCACCACTCTTACTAATGAGGTAAATTCTTTTGTGTATTGATTTTAATTAGTTCACTTGTGGAAAAAAGTCCAGCATAGCATGATTAAGGGCAGCAATATAGCCCTGGGTAAGGACCAGACCTACTTTAAAGTCTAACATAATACACAAATTGTCAGTATCATAAAATCTAATTTTACATACATATATGAATGCATCGTTTACTAGGGGAGTTTTTTGTTTGTTTTAATTTCAATGGTCTGGTTGAAAGTTGAAAAGCCTGAATGCATTACACTGAATCCTGGTGTACAAAAAACCAATGCTAAATGTGAACATAGGACAGACCACTGAAATACTAATTGGAAACTGGAACATGGTGACAAAAATTCATAAAGGTATTTATAACTGAGTTTATATGATTGCCTGTGGCTGGAAGGAATGCAATGATACATACAATAGCAATTATATGCAGTCATATAAAATTAGACCATTTCATTTGATCCACTTAAATGAATGCCTAATATTGCCATTCTTCTGATTGATAGCCATTACATATATATAAATATATATTATCCAAGCTGCATTTAATAGGGTATGACAGCTCTGTCCACATAAATTACTGAAAGAACATGTCACCAGACACTAGTTCTGTATATTAGTCATTTCCATAAGCATTTCCATAGTCTATATCACCTGAAATAGATTTACACTTATTCAGTAACAGTTATTTTGTTTGATAAATAATAAGTACTTTTTTATGACTAAAGTAATTCTGACGTTCTAGTTCTCAAATAAATTATTTCTTCATTCTGTTCTACAAGGATCTCATCATTCAGTCTTGTAGGTGCACTTCAAAAGCTTTAAGAATCCTACATTTGATTTCTGGGAAGTATTTTCTCGTTAACGTCTAACATATGTACCCCGTAGGCATGATTCACACAAACCTCTGGAATTCTAAGGAAATGATGATCAGTCACAGAAATGTGTAAAGAATCAAGAACTCTGGCAATTTTCACTTCAAATGTTGTCAGCGAGTGACTATTACAAAAGTACTTTTCTCACCACATCACTGAAAAATGCCGTGTACTGAGCAGGTATGAGAAAAGTTACACTTCTGATGAACCACACCACCTGAAGGCTGACTTCCTCAAAGTTGGAAACTGAATCTGTTACATTCAGAAATTACAGGTAAGAGATACTCAGTATGGACTGAATAAAGTTTATACTTTGCAGGGTGGGGAAGGGGACAGCCAAACAACCAGAGACAAAAAATGTTCTGGGTCCTCATTAATCACAGAAACCACACTCAAACCAATCCTCCAAATGGCAACAATATCTTTTTGCTTAATGCCATCCTTGGAAAGGCCAGCTCACACATCTAATAATGCATATATTTAAGGAATTGATTGGTTGCTTTTCAAAAATGGAAAACTATTCCCTGAATTACTAAAGAGCCGGTAAAAATTAAAACTAATGAGCTCATTTCAATAAAAATTTATGAGACTGGTTTCATGCTGACAAAGTGGGTCCTGCAGGCAGTACCCCTCCACCTGCTTGCCAGAGAAAGAAAAATCTTCGATTTCAAAATATTTTAAAATCTTTTAATGAGGTATTAAAATATAGCTACAAATCTACAGGTAATTTGAAAGGATTATGTGCAACTCTGAGATCACTAATAAGCCTTTTGGGGTACTAAAGAACTTTCTGAACAAAACAAAAATAATATTTGTCGGCAGTAATTACTAGAGATGGGAAATTCTCTTTAGGATCTATCAACTATATGCAAAACAAATGATGTCACCATATCAGCCAAACCTTCTTAAATAGCTTTTATTAAGTTATCATGTAAGTACATTTTAAGATTCAAAAATGCAGCACTAAAACCCAAAGAATCCAACTCACAGGGTCCAAAATGAGAATACTTGCTCTTTTTGACCGAGACTAGAAAAAGTCTTAAAATAGAGCACAGCAGCAGCCTGAGTCTGATAAAGAAGCATCAGATTCATTAATGTTATGCACTGTTACATGTAAAATAGTTGATTTATAAACAAATATTATAATCAAGCATTTATTTAAATAAGAATATAAGAAACTAAATGCTGCAATAAACCAAACAAAAACGAAGAGAAAACTCTAAATATGTGCTCCTGGATGTATCCACCAGTACAAATCCAATTATTGATCCTAATTATTTTACAAAAAGTACAAATATCTGTTTACATATGATAACGCTGTACAAGAATTACTTTAGACATGAATATAAAAGAGAAACATGTTAATGTTTAGAAAACTGATGAATATCAAATGCCCTTTAAAACCTGGACTGTAAACCTCAGAGGACATGGGAAAAAACCTGCTATTTTAAAAGCTACCAAAAAAAAAAAAAAAATCAGAAGTATGATGTAAAACTGGAGCAGGGTAGATATAATATAAATTAATGTCCTTATAATAATGTGTATATATATATACACACACACACATTTATATTAAAATGTATATATTAAAATATAATAATGTATGCATTAAAATGTGCCTGCTGTAAAAATTTAGAGTTTTAGAGAACTTCACATTACAGTTTTGCTACCAATAAAACCAGAAGATACTCTCAAACTAACTTAAGTATTATGATCTTCATCACTTGCCCTGCATTCTTTTTTTTTCTAGTTTTGATTTCTTTTAAATACAGAGACAAGCTTTCAAATTTCAGAATATTGCAAATTGATTAATAGAACTCATGTTTGCTTATGTGTTCATAGTAGGAAATGTTATAAAAAATAGATTAAATGAACCGAGAAATAATATGGAGTTGAGATTCTTTTGTCGCTGAAATGTAGCTAAAAGTTAAGCTTTTTCTTCTTCTGTGAGATAAAATAAGTATTTAAGCAAATTTAAGTACAATATATCTTGAAATATGTAATCACATACCCAAGAGATATTCAGAACAAGTAGAAAAATATTGTCATCCCAACTAAAATAAAATTTGATCTCCACCACTACCAAATCCATTTTTTTAGTCAAGTGGGACTTTGAGTATTACACTGTTTTTCTTCTTTGTACTGTTGTTGACACTCTCAGAACCATCTTCAAAGCACCGTACTCTTTTGTGTGGTGTAAAACCAGTATGCTTCCAATTTTGCCATCAATCATCTTTAATAGCATATGCTATTAATGTAATTTTGTTATTGAAGATTCCTAAATCTATTCAGTGGTTTGCACAAGACAATTACGTTTTTTGTTACATGCATGCAGGCAATCAGATAGCATCTTTTTAAATAAGAGCAATTAAACATGGTCATTATAAATGGTAGATTATTAAAAAAAAAAATCATGGAGTGTCAATATGACATCCTTTGATTTAAAATAAAATGGTGAGAGAATGGAGAGATGCATTTTAATTATTTAATTTTAAAGTGTGCTTGAAAAATCTTCTTTATGAAAGCTTGTTGATGTTGGGAAATGTTTTCCATAGCTCTTACAGAGCCATGGATGGTTTTACAGATATTTGCTAACATGGTGAAAAACATACCCCAACACAGAAACCCTCTATACATTATATAGAAAAATAATTAGGCTATATGGTCACTTTTCCACTTTCACAAAATTAAAAAAAAAATTAAAAATTTCTGCATTAGTACAGTAACATCCATGCAGTCAGCATTGAAGGAATGTCTGCATCCTCGTATACCAACAAAAATTCAACATATTATGCACATTTTTGCCACAAGAAGTTAAACAGATGCATTATTTTGACAGACCACTTCTTTTTCTTTCTTCTTGCTGTAACAGGTTACTTGTCTACCTTGGCAGGATCAAAACCACTTGTTCAGCGAGGCACTGAGGCATGTGTGTAATGCACACACAGTACCAACATTTATCTGCACCCAAAGCTGACAGGTTTCTGTGCACTGGTGGACAGCATGACCTGCTTTCAGTCTTACTGAGTGTCAGAAAAATCTCCTGAGTGTTCCTTCTTCTATGGCATACCTGGAAGAAGTATGAGGAACCTGAATAGGCATATCTGGATAATCTCCATGTTTGATAAATTTGAAATACGAACATGAAATATGAACAGGAAGTTTGATAGCTTTTTGCACCTAGATGTTAAAGAATTACAATAAAGCAACTACAGATTTTGACATTGTACAAATACACTCCCATAGTTCCAAAGACCAATTAAAATTGCTTAGTCATGCTCCAAACCAAAGCATATGAGATGTTAGACTTGAATCCTCTTGTGAAAGACTTAAGCATGTCTTTTAACTCATATCAGCAGAATTATTTTGAACTGTTTTTTTGTGTAAAACAGGTACAGAATGGAAAAGGAGTTCAGTGAAAAGATTGAGAAAGAAATCTTCTCTGGGAAAATGGTGAACTTCAAAACTGCTTTCAGCTGTTAAAATAAGAGTATTTGAAGATTCTCAACCATGTGGAGTACACAAAGTAGTTTTAGTGGGCATGAATTTTATACATAAACAACACTATAAGAAAGTAAATCTATGTGGGATATCAAAAAGAGTGAGAAAAAATAATCCCTTCCATCCAAGCACATCTGTGCACTATAGGGTCATTAATTCTTTAGATGTAGTTGTGAATATATTCTGGTGCATTTTGGTAAGTAATGTTTAATCCATTTTATAGATAGATGATGTCAGCTATACCCCACCTTATTAGCAGCAAGCCTAATTCAGACTTGCATCTACCTGTCACCATAGATCTCCAGTCCTATTTTCAGAACAAAATTCATCAGAGAAAAATATTCAGTACAATTAGTTTTTTCTGCATTGTTTAATTTGAGATATCAAGGAAGTGAAACAAAAAAAGGAATCTATCACCTATATTAATGGATGTTTCAGATCAATTTAACCTGAACTAATATATTTTCTTAATGACAAATCAATGTCAAAAATAATGAAAGAACTTAAGATTCTGTGTGCTTTCCTAAAGTCTTTGCTGTTAAACAGGGTTGTACAGCCTGCCAGTCTTGCATTATTTATTAGCTGTGAATATTATTAGACCTTGTTGTGGTTTACAGTACTGAAAAGATAGAAG
Organism: Zosterops lateralis; assembly: GCF_965231275.1. Lineage (NCBI taxonomy): Eukaryota > Metazoa > Chordata > Aves > Passeriformes > Zosteropidae > Zosterops > Zosterops lateralis. Next base: position 9,144,170 of record NC_139772.1, read on the forward strand.
CCAATTATTTCCTTTGCATTCTTTGAAGACTTACACGGTTGAAAAGTAAAAAAGAGTCTTTATATCAACTAAATAAAATTAAGAACTTCAAACAAATCTAGATATAAGCCACAAATAAACATACCACAGGTTTAATTTTCTGTTATTGGATCAATTTCATACTAATGCCTACAATTTCTCCAGATAATTTTTCCCCTGAGACCAGGACTAGGTGCTGAGGTCAAGAATCCACCCAAATTCACATTTATTGTAGCTTATTATACAGCCATTTTTGAACAAAGAGAACTTTAAATTAATAAAGCCATTATAACAAATATTACAGTTGAATCTATGGGCAAGAACTCACACACACTTAGCACTATGCAAACAAGCAAAGAGAAGTTCCCCTCCTGATGAGAAAAATTTCAAGTTTCAGGGTGACAAGTGGGTCCTGTGGATAAGAGCACCAAAAGGACAAGGATGATCCTTAGTATTTATCTCAAAATAACATCTTCAGAAGCTGTTCCATTGCTTTATTTAGTGGACCAAGAACAGAAACATTTACTTGCTCCCCAGCGCAGCTAGCTGATGAGTCTTCTCTAAGATCTGTATCTACCATTTAGTTCCCAACTGAGAATTGTACTTTCAGCTGTTCCTCAGTATCATAAGAGAGGAAAAAACTTCAAGTCGTCATTTTTTTCCTACAGGTAAGAAGAGAGTCAGACAACTTCCCAACTCATATCAGGATATTTTTGTGAAAACAACAAAGTATAAAAAGAGAGAGAACAAAAGAGTTTATTGGCATCAAGTTTGCATTGAGGCTGACATCACAACTCCCTCATAAAGTCTGGGATCACAACTCTGTGAGAAAACAGTGGCAGAACTGAAAAACTAAAAGGATGCTTCACTGGAAAACCAAGTAATTTCTGTTAAAGACAACAGTTATTGGTATGTGAGCACTGAATAGGTTTGTGGTCTACTATAAAGACAGAACTCTATCTGAATAAGTAAGGTTATGAGTAGAGCATGGATAACTATTTACAGCAATTTCCAAAACTTTCAAATGTGTTTATGCTTAGAAAGCAGCCTGTGTAAAGCCTGGATCCTTAAGAACACACAATTGCAGAATTATGTTTAATGCCAAACTATGCCTGTAACTTGCAAACCCAAAGTCTTTTACACGCTCAGTAGAGATGAAAACACTATTTTTTTGTGGGGGTTAGGAGAACAGCAGAGATCAGTTTGTCCACCCACGAGGGGCTGTGCTTGGGATACCCAGCTAATTTACCTTGTGACCTGAGCTAGATCTTTGAACTCATTCCTTCAGAGGTGAAGAACCAGGGTATTAAGCTTGATTCATTTAAAAGTGCCCGACCAACATAACAAATGATTTTAATAAGATCTACAACTCTACTGGGAAAACTGTACAAGGAAGGCCCAAGTGCTTCTTTAATGTTTAAAACTTGATTAAATATTTACAGTAGCATAAGACTGAAAAAATCAAAAAGCTCCTCCTTGTCTTGACTGCATCAAGTTTATGGTAGCTCATGAAGAGCAAAAATTTTTGCCATTATTAGAAACAAATATAAAAGCTAAATTCAGATACACAAAATTTTGTAATCTCTATCATATGTATTCATGATTACACTTCTTTATAAAAATAAACAAAAAACAGGACTATATATATTTATGCTTGTTAAAACCACTATTTTGATTTTAAAAACTGACACTGTTGAGAGATAAATTATATATATATTTTTCCCCCATTCGCATATATATCTTCTGGATTATGAAGGCTTATTTTGGACATCTACCTATCAACCAGGAATTTTCAATTTTCTTTTGGATTTTCACATTTCTTTTATTATCCTTCAGGGTAATGAATGCAATCCCTAATACAATAAACTTGCTTTTCTCATCTGCCTCTTTATGAACAGTTCATGCCGCACATTCATAGCTTTCAAATTACTACAGGTGGTAAAGGAACATTCAGGTGCTCAGTCCTTAATTAGCACAGTCTTTGGAAGAAAGTTTTTGCATAGAAGTCTACAGACCTGTGAACAGATTTTTGGCTCTAGATGAGTTCCTATAATAAACAGTTACAAGTTCCAGTCAAGAGCTGAGTTTATTGAGTTCAATATGTTGGAAGGAATCTAGAATCTCACTATGGAAGACAGTGAGGAAAGAGATAGATAGGAAATTATCTGATCCAAGTCATACCAGAATCCACTGTAATTCTCTGCAAATGAGGCATCTATTCAAACACCTTAACAAGTTTTAGTTACCTAGGAAAACCGCTGAAGCTACAAAAGCCTTAAAAACCCAATTCTCACAGGAATGGATTAGTGTACTGAAATAAATACCACGGTCAGCTCTTTGCAAATGAAGTCACAGCACATATAATGAAAGAATCTGGAATGAAATCATTGTCATTATAAAAACCATTTGATCCTGTTTCTGACAACAGAATCTGTATACTTGGTCAATTAGGTCTTAAAAATGGTTGCCTATAGGTGTTTATAAGAAGCTAATTGTTACCTTGAAGCCATTTGGAAACCTGCGCATTCACAAGTAGTTATACAGCTAGACAAGCCCAAAAGCCCATCTCACTATTGACCCACTACAGAACACAAGAAATCCTGGGAAAAGAGAAATCCCACATCATCCAAGGCACTCCCTGAGGATGAGGCAGAAAAAACTGATGTTTCTCTCATCCTCCAAATCAAGCTGTTGGGAAACCATGAAGATTTTCCCAACCAAAAGTACATGGAAGCCAATGGGCTTCCATAAACAAAACCCAGCCAGTCAAACTAGTTATTACAGCCAGTGGTACCCATTAATAAGGATATGAGACAAAAAAATATAATTTGTTTCTCATTTGCATGCTTCACAAAACCAGGAGCAAAAAACGTGATGGACTAACAAGGGCAAACCATTAGACTATGAAATCAAGAGTCCTAATTTAAGGCAAGCTGTCATTTTGTACATGTTGCTAACTTTCTTGTGACTCTAAGCTTCCCAGATGTACAGTTTGGGAAAAATGCATCTTCGATGAAAACCAGATGCTCTTTCAAAAATGTGAGTTCTCAAGGATAAATAAATACTTTATATTTTACTATGCAAAAGATTCCTACATCTCCTCTAAAGAAATAATTTTGCTATTTTGGTTTAGCTTTAGAATTTGGGTATGAGTGGGAATTCCTATAAAGAATCACGCTGCTGCTAGCCACCTTTTATTCATTCATTCACATAAACACCAAGAGCATACCCAGGGTAGTGCAAAGCAGGCAAACTGCTTTTCATGGCCTGCACCCCTGTGCTGCAGCCCTCAGCTTTATGCACTGGGTTACAAACTGCCATCTGTAGCATGTGTGTTAATAGCTGGGTGACACTATTCATACACAGAGGCAGCCACGTTCCATCTGCCGTGCAGTCAGGCCACACATAACTCAGTCCCACCTTTAGACAAAACAACTGCTGCTTTCTCAGCCTGACAATGAAATGGAGTGATTGATGTCACGGGCAGCTCCCATCCAACATTCAACCAAATGTGCTCTTAGCATTTAGGCGTCACCTGTTCCAGGCATAAAACAAAACGGGCTTTTTTTCACAGTAATTCTTTTTAGGAAGGAAATCTGACATTTCACCCAAAGCTCAGCACAGAAATGACTTCAAGTAATCACTAGAGAAAAGTTCCCCTCCAACCCTCACCCCCGTATTTGACACTACTTTTAGCCATGTGTTTAGTAGATATATTACTTTTACAGAAAAAAAAAACCCCTACCTGTTGTGCATTAACAATGTTAAAATATGGAGAGCACTACCTAAAAGACTTAACTTTTTCATAGTATGATAAACTCAACTTGCAAGCTATGCCTAGTCCAATATTAAAATAAAAGCATATTTTTTTATAATTATGAGAGATCTAATATTGATACACACAAGCCAGCACTCAACTCCTGGAACCAAATAAAGTCCCTCTAAGGTTTCAATGCATTCTTGGAAAGCAATCAAAGGCTTCTTTTTCCATAAGTTTGTTATTTATAGAAAAGCATTTGATTGTTGCATTGAAGTGTGCACTCTATGTGTAAAAAGGTGTTTATGGGTTTTAGTACAGTATAGTTAATACCCAAGCAATACCTAGCCCTTTTATAATAAAGAACCCTTACTGAGAGGATATATATTGTACTTTTCATCAAGTGTACAGCATACAATTACATTTGCTGGTGGTCTATAATGTAAACCCCAGTTGAGCCAGCTTATAGCTTATGGATTTGTTGTTCTGAATGCAACAATTAAGAACAGTTACATTTTTTAACTCAGCTGAAAGTAAAGAGTAAGATTTGAGAAAAATATTCATACTTTCTTTCAAAGCAAACTATAAAAGCTTCCAGAATATTTTAAAATCAAAACTACACTGCTTAGGGTTTAATATATCCTTTCTGCTAGGTATGGATTGATAATTACATACTTTCCCACAGACAAAGAAAATAAAAGGTGCAAAGAGTACACAAAGCAGACCTTCCTGCACAAAAAAGGTACAGTTACATTCAGTATAAATGTGGTAAAACACAGACCTAGCAAAACTCCTACCACAGTATAACTTTAATCATCCACTGAGCTACACAGCTGACAATATTCAAAACACAAGAGAAAAAAAACCACATAAGAAAATTAAAACCTTTCCTATCACAATGAAATCCAAAGAAAGTATTAAGATAAATTCAGCTTCTCACACATAAATTCAAATAGTTATCAAATCATGTAACATTTAAAGTTTAATGTTACTTTTAGGGTTAGAAGGAAATGCAAAATTTAAGCTTGCAGAGAGTGACATCTTTTAATCCCAGTGTATGATTTAAATATGTGCATATTTATTGGGTTGGACTGCTTTTATATTTTTTTGTTGTGTTTTTCTTTTCAGAATACAGCAGAAGATGAAAAAAAAGTTATTTAAGATCACAGTCCTAAGAATCGTCTTTCTGACATTGATTGGAATTTTGTATGGCTACAGCCCGAGAAACAAGTTCTTAGAAGTGACAAATCTTAAAACACACATAAGAGTAACTAGATAACTGAGCTGGTCACCAATGTCACAAGCAAAATAAAATTCCGATATGAACTACATCTCGAGTAAGTTTTATGGCAAAGTTTACTTTCAAAAATTAGTCACCTTTCACTTCACAGATTTGGGTTCTGTCCATTGTGGTGCAGCTACAATTGAACAAGATGCTTAAGCACTTAAATGTGTGGGATGGAAAGTCCCTGTTCAACCACCTGGAGTAGGAAATCCAACGGCAGAGATTGTGCCAGTGCTGATCCCAAATGGTCCAACAGCCTTGACTGGTGTGGTAAACTACAAGAGATGCCAACCTTGGGACTGAAAAAACAACCTTGAAGTAATTTTGGTCCCAAAAAAGCCATCTACATACTCATGAAATGCAGTTTCTTTGGAATTGCTTTATAGTTAAGATTTAGTAAAACTTATAAAATATTTTTCCCTAAATCGGGATTTCCACAGAAGTTTTAAATAAAATATAGATCAGAAAACAAAGTTACAAGTACAACCCTTTTCCTTCTGAAAAGCATTTTGGTGCATTCAGAGTTAATTCCCTGAACCAACCTGAGATCAGGAGTAATGGAACTTCTGTGAACTCTGATCCTTGGGACTATACAGGCAAAATTCCTACTTACCGTTCTTTAATCATGGTTTAAGTAACAAATAATATCTGGAGATACAGATTTTTGGATAATATATATATAATTTATATATATATATATAAATGGGACATTTATATATATTGATAAAATTTTCTTGCTATAAATGAAACCAAACTTCATAAGCGTAGTGCACAGTAAGTACAGAGTGCACATCTAGGTGGACAGAGAGTTAGAATAAATGAAAATTCAAGTATAAACAACCTCCTATAATTCAACAGTCAAGTCAAAGAGAAATAGAGATCTAAGTTATAATTACAAGACAGAACTCTGAAGTACGTTATAAAGTCAAATGTTTGCACAGAAATATATTTTGCCAGAAAGCAAAATGGTAGCTCATTTGCATATTTCTTTTTGTTAGCACACAAAGGAGTCAAACTGCTAAAATTAAGATAGCAAATTGTTTGAAAACCTCATTTTTAAGTAAAATAAATCAGGCTGAGAACAGCCTGATTTTATATATACTCTCAATTTTTGCAGAGTTGGTTCAGAACACATCATCCTGAAAAAGCAGCCTAGATTGGTATTTTAGACTACATGGATCTGATGATTTCAGTAGATGCTCACTGTGCTCATCCCAAACTTGTTCAGTGTTTCATTAACACTAAACAGAGAAGCAGTTCAGCAGGTGGTTTCAGTGTCTTGCTGGATCAGAGCCAGTATTTTCTGCCCTCCTCAACCCTAAGTAGAAAAATTTCTCTCATATTTACAGTATTCAACAGATCACCTTCTGGAATGTGCCAGTCATTTAAAATGTTCTACCTCAGTAAAACTAAACAATGGTATAAAGTCAAGGTTTAGTGACTTTTTTTTTTTTTTTTCCCAAGCAAAAATAAAGTAACCTATGGTATGTATCTACACACTGATATTTTCGTATTAGGAGGGCATCTACTCCATGTTTTAACGTGAATTGCAGTAGGGTGGCATAGACACCTTATTTTGTGTTCCACTGCTGACTTCAAAGTCTGCTTAGAATGATTAAATATCTTAATAGCTCTCCAACATTATGAATTACAGTATTATATGGATGGAACTTGCCTTAAAAAATCAGGTAAATGTTGTTATATTAATAACTGAATAGGTTATTAATTTCAATCTGATTTCATAAGATCTTTTTTTTTTTCCCTTTATGTGTGACCGCAGCCTCAGAACAGTAAATGTTAACACTCTGTGAGCTGTTAGGAAAACTATGAATTCAATGAGTCAAAATGGAAACGAATAGTAAGGTGGTAAGTGGTAAGGTGCAAAGGTGTGTGTGGAGTCTGCACCAAATTGGTTTTGCCAACTAGATACCTCTTTTAACATATCCCTACTCCTCAGGGAGGGATATGGGTTTTCCTACTGATATACTGTCATTTATTTCATGACAAATTTCAGCTAAGCATTTAATCAGATCAGACAATGTTGGGTTTAGGGAGAAGTTCCTACAGTTCAGTTAATACAAAATATGGCCAAACAAATATTTGTAACTTGATCAAAGTTATCTTCTTGCATTAATTCAGCCATAAAGCAGTGTTTACACAGATGATTACTGATTATGCTACACTACATTTTTGTTTACTACAATGCAGCTATATTATGTTTATGAGGGTTAACAGATTACCAAAAAATGCTTCCTAGTAGTTAAACATTGTTCCTGAAGAATAAATGGATGAAGTGAAATCTGATAGTGTATGCATAATCCAACACGCTGATATTGTACACAACTTCAGCCATGTGTTTGTACAGGAGAATATATTAAACCCCATCTGTTTTAACAGTCTTTAATGTTATAAATTAGGAAAACATCAAAAATGTCAGGAGACGGCAAACACTTATTTGTTGTCTTTCAGCTCTATATTTATTAGACAAGTTTGTTATCAAACTATTCCTCTAAACATGAAAAGAACAGCAGGCCTTCTGGAAAACCAGATGGCTGCTGTGGTTTCGAAACATGTTCTGGAAGGGTTATGTAGTTTACATTTTTTCTTTTTCATAAAGGATTGTGTGGGATGTGGCATGGCTCTCAGACACAGAACTCCCACAAAAAACCCAAGGGGTATGTGGGTGGGAGAGTAAGGGGCTACTTGAGGATGCAAAAAGAAAGCAAAATTATCCATGTCACTGAATCTAGGAGACCTTCTTGTAAGAAAAGAGAAACTTTTCAACTACAAAGGAAATAAGTTACTACTATAAAGGAAAAAAAAAATGCTTTCAGGCTGCAGTCTTAGGCATTTCACTGCCTTTCTCTGAAACAGAAGGGGCGGAAGGGGGGCCCTAGAAACTGAAATTAAATGGGGAACAAAACAAAACAAAACAAAACAAAACAAAACAAAAACCACCAGAAGAAATATGTTTGATGGGATGAATTACATGCATGTCAAGAGGAAAAAAGGAAAAGGTCAGTCTATCAAACTGAGAACAAAATCATATTCCAAAAGGAAAAATGCTTAATAACATTTGGTTAGTTGTTAAATCAATACACAGTAGGAGGAAAACCCAAATATAAAGAAGACTCAAAGCCCCATTTCAGGAAGGATTAGAAAATGGAAGAAAAGGAATCCATGACTACCTCCAGTATTTTGGATTTGGAATGACGTTTTCTGTCATGATCTTTTGTTTTGGAGCAGAAAAAAACCCAGAAGGTATTTCATTCCAAGGACACAGCTTTGTCAGGGAAAAAGAGGCATTTGAGAATTTGGATAGCCTCTGGGATTGGGACGGCAGATCTTCCTGACCCAGCAAGGGGGCCAAACCAGCCAGGTGCCAGCATTCTTTAATAATCCTGGTAAAGTAGCTACCCCAGCTCTCCCTGTCCTGAGGATTCTGGTTATACACATCTGTCCCCTCCTAAAAAACCCCACACCTGTTTCCAGCCCTTTGCTACTGCTCTGATTAGAGTCTGCTTCTAAAGTGCAAAGAGCCCACCTGACACTGACAGGAATTTATAGCAGGTCTGGCACTGGAGGTGGCTGAGATTCCACAACCTTTGCCAGCAGATGTGGTGGAAGAACACAAAACAGAGAATAGGAACTGAAACAGCCACAGTTCTGATGGAATAGAAGGAAACCACTGTTCCCATGAGGACACTGCCTAGAGGGCTGGGGTAGTCTCCATCGCTGGAAGTTTAAGGCTCACAGGACAAAGCCTGGACTAAACTGGCCTCATCCTGCAGCTGATTCCTTCAAGCAGGGAGTTAGAATAGAGTCTCTGGGGGTCACTTCCAAATTCATTAATCCTATGGTTACCCAGAAACTATGAGAGCTCCCAAGAACACCCTTTCCTTAATTCAGTCTGGTTTTGTGACTGACCATCTCAAGTTAGCAATGGTGTATTGGACAGCTAACAAAGATGTGGATGAAACAATTTTATTTAATTAAACTAAAACATGTTGCTTTGGTTTTTTTGTTGGTTATTTTTTTAATCAAGGCATAACTATTTGGCAGAAATTTTGGCAACGTGTTTATCCAAAGAGGCTCATGTCAGATTTTCTTTCTTTATTTATTTATTTCTATTTCCTGATTTGTAAAGATGGGGTTTTAAAAAAATATTATTTTTCTCCCAGCCATTATTAAGTAACTCTTGAATTACAATGTTGTATTTCAATTTTCATCACTCGTCACATTCAGCCACAAATACTAGTACATTTTCTTCACTCAAAACATATCTTTTATTGATACTGTGTCTGCAATAATGATGCAGGTGAATTTTATCATTCCTTTCACCCTACTAGTAATGAACAAATTCACTGCTTATTACTTTGGACTTGATCTCTAGCAAAACACTACTGGAACAAACAATTTGATTTGTCAACACCTTTACAAGGACTCTTCAATCAATGTCACAAATCCAAATTTAAGCAGCAAAATACATTTGACTGCAAGACCCCAGACTGATTAGAGCTTCGAGTTCAGTGAATTGCACCAGACAGGACAGCAATCAGATTATTAACTCCACTTGAAAATACTCTCTGCTGCCTGGGATTAGCATGCATATTTTGATATAGATCGATAAGCAATCTCCTTTCTATAAGAAATGCCTGCAACATTCATTTGGCTGATCAAAGGTATATATCAGCTTGTTGTGACAGCTAGCTATTGTTTTCCTCTTTCTTTACAGGAGAGTCTCTATTAAAAAAAAATCCCTGCCTCCCTTTCACCTAATAGTGGAAGTCAACAGAGAGTCACAAAATTCCATCTCCTCAATACCGAAACACAATTAGTACAGAAAGGACTTTTGCCTTTTTTGTGGTAACTTCACTTTCACTTCTTCATTCTTTCTGTTCTCCCTCCCTCCCCCAGTCTGACACTACAAACATTCTCTTCAAGCCTTCCAAACATTTTCATGGTATTTTTCTCTTCTTCACTCACAATCTAATTAGGGGGAAAAAAAAATTAAATTTGAATAACATTTTTCAAAGCAACAATATATTTTGTGGCTTTGGATTAAAAATAAAGCAAGTTCTTATGCAAAGGTTCACACAACAAAATCAATTTCCAGTTAACTCATCAGAGAAAGAAGGCAAGATATTCTCTGCATAAGGTAGCATGAACTCTTAAGTGAGCTCTGGATTTTATTGCATCTGCAGAACTGAAAAACCAAAATTTATCTGCCAATTTTTTTTCAAGATAAAAGCAGAGGCATCTCATCCCTCCTCTAATTATGTATGAAATAACTACTCTCTCATCTGAGCTTTTTATCTTTTTAATAAAAAAGACATACTTTAAAAGAGACAAACACAGCTTGTAAAGCACAGAGTCAAAAGTGAGTTTGCACAAAGCAAATGGACACCATGGCTCAAGGAGGCCAGCAGAGAGTCAATGTGCATTTTGATCTTCTGAGGGAGAGATACTCTGAGATTAACATGGGAAGAGAAACCTAAAATTAAAGCGCCTTTTTTTTTTTTTTTTTTTTTTTTTTTTTTTTTTTTTTTTTTTTTAAAGATAACCATCCAACCAGGTTCAGTTGTAGGACTGAAGTCCTGAAGCACAGGAGAGAAGATTCTACATCTCCATCTTCAAGGATAGACACAAAAACAAAGGAGCTTTCACTGCTGGCTTTATAACTTTTTACAGCTGTTTACAATTTTAATTGGTGATCTTCTTAACCAAATATTTCTAAAATATAGCTCAGTAACAGTGTACTGAATTCCCACCCCACTGAATTCAGTGAGCCTTTCCCAGTGCCAATGGCTTTGCTCCTGTGCCTAGTCTGGAAAGGGCCTCCAGCTACTCCAGGTAGCCCCCATGCTCCAGGACTTCTGGAGAGAGTAAACACTTATTCTTTAACCTGTGTTTACACCCAGGCTGATGCAGCTCCTTCACACTTGAGAGCAACACATGAGAACTGGACTAACACTCTGAATCTGCCCTAGTACATATAATTTACAGGCATTTATCAGCATAAATTTTAGTCACTTACAATGTTCCAAATACTTTTATCACAACACTGGTTTTTTGGTTGTTTTTGGGGTTTTTTTCCTTCTTTAGGTCTTTCCCAGCAGAAGTTGGACATTATTTTCTTATGTCCTATAAATAAAATAGTTCCTTCATCACTGAATCCCTACAGAAAATCCTCAGAAATCATGTTAACTCAAAATAAGCCTAGGTTTCCCAATACCACAGAGACATGAATTCATACAAAGCAATTCAATCCATGTATGTGTACCTAATATATGCTATATTAACTAAGACAAGAGAATTTATCATATTCTAATCCTTGTTAGATTTTTTTCCCCCAGCAATTTTCAAACATTTATAATTTCTGGTGTCATAGAACTGCAACAGAAACTGCTATGAATAATATGTCATCTCTCATTATTATTTCTAATTAATTAATTTATTCAAACTGAGCAATGTGTAGAAGATACAGGAAGCAAATCCAGGTAGTTCTTTCAGCTAAATATATAAACAAAGAAGAATATTTTAGGTGGAAGTAATTTTATCCATTGAATTTCAATATTAAAAAAAAAAAAATCCTACTTGTACATTTAAAAGGCAGCATTTAGGAAAAGATAATTAGTTCTTCATTTCAGCTCCATAACTAAAACTGCATGTGGTAGTGTATAGCAGAGCATGGGTTTAGCTTTTGTTGACTGTTTTCTTTATATTTTAAGTTGCAAACACTTTTCTGAATGATAGGTAGAGGGGTAAATAAAAAAGAAAAGAATCCTAAAAATACCCAGCAGTAAGTCCTACTTACTTTCCAAGGTGATTTTTTTTTTTCTTCCAAATAATCCTTTGATTATACAAGATCAACATCAATCTCCCTTTTCAGTTTATCAAGGAAAACTTGTATACTGATATTACCTGGAAAGCCTAGGCATCCCTTTATGACATGAAAGATTAAATTTAAAATGATTATCCAGATTATTGGTTCGCTAAGAGGATCAATGGATTTAATAATATTCTTAAAGCAGAACATTAAGATATATAAGGATACACATCAGGATAATTACTTGTACTTCCTGAAACTAGTGGGAAGAGCAGGTACTGCTTTATCACCTTTTGCAAGCCCAGGATATTTAAATTGATATCCAAGTTGTTTTTCTTTACTGGCTGTTCAGCAGAGACAATCTAAATCTAATTAACTGGAGATAGCAGCTTCATATTTGATTGAGGAATCTTACATGAAAAACCAAGGATTTCAAGATACAAGTTCTAAATTTTTAAGCTCCTTAACATGTTTATGATTTCTTTAATGTAGCATATCAAACTCAGCAATACATTGATTTTTGTTGTGAAGTTCTACAGAGTACTGTTGTGCAAGAATAGGAAGTGGGTCACCTTATTAGATATAACCTTCCTTTTGCACTTATTATTAATGAAAAAATAAAAAACATCACTTAAGTACCAAATTGGGTAGAGTGACTGTCTCTTCAAAAAAATCTCAAAATGTTTATAAAAGGGATTGTAAACATATACAATAAATGTTTAATATTTTCTATTTAATCTAATAATGCTTTGGGTTTTCTTAATTAATAGTTAATACTACTGACTCAGAAACTTTAAGGCACTCACAGAAGGCATCTTATCATATAATTATAAAAGAAATTACAAGGATAAATTAAAAGTGAAAATGTTTACTAAATTCTTTTTATAAATGTTTGCTACTTTTTACTTGACAAAAATGTATTTCATAGGAAAATGAAAAAAATGAAAAAAACACCTTCATAGAACACTACACTGGTGCAAACAACTTAATTCCATTTCTGATAATTTGTGTTAAACACAAAACATAAATCAGTTTCCTCACTCCTTCTTCAGCACCTGAGCATAACTGTAAATACACTGAAATCACTCCACATTGGCAGAATAGCTCATTTTGCTAAAGAAACTCACTGTTGGCTGCCTTCCCAAAAGCAAGCAGAGTTTTCTGACAAGGAGCATACATTTGTGTTAACAACAGGAAGAGATGAAGCCAACATCCCTCCCTTTCATCAGTCATTTTCCTCCACTGCAATGGCATAATTTGAGTAGTAGCTTGATTCCTTCTTGCTTACCTAGAACCAGCAGACTGTGCAGAGGGGCATTTAAAGCTACAATCTAAGCCAAACAGAAAAATACAAATAAAATATAATAATTTGCACTTTTAAGTACTTAGACTGTATATTACTCTACTAAATCTGAATTCATTGATATTTTTCATCTCTGACAAAAGAGGTGGGTGGCTGTTGCATAGAACATTCATTCTGAAGGAAATTAATCTTCATTAATCACAATGGCAGCATTATTGACACAATGCCCATATTAATTCAATTAGACACCTTATTTCTCTATTCCACATTAGTAATGTACTTGCTTCAAATTGAGAAATTATTTGTGCTAGCTATTATTTTGGATGAAATCTGTTGTCTGAGTATAGATTGGCGAACTGTTAAGAGACACAAGATCTTATTTAGTGGCAGAAAGAAAAAAAAAAGCAGTTGAAAATACCATTAGATGCATCAGAATTGTTGTGGTCTTCTTTTTAAGATAGGTCCTGTCTGTAGTCCTGCTTCTAAACATATCGGTACATTGCTTCTAGCTTGGATTGAGTTCTCTTTTGATGATCTAGGTTCCACACTATTAAACCTGAAGAAAAACAATCTCACACATCCAGTGGAGATCTTTGACGGGGTCCATTTTTATCTCGTACCTGTAACAGCTCTAATCATATAATTCCATCTTTAAGGAAGTCAGTAGCTTGATCTGTGATATTTTATCCAACTTGTCCAGGACCATGTCCAGCCTGGTTTTGGAAATCTCCAACAAGGAAGACTCCACAGTCTCCAGAAGCTGGTGTCATTCTCAAAAATCTACAGAAACAACAAGCTAGAATTACTATTTTGACATAAAACCCCCCAACACAAGTGGAAGAGGAATTTAATTTGTTGTATTAGGCATGGCTATTTGCAATATATTAATCACCAGCATACATTCAAAGCCTGGAAGATGTGTGACCTTGAATGTGTAAATTAAAGTGTTGTGTTACTTGTATCACGTAACTCTTTTAACATTTACTCATCTGCAGAAATAACAAGAGCCTGAAAACTTTATGAACCAGATTCTGCATCTTCATAAAAAGCCTCTTACACACGTTTTGTAACAGTACCTCTGTCCTTCCCCCCCAGTTTAAACTGTACTCTATTTCACCTGGTACCCACCTTGAAAAGGAGTAATTTAAGCAGGCGCAACTGGGAGGATGTGTAACACCACTGAAAAGGGAAAACAGTCCTCCATTTACAGCTCTTCATTAAAATTACATTGTATCTTGCAGGTTAAGTGGAAGCTGTTCCTAAAACAATGCCATTTCCCATTTATTTCCATGACTGAGAAAAGAGCACATTTATGAATTCTTAAACACCAGTGTTTCCAGTAATCATTTCACAAACTTTTAAAATAGGAATGTCATTTTAACTCTTGACTATTTCACCATACAGATGTCTGTGACTATGTTTAAAATCAGATTTATTTTAGCAGCACAAAACTGCTGCCTTTCAATATTCCTTCACCTCCTCATACAGGCTGCAGAAGTAAGGAACACCAAGTCAAAGAAATGTGAATGTGTGATCAGTTACAGAGGTTCACACTTAAGCACCTCTTAAAAATGGAAGCAACTACTCTTTCAGGCAGAAGAGAAGCTGCCACTACAGAGAAGTAGGGAAAAAAACCCTACAGCCCCACAGCTCCCTCCCCTTCTCACACAGTCAAGGCAACAAGAATTTTCCAGAGGCTGCTTGGCTCAACTGAAAGCCTGTAATAAATGCATGAACACAGACAGACACAACACATCGGAGCTGCACTGACACTGATCTGGGCTCCATCTTTTGACTTATTCAAGAGTCAACCAAAATGAATTAGGTGAAATGAAACACAAGTTCCTGGGTGTTAAACTACACTCAGTAATCTTTTAAACGCAAATATTGATGCAATTATAGGCACTAATAAGACAGAGATATTCAACAATTTCAGTCATAATTTCTTTGAATGAAAGATTTTGGATATAAGGCACAGGACAGTATTGTTATAAATAAAGGTATATTTAGGCTGTCAATCTGAACAAGCTGGATATACTAAAAGGAAAACAAGATAACAAGATTAAATAATGAAGATAATGTGGCACACAAATAATGGGAGGTGATAAATTTGCATTTAAGAGATCAGGAAAACATAGTATCTATTTTTATATCCAGGCCACTCTGAGTGTTCAAGCAAAAACCCCAGAGGTGTTAAAAGAAAAGAAAAAAAAAAGCAACAGAAGAGAGAAAGGGGAGACTGGCTTCAGACTGATCACTGCTGAACTGCAGAATGTGAGAGGAAAAAGAAATTTAATCTGCTCAGGACACTTACTCCTTATCATAGTGTGTCTTCAAAAAAAGATTTAATTACTTAAGCTTGGATATATTTGTCAGTATATGGCAAGTTACTATATTGGGATTAATGCTCTGAAGCATCTTCCTTTGTCACCTGAGATTTTCCCTGAGTGTGTCTCATGTATAACTAAATACCATGTTTAGCAATGAGCCTTATGTAAGAGTCCTTCTGCTTCTGTTTCCACAGAGCTTATGCTAAAAACAAGTGACTGATTTAAGTGACATTGGGAGGCCCTTTAAGTGTAATTCGCCTTATTATCTTATCAGCGGTGAAGTCACGGAAGTGTGAATCTTATCTAAGGATTACATCTGGCAAGGATCATGATTAAAAAGATAGTATCTCATAATCTATCTCAAATTGTTTACTGTATTCATGCTATTTATACCCAGCACATAATTAAAAGCCACACCCTTGGCATGCAGGTATGTAGCTTTGACTGCATGCTTATATAAACAATGTTACAAACTCAGATCATGTTCCCCTCAAGAATATAACAAAGATTAAATGACTGAACTCAGGAAGCAGAAAGACAAAAGAATCCCCACAACTTGTCTGAGCACAAAAAGCAAACAGAAAAACAAACAAGCAAACAAGCAAACAAACAAACAAACAAAAAAAAGTCAAAATAATCTGGAATGGAATGAAGCACAGCATCAGTACACAAGGACAGAAATAAGCAGGAATTAACTCTTTCTGATACCAAAGAATTTCATCAAGGAAGTAAAGTTAAGGGTTAGTCATATGCAACACTCCTGTTGTTTTGAAAAACTTTTAGGGTAGCATTGAAGTGTAGTTTCAGGAATACAAATACAAATGTCTGTATCTCTCCAGCAGTTTAAAATCTGCATTACCTACAAACTATTTCAACTGTATCAGGCACCTGTTTTGTTCAGTCTGTTTGGGATGTACTGTTTAAGCAAGATCCCTGCAGGTGGTACACCACAGCCCTGCACAGCCCTAGAAACCTATTTAGGGACTCTGCCTGGGCCCAGGACACCAACAATGCAAATCACGTGCACAGATACTATCAGAGGAATTAAATTCATGTGTAAATCACACCTCTTACTATAGTACATTCTGAATTGCAGGCCAACACAAGTTACCTGCAAAGTGCATTGAGGTAAACTCTTTTTCTTAAACACTTACGAAATTATAAGAAGGACAGTTACAATCTCAGGGCTCTGTGAACTGCCTTGGTAGCTCACATACCCACCAATCTTCTGGCAATCCTGTAATGAAAACAGATGTTATTAACAAAGAGAAAAATAACCACTGAGCTGACAGCCAAGCAAGAGCTGAAGTCCTTATGAAATACTCTACATATTTGCTGTATTTAACCATAAATAAACCCTTGTACTAATCAGAACCCCAACCATTAGATTATGTGCTCCTGTCTTTAATCCAGACAAGGAACAACTCCTACACCAGCTACTGACTCCTTTTTAGGACAATTACTTTCCTCTTCATTTCAATGGCACAGTCAGCGCTGTCTTTTCACAGGACCATCTACACACAGAGACAGCAGAGCACATGCTTCACACATTTCTCAAAACTGCTGCTGACATTCTTTGTACACAGACACCTGTGAAAAACCCCAACCAACCAACCAACCAACCAACCAACCAACCCACCAACCAACCAACCAACCCACCAACCAACCAATCAACCCACTGATGGTGTGGACGGGACTGTGCAGCCCATGCTCCAGCCTAAGAAAGGGGCAAAGCACAGTTCTGAAGGAATCCACATCTGATGGCTTCAGAGTCACTTTCTCATTCTATGCTGAACTCTCAGGTGAAAACCTCATTCTTTATCTTTGGAAGGGTAAGCAGATTTGGGTTTTGTTTACAGCAATGGCACATTAATTCTGAAGTGTCCCTTGGCCATCTAACTGCCACTTCATCCAGCTATGTGGTAATTAAACTTCTCCTGGTATGCAAAGCTCGTTATGCTTTCTTTACCACAGAAATAAAGAATTCATAAACTAAAAACAAAATGCCTTCCAACACCATCCAGCTTGTAAAATAACTCCCTGTAAAGAACAAACCTAACATAGTAAACTGGCCAGTGGCTTTCCAGCTTTAAAGGGCTAATAGACAGCCAGCTGTTTGCCATGCCATTAAAGCACCCTGATAAACTCCTTATGGCAGGTGAGAGTTAGAACGTGATTTAATAACTACCAAATGAATCATTTATGAGCAAATATTATTTTAACTGGAATATTTTACTTCATAATGCAAATCTTCCAACTGCACCAAAGACTAGAGCTACAAATTATAACTACACCTTTTAGAATAAATTAAGAAATATATTGTGCTCCTCAAAAAATGATGGTCATTTTTATTGAAGCAGTTGAATGCTATTTCCTGAATGGCAACAAGTTTCTATATCATGCAGCTGACAGCTCATCTTGAGCTGGCATAGCACAACCCACAATTTACAGAGAGCAGTCTTCCAATACAGGAGAACACAAACTGTACTGGGTGGGCTGAGAAAGTGTTTTAAAAGCAAAGCAACTGCCCCACACAGGATCTCAACACTTTGTCTCCAGAAAACTTTAATCAGGATTACATTTTTGCATTCAATATATACTTATGTCTTATCTCCTGTAAGGTTGTTAGCTTACCAGACCCTGAAGCTGTTTTACTACTAAAATATCTCACCAATGAGCACCCACAGCTTCCTATAATCAGTTCTCTTTAACCTAAGCATATTAAAGAATCAATATTAAGAGGGGTAAAGAAGTGTCATCCTGAAACATTACCTCTGGTTGCAAGAGCCAGGTGAACTCAGTGTTTAACTCATGCCAGTTTATAACAAGCAAAACAGTTTATTCACAGAAAGAAATGAGAAAGAACTATGAAAGAGTAAGAGAACATCAATCTATAAATTAAAGTCTTAGAGGTGGGAGTCCTCAATTACAGTACTACTCCAATAAATCTGCATGATTTTAAACATAAACCTGATTCACAGGAACCCCCTACTTAATTGCTTCTTTCATAAATTCTGCACAAACCATACATCATAAGAAAACAGCAAAAAAAGGGCATTCATAACAGCATTAAAATGGAATGTTATGTCATGACTCACCTGCTAAAGCCTCCCACCGCTTGCAACTACAGCCAGATTCATCATCTATTTTGCAGGCAGATTAAATTTGTGAGAGCATAAGCAAAATATGAATGCATGAAAAATTATACAGTGCTTCTTTCTAATCCTCTGTTAGACAAAATCTTGCTGAACATTAGGAATGGGGCATAGAGTTTCTTAGTATGTCTTTACAATCTGAAGACCTATTTCCCTTGATACAATTTCTGTAGCAAATTTAATGTCAAAAAGTTAATCAGTGTATGAAGAGTATCTATTTCTTATTCTTGCAGTGTGGAAATTAGGTGCAAGTTAAACTGAACCTGAGCACAGGAGAAAAAAAAATAAAAAATTGAGAAACAGAAGTGTCATGGAGAGCAATGACAAAGGTATTCTGGAGGACAGGTACTAAAGAAACATTAGACTTGTTTCTGTGACACAGCCCAGAGAGATCACTGTGACACAATCTACTAAAGCTACAGTCACTTATCAAACTGCAGGTTTGAGGTCAGGCCTCAGAGTTGAGGAATATTTACCCATCTGCAGTTCAAACACAGAGGGAATGCTTATGCTGAGAAACACTTTTCTACTTTTCTCTGCATACCTGCCTGTTTTTCTGTGAAACAAATGTGACTCAAAAGCCCCAATCCAAAATAAGCTAAAGGATGCAGGTTTTATTTGTGTTTCCATTCAAACGAATCAACTACTACATAGAAACTGACCCCTCTCCCCTCAAAATGATCTTTCTGCAACAGTAACCAGCAGAAAACAGGCTTGCCCCTTGGAAAGCATAAAATGATACATTTTTCAATCTCCAATAACCTTCAAGATCAACTTTATTCCATAAGCACTCCTTGATGAGGGAGTGGGTTTTTTTCTCTGCAGATTCATCTATCTGCCTTTTGAGTTTTTTAAGCACTCACATCAACACCACAGTAATGAAGTCCTCAGTTACACTTCACATTCTCTAAAAGTTTGAGACTCTACCTTATTTTCAATAGTGCAGAGAAATAACAAAGGTTCATTTGTCTAAGGCATCAAGTAGTTGATAATTCGTAAGACCCAGAGCATTTCTACACCACACCCTTTAGATCACTTCAGCTGGAGTCCTATAATAGTTTCCTAAAACTGTTATACAATCCAATTAATTTTACTCAAAATTATATTAACTAGTCATGGTAACTAAAATTATTTAAGTACCTGAGTTTTGAGTTGACATTTAGACAGCTCTATTTCATATGTATAATTCATACATGCAGGCAAAGAAGAATTGTTGCTATTCAGTAGAAACATGATTTCATTTAGCCTTAAAGAAGTGCTCCATTTAAACCCAATGTTTATATGTGACAGAATTGAAAAGCATATCTTTGAAGGAAAACAGGAACTGAATTTGCAGACATGGCACTACCCAATCCTGGTTTTGCAGAGCTGCTGACCTAATACTGCACCTGAATTAATGAGGACTGTGCCTATGTAAATCAAGCCTGTGTTGTCCTCTCTCTGGTACAATTCAGCAATTTCAGTTTCAAGGAACAAAACCAACAAGTGAACATTCCTAAGAGGCAGGCCTTGAACACACTCCTGGAAATGTGAACTTACTGTGATCCTTGAATAGGAATTAAGTTGCTAAGAGATATCTGTTACACATTGCTTTCACCCTTTAGTTTATTTGAATAAAACCACATTTTATGTCCAGTGTTTCTAGCCAGTTTTATTTCTTGCCAGTAGACCTCTTAACTGAAATTATGCCCCCAATTACAACCTTTAAAATCAACAGCATTCAAGCTAATATCGCTGCACAAAGCTCCCTCACTAAATCTGATGAAAAATTGATATGGATGAAGAGGGGAAGAGACAAAAGAAACATTCTGGGAAATATCTTAAAAGGGTGGATTTTACTATAAGCTATCTAAAAACATGAAATTTAGAATAGCTGTAGTTCATTTCAAGATTAAATCAGAGGAAGATTTTCTCTCAATCTACATTTCAAGACAACCTCAGAAAATATCTATGAAGCTTTTGTAACATTTTTCAATTCTTTGTAGGCAACTCTAATTGAGATCATTTAATATGTTCTCTGTTACACAAAAATAATCATACAATTCAACTCGGTTGCTTTGCATGGACTTCTGGAAAATATTTTAAGGTATTCAGAAATGTAATCCTTACAGCTCTCCATCATCGCACACTTTCATTTGCAATACTCCTTCCCCTCCATTGCTTCACAGGGTTGCAGGATCCAGCAGCCATGCTCAGTGCACACATCTCTAATTCTCTGTGTAGGCAAATAATAAAGGAGGTTTTTAGGAATGGGCAGACCTTTCTTTCTTTTAGTCCTTTTCTTATACAAGATACTGACTGCGCTGGGACCAACCTGATCATCTTTTATTTCGCAGTATTTTTTTAATCACTTACACCTATAACCTTTAGCTTCTTTTTAAGCAATTCTACAGTGAAGAATTTTAGTTTGCATGAATGCAAGATTCCACAGAACATATAGAGAAATATCAATTTACTTCTAAGGGAATAACTGGTGCTCTGAAGAGTTTTCTGAAAAATAAGCCATATGATTTTTAACAGCAAAAAGGTCTTAAACACACTCTGTAGGACTGCACAAATTTGATGCAGGGTTGGGGGAGAGGTAATGCTGAAATGCTGTAGTGCACTCTACACACAAACAGTAATAAAAATCTATCACTTAATCATTTACATGTTGTGTAAAACAGCAGTCTCCTTTTAGTTAAGAGCTGCTTTATGTCGTTTTCATCGATACAAATGTTGCCCAAGTGATTGTGTGGGAGAATACAAGAACAGACTGTAATAAAATTAAAAATAACTTTCCAAGGAAATAGTATTTGGAAGGATTAATTACAGAAGTTCAAACAGGAGGCCATATGCTTTCCCCTCTCTTTACTATTGAACATACAGTATGCCTGTAATAAAACAGGAAGGGGAAAAAGCTGGTCAAAGCAAACTGTTTCAAGTACCAGGTAATGATTCAAGATATCTTTACAATTTTGTGTGTCTGAATATAGTTTATCTATTCATTTGACTTTTATGCTAATATTTTTATCAGCTGTGTTCATTTCTGGAATAAAATAGTTAGCCCTTTGCCACTTCTCCTATATAGCAGGTACTTCTTGAGTGTTAAATACATGAGAGAAGTTGGTAGTGTGAGTATATTTCCTCCTTACATCAAATTCTCTACTCCAAAGGTAAGATCTACTTGCAAGAACACAAAGGCTGTCAAAGATCACGGCTGCAACCAGTGCAAGCAAAAGAACTTTGCTAAAGTTTACAAGAATTGGGTGCTTTTATATGTTTTCCATTTAATTAGTACATAGCAAAGAAAGTCACTGTGACTTGACAAAACTTCACTAAAAGGTCACACTAACATGCTAAAATAAAAAATATATGTTCAAGATTTTTCTGATTTGGGGTCCAAATGCTTAACTTCAGAAAATTGGTTACTTTTCCATTTGCATGAGAAAAATCTTCCCTTAAATTAATCACTTTAATATTTTCAAAACTATAACATTGATTTTGTAAACAACTTGATGGAAGTTAAATAAAACCTTCTAGTAGAAAAAGCAGAGCAGAGGTACAAAAATAATCAGACAGACTTTTTTTCCAACTAAGTCACACACAATGTGACTGAGAAGTCAAAATTATTCAGACAACCAGTATTATGGGTGCTGCCTTTTTATTCAACTAAATCTATAGGGTTTTTAAAAAGCTAAGTTACCTCTGTGTTTCCAATTCCTTAAAAAGATAAACACATGAAAATCCTGTTTAAGGGTATGATGAAAAACTCAATGATATAAATTAACATTATTAGAGATCACAGTGGTGTATGGCCCTAGAATACAGTATTGGAAGAACAGCTAGGTTTTAATTCTCATTCCATGACCTCCATAAGGAAAAAAAACAAACCAAAAGAAAAAACACAAAGCAAAACAAAACCACCAACACCAAAAACCCAAACCCTCCTCTTTTCACTTCTATAAATGAGTGGAGAAAAGTTGCATTAAACCACAAGAACCCATTTGGGGAAAATGATATGTGCTCTGCAAGAAATCATAGGTTCCTTGGAAAACAATTTATTAGGAAATGTTAAACTGTTCTAGAAAAAAAAAAAAACAAAAAAACAAACAAATAAACAACTGATCAATAACACATTATTCAAGTGTTTGTTTGAATACAGTGCTATGGAAATAACCTATAGAATTATTAACACTTATTAGATGACAGGGAAAACTGGAATTTCTCTCCTTGTTCTCTCCATTTCAGTTTGTTCGAAACTCTATTTCATGTAATAACATAACGATGCACTGAAAGTTTTTTATAAATGTAAATCCATCACATCTCAAGTGAAAAATCCACTAAGAGTAAAGCTGGTTTCTATACTGTTCAAACGTAATGCACTACTCTGTCTAAATCATAAGGGAATAAGGCACTTAAAATAGGGTGTCACATTTCAAGGTAATAAATAGCAGACTGATTCAACCTCCCAGTTGATCCTGCAGTTTACTTACATACAAAATGGAAAATAAAGTACTAAAGCCACTGTGATTTACTTCTCAGAAATGAGACACTCTATATTAGTGTAAATGAATGCAAAAGTCCTGCATTGACAATTTATTACGTTCTGAGGCCAAGCCCTGATTGGATCAAATTGCAGAGTTTCTGAGCACACTGAGTGCACCTCACTGCAAATTCCAGTCAGCATTATCAGCTATATATATATAAAAAAATCAATCTCAGACAAAACTAAAACGGCCCCACCCCAAAACTCTAAGCCAAGTTTCTCCAGTCCATTCTTTTTCAAAGAATATTTTTCTCCCCATTTGCAAATATTTAGCAAAAGGGGTTCTATTCCAAGAGAAAACCCATTCCTTAAGGAGCTGGCAGATACAATAGTATTTTACTAGTTTTTAGTAGCTATCTAAAGTAGCTAGCCAGTAGCTATGTATCATTTTATGTTTTTTCTTATCTCATAATAATACACTTTCCTACGATTTTGCCAAAAAAATGTTCATAGCAATACCATCAAGCAATTCTTTCAATGACAAAATGTATTTATCTGCAAAAGATATTCCAGGATTAACAGGAATCAGTCACCAATTCCACTTTAGTTTCTAGTTTGTGTAAAACTAAATGTAATTCAAATGTTTCAAAGAATCCTATTCCACTTATTCCAGCAGGCACATTGATATTACTTGTTGTTTCCACAATAGCTCAAACAGTGAAATGGATGTCCATTCTTTAAAAGAAAGCACAGGACCTTCTAAAACAGGAACATTCCTTACAGTCCTATGTGAAAACCAGGGAAAACTAAAGTACAGAGGCCAGCAGGTGTCTGTGCACTTGGGCTACACGAGCTCAGCACCAAGGGCTTCAAGGGCACAGAAATTCATGGATTTTGGTTCAGACTCCTTACAGGAACACCAAAACTGCCTTTGGATTTATGGGCATCTTCACTAATAAACTCAAGGGATCATCAGAACCATTTCAGAATTCCCATAGCTAGGGCAAATCTTTTATTCATGGGACCAGAAAGGGTTGCTCATTTCACACCACAGGAACCACTTCCCTCGCCTCTTTTCCTTTTAGGATACTTTGGAGAAAAATATGGTTATTTCACTTTTTACCATCCAGTGGCTTGAAAATATGCATATTTTGTACTAGTAAGATGTTTGCTTATGTAAGTATATATGTATAAATGACTTAAAATAGCAGGAAAAAATCAGGTTTTTCAGGTGATCTGTATGTTTTGTCAGTCCATAGGCATGCAAACAGCTGCTTAAACAGCATCTCCCTTACACAGGCTTTTATATTCAAAATTACACAAGATCCACCTTCCAAGGATATTTATTAAATACAGTACTTCTGCAAACAAAAAAAAAAAAACCTGAGTGTCTGGATGAAAAATGGTCATGTACACTTCCAAGAAAATGCAATGTTGCTGTAGAGTACTAGGATCAGCAATATTTCAATACCATTTTAGTTAAAAAGTGGAATTCTATAACTGTCTAGTACCTTTTTGCAAAATGTCTGATGTCTGCCAGTGTACAACTACACATGAAAAGCCCTTGTCTTCAAAACCCAAACTGCAGAAATTTTTTATAAAATGAAGGACCTTGAACAAGAAGTAGGGAGTAATTCAGTACTTTAATCTACTAAATATTTTAAAGGTTTGTCATCTGCACTTCAAGGTCTATCTTTTTACCAGGTGCATAATAGCTTTAACACTGTAAAAGAAGGAACTATACATATCTCCTATGCCATAAAACACTAATCAGTGTAAACTTCAAAGCTTTTACTTGAGAGTGTAAACTTCTAAGAAAGATTAGATAACTACTGAGCAGGTGCAATCCAGGAACAAAAATAGATGGAAACATAATAAAGGAAGCCAGACAAAGCTGTTGCTAAATAAAAATTCCCTTATTAAAGAGGAATGACCATAGCAAAAAAGAAATTTAGATGTAATTACCATCTATTTTAAGGCTAGCCAAACATTTTTCAGATATTTCCTGAAAATATGAGTTCACCATCTGCACAGACATTGATATTCTCTTCTCTTGCAGTCATGTTCAACAGTCTACAAAATATTAAAACAATGATATGCACATTAAAGGGCATAACCCACAGTCTTAAATCGCAGAATATTTAACAATATTTGTTTAAAAATTTCTATTTTGTATAAAGCATTCAAGCCATGAACTCCAATGCTGCAATGTTCACTGAAGCCAAAAGTTTTGTAACCTCCTCCCACACACTCAAGTAATAGTCACATACTGAAGCACACACAGGCACCCTGGTGAATTACAGAACTAACTTAATAGGATTAAGTTCACACTTAAGTATTTCAAACAAGTACTGTTCACTTCTTACTTTCCATTGTGAGCCAGGACTAACCACAAAGAGACAAACCTAAGATTTATATATGTGGAAAATGCTTTTGCCTTGTGACAATGCATTTGATTGCCACACATCCAAACTTCTAGGAATTTAGAGGAATAGAAAAGCTCTGTATTTCATTTTATAGTTTTCAAACAAAATGTTTGATTGTTCTCACGTGTGGAGAAGATGGTCAAATGGTAATGAAGTGAGAGCTTAGTATGAAGAAATAAAAGCATGAGCCCACTACCAGAACTCTCACCAAGATCTGTAGAGCTAACCAACATTAGAAGAGGGTTGTTTACAAAAAGCTAGCTGTAATTATAACATTTTTATTTTTCAGTGCACATCCTAATTTTTCTGTTTTCGTGAAATACCACATCCCTTTCCAGTACAAAATGTAAGCTTACAAAATGTAAGCCCATTTTTGCATGTTTAGTTTGAGGTTTCTTCTTGCAATTCCTTTCCTTTCTTCTCCAGAACCTCAGAAAGTTTGGCTTCATCAATCAGTCAGACCAATTAGATTCTTTTGTCACCATATTCTATATTACAAAAACAGGTATTTATAATGGAATATCTCTCTTTCTTTCAGAATAAATGGCCTGTTTTCCTGAGAAATTGAGTTGTTCTACTCTCATTACTCCCATTAACCTGTGAATTTAAATCAGCTAACATAAAAAATAAAAGTTGCAGAAGCAGCTTGATCAGAAGAATGCTTTCATTATTTTTCTAAAACAAAAGTACAGAGACTTTAGGTAAATTTGAGGAAGCCATCATGTATGTAATTCATTAAATTGTACTGTTAATTCTGTACAGAGTGGGTTTTTTTCAGAGGTCACAGCAGAAGTGTATTCTACACTGAAATTTCAACAGAACACTCAATAAAATGTCCTACCTCTCAGAAATTATATTTACTACATAGCAAACAGATTTTAGCTAATGTTGATAAAGAAATGCAAAGAAACAACCAGCATCCATAATACTATCACATTCAGATAGAGATTTCTTTAGGTAGTGTTTGAAATATCCCCCATGTCATGAATTGCTCAGTGTGGCACCCTTAAACTGCTTTTACACTGTAAGGCTCTGAATACAGCTGCTATTAAGTCAGCCAGTGATGGGGATCCTACCACAAAAAATTCACATGTAAAATCCTGGGCATGCTCCCATTCACTGGAGAATTTATAGTGGTTAGTAGGCAGTAACCTTGCTCAAGTAGCTCTTCTGCTGGTGCATATAAACTAATTTAATACATTCACATCAACATCCTACATACCACATCCTTATCACACTGCTGCCACTTCATCTTTTCTATTGGAATACTGTCACATTTCACTCCCAGAGAGTTCTCAGCATTAAACCGGAGAGAACCTGAACCATTATAAAACAAAAGTGCCTGATCATTCAGTTAAAAAAATGTTAAAATAGTACATATGCAACAACTTAGTGGGACTAATGCATATTTTCTGTATTTTGCTCAGATAAAGCTATTATCCCTATTTTTGTTTATTAAATCCACTTACAACATGACATCTGTAAAGAGATAATCTGGAGCATACCTGTCTAACATTTTAGATAAAACAGATACATATTTAACTCAAAACTATCCAGTCAAACCTTTTCAAGAGATGCCATCTCGGTTTAGCACAAAAATCCTAGAATGTTCGTTTCATTTTTATTCTCAAGATGACATGAAGTATAGCACAGTGAAGAAAATTACATCATCATGTGTCTGTCAAACACACTTGTCTTTCATTTGACCTTGCAAGTAAACTGAAAATCAAGGAAACTTTTATTCCTTTTAAAATATCAAAGTAGTTTTTTTTTTTTCTATTTCACTCAGTTTAAAATCATACGTAGAATAATTTTGGTAGTTTTTTTAGCTACCATTGTGACTTTTACACATAGACCTGGTTCATTTTGAAGTGAGTAAAGCACACAATTATACACTCAAGGTGCACATACAGCCTGGTGTAGGAATGTCATAGGCACAAGAGGAAATAAGGGAAACAAGAGTCTCCAGCCTGGGGTTTTCCAGGGAAAGCCTTTCTTGGGCCACCGTGAGTGGCTCCAGCGGGGCCTTCTCTGCCAAGGGAAGGCAGTGGAGCTGCCCAGACTCTCAAATGGCAACGGGTAAGAAAGCAAAACAAAAGGGCATTATTCCAAAATCTGAGCAAGCACCTGCCATTCCAGACTGGTACCAGTCACTGCTGGGCACAAAGGCACGGGATGTAGCAGAGAAATTGGCAAAGAGGTCAGGGCAAGAGGAGTGTTCTACCAGAAGGAATCCCTCTGGTTCAATGAGACCAAGCATAGGTACGCACATACTGCTTAGATCTCTATCATTCATTTTCCTGATTGTGGGCAAATAACCTGCAGGATTACAATCAAGTCACTTAAATTCAGGAATGTTATTAATTCCAAATTATATCACAGTATACTTGTTCCAGCTTTATATTTCTAGAAGCTATAAATAAAAAGGAGAATTGTTTTGCAGACAGTACTTGATCCTCTTCTTCCCTGGGGCCACCAGACAGATGAAACAATAGTTCTCACTTTCAAAATGCCAACAAATCCAACCATAGATACTGTGTAAAGCAACAGGCACGATGCAAATTGAGCAAGTAAGGATACAATACAAAAGACAACTTTGCATTAAGGTGGCAACCTATCTAAATTACAAATGTAGGAAACCCTCATTTCTGCATTAAAATAATAAGTGATATAATAATCACTTTGTCTCCTTCTTTCTAAAGGAATAAGCCATTACCATGCTGTCTATGAAACTGTCACTTGGTGATGCTGCGTAGCTGCTGCTACTGAATAGCAAAACTCATCCAACTTTCATTTATTTTGAGTTGTGAAAAAAGGAAACTAATGAACTTTGAATAATTAAGACATTTATAATACAAAACTAATGTGTCTATGTATGGCTTAAGGTTCTTATCTGATATGGCTAAAATGACATACAAATAACCCATGATTTTTGAGCATGGGGTCCTTAATTCCTTTTCATAGGTAGATGTAATTTCCTTTTTTGTATCAAATATTCACTATTCTATGAATTACTTTTACTGGTCAGCTAATCTAATTTAGCAGTGTAAAACAAAATGAAAAACCTGAAATACCTAAACTAAAAAAAACTTTGTTTAACATACTACGTACAAAATAAACCCGGTGATTGCTTTTTCTGTGGAATAGGTATACAAAAGAAAATCAAATAGAATTCATCGAGACAGAAAGTGATGCATGAGGCTATTAACTTCTGAGACATGTCAATAAAAACAGTAAAGCAAAATACTTTGAGCTTGGCTCTCCTCCATTTGAACAACTAGTTGGACTAGGTAAGAAAAACTGCTTATTTTCTAGGCAGAAGCTTGGGAGTATAAGAATATGAGCATTAGCTGGATATTTTTATTAAAGCAGAACACGTGCATATATATATATATATATATATAAACATCAGAAATAATCTCAACTAGAAAGTACTACTTAAAACCATTTTTATATGAAAGCTTCTAGTTTAAAGCAAGTATCTGCAAGTAACAAATATGGTTTTGTTAAGCAATATATAGACAGTTGTTCTAACAAAGGGCAATGAATCACAAACCCCACTTGTAAATTGACAGGCTATTCCCACATACCTACCAACTCTAAATCTTTGTTCAGCAGATAATCAGAAAGCAGTTTGGGTCAAGAATTCTTCTACATTAGAAGGGCCTACAGGTATAAAAGAAATGTGTTTTTTAAACAAAACTATAACTAAAACA
The DNA here is from genome assembly GCF_965231275.1 of Zosterops lateralis. Lineage (NCBI taxonomy): Eukaryota > Metazoa > Chordata > Aves > Passeriformes > Zosteropidae > Zosterops > Zosterops lateralis. Next base: position 9,173,457 of record NC_139772.1, read on the forward strand.
CAGCATCTCACACAGTAAGGATCTACAAGTAGTTGTTACAGACTATTGTTAACAGAGGTACTCTTTCTTGAGTAAGTTTGCAAGTATTCTGTAGGTTTTTATCCTTATTTCACCTTACTAATTAACACAGTAGAAACTGAAATTTCCCCTATAAACAGTTATTAGCTGATAGCCAAAAGGCTTGCCCTTCCTATGAGCTGACCAGGTCACACAAAGAAGGGGAAGGTGAGTAGCCATATTAAAATGCTTTCTCTTTCCCTAAATCCCTCAGGGAAGGTCCTTACCACTGTGCCAATAAATTTCTTATGGCTGCCTCCATCATAAATACTCTGATTAAAATGTAAATTCAACCAACCTATCAGCTTCCCATTAAGAGGACTCTTTAAAAACACCATTAATCAGCTGAGAGATATGTAGTGAAATACCACTTATCAATTCTAACTGCTTATGACAGTTAACAAAGCTTTATATTTGCCCCAAACATGTGCTGATCTATCAATTATGCCAGGGTTCACTCTCACGCTAATTGTACATTTTCTTCTCTAATGCATTTTTGCTGTTATCTCATAGGCTAATGAAAGCTGGGAAATCAATACATATAAATTATACATGCAAAGAAGGACTGCTGTGAACATAAAGTTTCTAATTAATTGCACTTGATTAATTTATATCCTTTAATTATCTTGCTAAGCCACAAACAACATAAATATCCTTGCAATCTGGTTATTGCTATGTCAGTCATAAAAAAAGCAGACACAGTAAATCTATGAAATCTAGCAAACTCCATTGCCAAAAAACATGGTATGGCATAACATATAAATATAACTGGACTTACTCAAGACACCTATGAATAATTTTACTGTGACAAATTACCACTAAATATGCTGTATAGTTATTTGATTAAGGTTATAATGATGTTATAACTTTACACGTAGCATACAGGGTAAGCAAAATGCAGGCTTACCATGCAGCCTTATGGAGGCTCTTATTTGTATTTATAAAACAAATCTGCAATAGATATGTAAGTGGTATTGATATCTGATTGGTTAGGGCCAGGGGTCAAATTATCAATATTCTAAATTAAGGCATTACTGCTTTTCTGCACTGAAGATTACATGGCAATTTATTTGCAGAGTTATCTGAAAGCCAGAAATGCACACAATCAGAACCTAATAATGATATACCCAACTCCAAGCAGAGTTAAATAAGAGCTACCATACTATCTTTTGTAAGAGGCAATTGTCCAAATATAAATTCTTCCATTATGTGTGTAGCTGTAACTGTAGATACTTCTTTTTCCTTTCAAATTTTGTCCACTTTGGTAAACCAACCATATGTCACTGTTTTGAAATCTAATCCTATCAATCCACCAGACTTGCTCTTTGTCCTACACAACAGCATATTACTGAATATCTGTATCTACAACTTTCATAAATGTGTAAAAAGAAACTGTATCTGTCTACAGGGAGACTCAGACAGAGACCATCTGTCAGTGACTAAAGCTATTCTTTAAAAAAGAAAACATTCATCTGGGATTTGCCCTTTACAGAGTAAACCCACTTAACCTCCCAATAAGATTAACTGTTATTTGTTTCCATTAAACAAAAATGACCATGCTAATATGCATTTAATAGCACTAACAATGAGAGAAACATGAACTTTAACAATTTTTTAAATTAATTAAAATAATGAAATACGTTATTTAACAACAGCTATTTTGTTATTCATTAATAACTTTTCTTTTGCATTACAAGCCTTCTTCCCTGAAGCTGAGACTAAAAATATATTAAAAAAAAAAAAATAGGGTAAATATTGAAACTAAGACAGCAGACTCTTGAGTCTGCCACGTATTATAGATAACAATGACTGTGTATAAATTAGGACTGAATAATACGTATAACCAATACCTTTGGAGCACTGATGATTTTCACCTGTGCCCTCAACATCCAGGCATTTACAAAGGAAGGTATTTAACTAGATTGATTATACGAGGCTGTCTGAGTGGAGTTAGTGCAATGTAATGGAGACTGTACTCTGTGCTTCTTTTTGCAGCAGCACAAATCACTGAACCAGCCTGAAGCTATACAGAAAAATACCTTAATGTCTCTTCTTGGGCTGACAAAACACAGTAGTACTGTCATGTGAGACTCCCTCTTCTACTGGGGAAAAACATAGCAGGAGAAACCTTTAAATGTAGGCAACCCCTTGGCTCCCAATATTGTCTTGTGCTTCTTTTGTCAGACCAAGTTAGTGAGATGTACTGTAGCATTAAACAGTATCCTAAAACATGAAATGGTGAAGTGCAAAATCCCTCATAAAATTAATTCCTGGGTCCCTGCTTTCCTGTTTTGCTTAAAACTCTTCCTCTAAAGTAACCTGGATAAGAAGCACAAAAGGTGTTCTCGTCCCCTTAGGAGAAGCTTTGAGGAGAGCTCAGTAAAGTCTCTTTCTACTGTAGGCATAATTCAAATCTTACTGGAGCCAGTGGGAATATATTCACCAGGTTCAGTTAGCTTTGCATCCAGCTTCCTTCATTAATGGCAGTGGCACTATGCAATCAATAAACACTAAGACAAAGCAATCATACAATCATTTTCTCAGTGAGAAATTGGCATATGCTATAAATAAGAATAAATAAATTGATGAGAGGGATCATTATTACAATTCAGCACAGCTAAAGAAATTGTTCCTAAAACAGAGAATCTAGAAAATACAGGCTTCCTCTCTCTCACATATGGAATATACTAAGAAACAGAAGCAGAATGCTTTAGGCATGTAAGTCTCTACTTATTCTAAGAATCAGCTGATGCCTTACTTGAATATACTGTATCTAATGATCCAACGTCAGGGGGAAAAAAAGCTCTTACAGTATATACAGAGTTATACAGAAGCAGACATTTTAAACTCAGATTTAGTAGAAACCAAATCTTGATGAGGATGCATCATCAGTGATTTCAAATCTGCTAAAATCTCCTTGTATTGGACAGTTGGTGAGACCACAGCTTTTCAAATAATGGAATCAATCCTTTGATATCATTTGTGCTGCCTTCTGACCGTCCCCTGTAAGGGAGCAGCTCCAGACTGGCAGTGCCCAGTGTTTGTGTGCTGTCTGTAAAGCTGCAGCTGGACAATGATCTTGGTGTTTTCATGACTTTACAGAAAAAAAGGGCGAAGAGTGAAATTGAGAAAGGCGTGAATTAACAAGGATCACGTTTAGCTACCGATAAAGTTGTGACATAAGACTTGCCACGTGCCAGACACTTCCAGCACAGAACACTCAGCAGTCACTAAGAAGGAACTGAAGGCAGCAGGAAAAGCCTTTATCCACCCAAACCCCATCAATTCATGGAAGGAAAAGCTTCGAAGGATGTAACTTCCACTAGAGTTCACTGGATTTGACACTTGAGATATAAAGCACCTAGATAGAAGCAGAGTACTGAGGTTTGACTGCAATTACCTTATCTTTCCTATTTTTAGTGACAGAACCAGATTATTTTAAGTGCATTTTATAGAAAACCCTTCTTTACTGAAATATAAAGACTGTAATAAAGACAATACAATGTTTTGAAACTGTTTTAAATCCTTCACTCAGCTTTGCTTCTACAGATTTAACATGTAGGGGTTCTAATCTTACTGCTACTAATTAGAGCTTTAGTGTAATTGTGCCAACAGGGTGCTTGGCATAATAATTACTATTGAGAGATTCTGGTGGAGCAGTAACATGCCCACATAATACCGATATGTCTAATATTATACAGCAGTCACCTTTGTATGTTGACTCTTAAGTTGGATTTTAACCAAGTGAGGGGTTATTTTGCCTTTGGTATAAAGCCTAAAAGGCATATACATATGTATGATTTAGGTATTCATTTTTTTCCTCTTGATTCTTTTGAATATTAATTAGGCAGAAGAAAACTATAAGGCACTTTTTATTTCACATCATTCATAATTTAGTCTGGTTTGGCATGGGAAAATGAACAAAAATGCTTATGTTGGCAGGTCATACTTCTCGTGTAATATTAAACTTTCTTAGGATAGCGTCCTCAGCTGCAAAGTTTACCATAATATACAATAAACGGAACTAGAAACAGAGGATGAGTAAGACTTAAAAATGTGCATTTAGAAAGTGCCTGTGCTGCATTCCATTACAGTCCTACTGGTTTTGAAACAAATCTTTATGTAGCTACTTGTATAAATCTATTCAGTGAAACACATAAGACAAACTTAAGGGACAAGCAGGAGCACTAACAAAGATATAGGAGAGCATTTTTGATCACTTAGTAACATTTAATATCTTACTGCCTAACAAGTTTCAGATAATGAAACTTTCTTAAAGATGTAAATCTATAGTGAAAGAACACTTACCAGCATTGGGATGTTTAGTGTGGTTTGTGTTTTTTTAACCTCTAGAAATACCAGCTTAAGTCATAGTATTATTAATAAAATCAAATCTTAATTATGGATATGACTACAGATATAAGAAGGACTTCAAGAGCAATTCAAACATGCAAATCCTGCACGATATCATAAGCTAAAAAGTAATAAACCTCTTCTGATTAATTGAAGGATCTTCTTTGAAAATAACCAAAAGTGAACTCTTTAAAATAAGGAAACAGAGCATGGAGCCTGAACCAGAGCTTCATGCAGAACAGACAGGCTTGTTTTTACTGCCCCTTAGTGCTTCCCTTTTAAAGTGACAGGAAACCAATTTCTGATTGCAAATCAATAGGTGAGCACACTATCATCAGAGACTCAATTCAGTTGTTGATATTAGATCATGGAAGAGGGAATCAGAAAAGAGCAGCTGTTGCCATTTTGATGCATACAAAACCCAGTAAACAGCACTGCTTTTCTGCAACTCTGTTTTTTCCAGGAACAAATCTTACAGAATAAGCCACATGTGGCTTATTTATCGTTTGTGGGTCACCATCAGGAAAAACAACTGTAACAAATGTACCACGTACATAAAGAGCATAAGTTTAAGTCTCAAAAACTAAGAACCACTGAAATGTGCTGTATTAATTAATATAATGGAAACAAAAAGTATGTATGTGCCTGTCACACAGAATACCTTTTGATGAAGTCTCTTTTTTCTTTAAGCTTTTAAGATAATCTTAGAGAAATCATCAAACTATAAAAAGAAATCAATAAAACAGAAAAGGTTCCCATCACCCCTAAAAAAATCCATAACTTTTGCATTTTAATAGAGACACTACAAGACTATACCAGTCATTTTCTTTCTGATGTGTTCCTTTGATTTCACTCTTATCTCACAGGACTCTTGACTTTCCTGAGAAAGGGATTATTGAATTGTATGTCTCCCTCAGATGCTCTTGATCATTCAAGTAGTCTGTACTTAAGAACGTTACAGAGTCTGCTCAGCTGCTGGCTCCTTGGGAACTCATCAGGGACTGTCATCTTAATATTAATTGGGTTTTGTGCAGGAATCCAAGTCCCACAATGAGAGGGTTTCAAGAGAGAAGATTATGCCCAAAGCCAGATATAAAGACAAACATATTTAGCACAACAATTATGATAATTGCAGAAACACTCTGAGAAATAAGTAAATCTGATTAAGGGCACTTCTACATGATCAAATATTAATCTGATGTCTTCACTCTAACCTGGTTTGAACATAAGAGGCTTCTTATGGTTTTATGTATTAACAGATTTGTAGAAGCTGAACTCATAGTACCTAATAATATGGTACATCCAAGTCAATACAGTAAAAGGATCTTTACGGAATGTAATCCACTTAAATTAAAAATAGACACAGATTGAATCATAAAGCTTAAATTAAAATTGACATAGAGTCAATCGATAAAACATTTTATATAAAGTCTTGTATAAACTACTGTAACATTTTTCAGTCTCATAGCACAATAACTTGTGTGTATTTTTATTGAATAAAGACTGAATCACTTCAGAACAAAACTACCATAAATACCACTCAGACAAAGACTTAAAAGTTTCCAGGCTGACATAACATCTAGAAAATGAAATACATTTATATTTGCAAATGTGAAATTTATATTTCTTTAAAATATGTGGATTATTTGTAGAGATTTGAAGTATAGTTAAGTAATTTCATCTTTAAAATAACTTTGATTTATAGGAACTATATTTTCATGATGAGTGATAACACAGTAGCAGCAAAATAAGATTTTCTGGCACTGATTTCTCTACATATACATGCATGTACATACTTGCATACAAATATATACCAATACAGACCCACTGAAATAAAATTCCATACAAAATCATATCTAATATTCTGTACTCATTATATTTAATACTACCATGACAAGTGTTTTCAGTTTGCTATACACAGACCATTTCGAATAAATCTGAAATTAATATATACAATATGCACTTGTTAATATAAATTTGCAGAGGTAGAAGCAATGCCTGAGAGCATCTATACTATATTTGCATAATCATTTAACTCAGATGAAAGCTTCCATGTCTAGCTAAGTTTTCAAAATTGAACATAAAGCATCTGAGAGCAATTACAGTAATATATTCAGGGGTATAAAGGAGAAGGAAAAAAAAGGAGAATGTATCAAAAATTGTAGTACAAAAATGAATTATGTCAACACAGGACAGAAACACACAGACATAGATGCCTATCTATCCATCTTTATTTGTAAGTATTAACCACATATAGGCCTTATGTGAAAGGTAAATCTTGCCAGCATGGCTTACCTCCCATAGTAATTAGGCTTGTGTTTCTGCTTTATTAACTCTGATACAACAGTGTCCTGCCCTCTGTCACCAAGGGTACTAATAGATGATAATCACGTAGATTTGGAAACCATACAAATTAAATGATGAAGTGAGATGAAGTGTAGTAATGCAATGAGTTCAAGGACAAGCAATTTAGTCATTTCAATATTCATTTCCAAGATATTAAATAGAAATACCTGAAGAAACTAGATTACACTCTACCTCAAAATTAATAACTTACATTTACAAGCAAATGATACGTCTTCCTGAAATTTTAATGTTTCAAAGATCATACTAAAAAATTTGCCTTGTGTAAGGAAAAAACAGCTTACTTTTCCCTAAAAGAAGCATCAGAAATATATCTCTTATTTACAAATGTAATAGAATCTTTACAAGATCTAACACTCCCTTGGGACAATTTTAATTTTGTGTGGGGAGTAAATATATTTTCGCAACCCAATGATAGCAGGCCCATATTAATATACTGGAAATATATTTTGATCTGTATTACTACATTTTGATACAATCTTGAAGAATCGATACTGATTCTCATCTCCTAACTACAATTTTTCACCCATTAATTCCAGAGCAATAATATTGCAAATCTATTGTTAATTTTTAGAAATCATTAGTTATACAGAAATTATATAAAAATATAGCTGACAAAAGTAACTTAGCTACAAATAGTTATCAACATTTTCTTTTAGAAGTTTTGAAACTGTTAAAACTTGTGATAAATATCACAATTTTAGGTTAATTTCACAGAGGTTTCAAATTCTGAAATTTCTGTTTAGATAATGGATTTTATTAAAAAAAAAATTAATCAGCTTCATAAGGGACAATTAAAGCCCTGACATGAAGGCACTAAGTCTGAACATTGTCAGAGTGGTTAACTGTGTTTTCAAATGCAGCCTCATCTTTTGTAATTTATCAATATTATATTTTTCATATCACATTTACCTTTTTTAATGCACAAGGCATTTAGTTTCAGTGTCTCTTATGTTCAATGTAAATCTGAGACTACCAGATTTTTAGAAGGTAGAAATATATTTAATTATGTTTCTCAAAAGCCAAATATACTTCAGCATAAACAAACATTCAGAAAAATAGGCGAAAAAATTCTGTTAAAGAGGGGTTACTTTTTATTTTTTTAGTAAGTAAACAGGTGAATGCAGCTCCTTAAGTATATTGTTCAGTTGTCAAAAATAACAAACACTGGCCCTTGGGAAAGCAATATGTGTAATTTAAATCAGTCACATTTTCCCAGTAGTTTTCTAAGCCAAGATATTCACTTCAAACTTCTCACCCCAGCACTAACAGTTTTGAATTCTGTTAGATGCAAGTTTAAATAACCAGGATGCTTGTTAGAAACACAATTCTGTGCATTTTGAAAGCAGATGCTCTGCATTCTTTTTCAAACTAAGCAACAACAGTACATTTTAAAACATCATTTATAATAAAAAAACATAAAATACTATTTGTATCTTGTTCATGCATATTGGAAAAATATAACTTCATTTTTTAAGTGTTGAGGTAAAAAGAAATATTATTTCCGAGGTTGAATTGATTTATGTGTAAAAAAACCCTATTTTAAATTATATCAAAACTTTTAGCAGTCTAACAATCTCTCAACCTACAAAGGATGCATTTTACTGCAGTGCCAGAAAAAATATATAAACCACATAATATAATTTCGTCTCATATTTAAAAGGTTCAAATGCTATGATTTTTAAAAGGTGCTTCAAAAATTATAGTTTCCATCCTTAAAGGGGTAAGGCTTAACAGACAAAAGAAATGCAGCTATTTTCCTAATAATCATCCAACCAGCTACTTTCTGTTCTGAGGAATTGTCTTCTGTGGTTAGCATGTTTACATCCATTCAATTCTAGATGCAGATTATGGCAATTAGATATTTATCCTCCTTAATGTACACTGTTTTTATTTATGTTGAACTTGAATCCATTATCAGAAACAAAGCTGCATAGATATATCCCGAACCAATGGCTGGGGAAGCACACAGACTACTGCTTGTTTACTTTGGGGAGACTAATCTTATGGCATGCATTAAAAATGTTGTACTTGTCACCGACTAATACAACAAATTGAAACCTTGGAACAATCTTATTTACTATTCAAGCGCTCCATATTTGATCCTTGCATCAGAATTTTCACTTAACCCTTTTGTTAAATAACTGAATCTTAGAGCAAGGCACAGCCACACTGCAATTTGAAGCTAAATACAAGATCATTGCATTTGTTACAAGCAGTTTTCAATCTAAAAGATACATCAAGGTTGCATTACCTTACTACATGCTTTTAGCCCCTCAGTATGCAGTATATAATTGAATATTTCAACTGGTTTATTCTATTCACACAACAAGGGTTATTGTTGAAAGAAAAATAAAAACAAACCCAAACTTTCCCTCATCTGTATTCCATAAATAAAACGCTAGCTGCTGTTTTTACTTACAGTTTCCAGAATTTTTCTCTTCTAAAATATTTTAGCTCTTAATATTAAAGTTTTATTAGTTATTCTGTCAGAAAATTCAAACCTTTACTAAGTGACATGAGCAGTTACAGTTGCTTTAAGCGTGCTTGGGTACCCCTGATTCCATCAGGGAAAAACCAAAACAATATATGGCATATGTTAACATCTAATGACTGAAAACATACCCACCAAAATAGTCCCCCAGACTTAAAGGAAATCACTACTTAATTCCACAAACATTTGTTTCAGCTCAGGACTCGCACTACAGAAACTTTTTAAGTAGTTTTGTGGTTCAGGAGTGACTGCAGTGGATGCGAGGAGCCATAAGATGCTGCGCAGCACCATCTGCTGGTTTGAGCGGCGGGATCCGGGACAGTGCCCGGAATTCCTCGGGCGGGCAGGGAGCTGGAAAGGAGCCGTGCCACTCACCTCGGCTCCAGGGGATCCGGAGGACTCTGCACCCAGTCGAGGCATAAACTGCAAGAGAGTAAGGGAGAGACACAGACAAGGAGTCAGATGTGTGCGTAAAGACATCTGAAAATCATACAGGGATGAAATCTGAGCAGATTTCTGGAAGAAAAAAAAAAAAAAAAAGTGCTGAATTTCCTTTATGCCAGTCCAGGAAAGCGCTCACTTTAAACTCTTACATGGACATTATTTTTTTTCTTCTTCAATCTAGATAAATTCTCTTTTGGGAGGAAATTTAGGCAGTTGTTGGATGCAGGAAGAATTTTTTGTCATAACAGTTTCTATCCTAGATCAATCCTTACTTAATAAATGTTAAATACAAAAATAGTTATTTTATTTTGGGTTATAATGAATAAAGACATTAAAAATTGTATAGCTGTAACTGATGAAGAATGTGTTTTTATTTTGTTCAGGCTATAAGCTGATGAAAAGTGATATTTGGAATGTTATCATTACAAATGTGAAATACAAAGCAGCCTTAGGAACACTTTCTGCGAAATGACTGGTGAGTGAGTTTATTGTTTTAAACTTCTGTTGGTACTTAAAAGGAAACTACCACCAATCTCACTTTAACTGCAACTGTTCACTATATCAAGACAAAAAAATATAACTTTTTCTCCCAAAACACGATCATCCAGGCCCCTGAAATGACAGCTTTTTAAAAGCAGTTTACCTGCAGTGGCCTTAGATTTCAAAGTTACAGACAAACTGTGCAGCCCAGCAGAGCTGTTTGTGCAAGCACCACCCTCCCCCTGTGAGGGCTCAGGCGATGGGGCTGTGTCTGACAGCCCTTCCCTGGTGACACCACTGAGACCACGGGGGCAGAATCCCAGAGATGGGAAACCCAGATCCTGCTCACACCTCTGACTGCTCCCTGTAAATTAATTTGTTTACTCGATGCCTGTTTCATGAGGTGAGTGGGGGCCTTAGCTGGTACATGTGCAGACCAAAAATGTCACACGTTCGGTACCCACTGTGGGGTCCTGGCCACAGCCTGCCCTGTGACAGCTTGATGATAAACAGCTGCCCTGCTCAGGGAACAGGCACAGCACCCTGGGCAGCAGCAGCAAGCAACAGGTAAGCAGTGTTAGGGGGACTCATATTTCAAAATAATAGGACAGGCTGCTTTGGAAATCCTGTTTCTGAGCTGTCCGAGTCTGTGTGGTCAGAACTCAGTTTAATGCCTGGTGAAAGAAGCAGACTCACCAATTTCAGCAAAAGCTAGCTCACATCTTCAGGGCAAAAGTCAACTCAGAAGAATCTTTCTTCCCCCAAAAAACTCAAAGTCAAACGCCTTTGTTACATCTACAAGTAACTCCAATCAGTATACACCTTACTTTATATTTTAGTGCAATATTTGAGGTTAAAAAAATAAGCTCAGAGCAGTCTGCACTCCCAACAGTAAACTAGAAATCAAACCAGCATGCCCTCCTCCTGCAGCCAGCACAGGAGTCTCCTGAGCTCTGCACAGCACATCATGTGTGTCTACACCACAGGACAGAAGGCATGGAGACAAAAAAATAATCTTGGTTGGCACTGGTGTACATAGGAAAAGATCAGTGTGATAGATAAGAAAAAGTTTTGAACAGGTTTATCAGATCTCTTTGGCAGTAATACCATCTGCCAGAACTGCAAAAATAAAAAATGCCTTTAGTTTAGAATACTCTCTATCCTATGAGTGTTTCTATAAAGTTTTATTTGGTATTGTTGATCCCAAAATATGCTTGTATTTCAAATTATATCAGAGAACTGTTGCTATATTTTAGTGATTCAGTAGATGGTACACACTGAGCATAATTTTATTTGTCACTGTAGTGATATGTAATCTCTCCAGTGTGATGAAACATGAAAGTTTCTTGCACTAGCTTTAAAAAAATAGTTGTTAAACACCGTCAACAACAAAGAAACAAATAAACATATCCCAACAGTAATAATGAAAAAAAAAGATGAGAAAAGGGGATCAAAAGTGGTGTCTCGAGCTGCACTACACTGCCTGCCTGGCACAGCCAAAGATGAACTCCTGCCAGCATCTTTATCCCATCAATATCTAGCACAACTTTTAATTCCTTCATAGCTTTGGAAAGGAATAAATTTATGTATCACAAAACTGCAGAATAATTAATCATCACTACCAAGAGATTTACAGCTGTTTTAAGCCTTCTTTACAGACATTTGAATTTTATTTTACCAAAATGAGTAAATTCTTGCTAATTCCTAGTATTACAGATGCTAGAAGCTATGCAAAACACACTGGATTAAAGCTGTAGGTAGACACTCCTACACATGTACCATCTTTCAAATATATTAAATATCCATGCCAAGAATCCAGTAACCCAGATGAATGAAACCTCTTGGATCACAGATAACAGTACAGAGCTGGACATTTTCTCCTGAGTTTAATAAAGGCATAACATTGTACAGATACAGCCTTGACTTTCAAACACTTCAAAATATGACATAAAATTTAAAAAAAAAATTGAAAAATTACCTCAGCATCTGAAAACAACATGAAAATTGTCTTATAAATAAATAACCAGAAAAAACATTAATTTTCACAAATTTTGAGGGAATTTGGATTAGCCATTTGTTTTATAGTCTCTGTGGGACAGGAAACATTTCTTCCACATTTGTGCCAAGTGCCCCTAACAAACAGAGCATTCTAAAAAAAAATCTGTTGCAGCCAAAACAAGACCTGTCACAAACTGCATTTTAATTAAATATTATCCAGACTAAATCAGTAAGAAATCCCAGTTATTTAACAGCTTCACTGCAAACTGATACATGTGTTATGAAAGGAAAAAAACCTCAGCACGGTATCACTTTTAAGGAACTGAATATTATTTAATTGCATGGAAATGAGATACATATGCTTTGAACTAATGTGGAAGTACTTATCCATAACATGGCATTTATCAAAGATTAACATCCTCCAATAGAGACATTTTCAAGCTACTGCCCATGGCCAGAAGAAACTGATGCTAAGACTGGAGATGGAGTCTCCATCAATTCAAAACTCTGTTTCAAGCATATCACTGTGCAAGAATGATTACCCAGAGAATCCTGAATATTTGAAGCCACTACATCCTGATTTAGAATGATTGTGAATCATTCCTTGCTTATGGACAACTCCAAATGTAAATATCTATGACAAATAAACACAAACAGATCTTTGTTGTTTCAAAACAGTGACATGCCATTTTTCCACTAACACGGTACTATAAATACTAACTTCTGCAACCAATTAAAGAATTTGCAAGACCAACCTCAAGTAATAACATATATTGTGCCTGCAGCTTCAAAAGTTTTGAGAATGTACAAATTTAGCATATGAAAATTAAGATAATCATTATAAATGCAAACTTAGAGCCAATACACAGTGCTGTCATTTGATGAAATGGTGTAAAAAATCTAGAATTCAAAGCAAAAATAGTTCCACCACTGTGGGTTTTACAGCACTGAGCACAGTGTCCAAAGCACTCAGCACTGGTCACAGAGGTTAGAGGCTTGGATGGATTTGGTTTATTTTGAACACAGAATCACAGAATGTTTTGGGTCACTTACCCAGTTCCAACCCCTGCTGTGGACAGGGACACTTCCCACTAGACCTGTCTCCACTCAACAGAACCTTAACCTTGATTTGCACTCTGTCACTACTGCATTTTACTTTATTATTAATACTGTCATCTCTGTTTCTAGCCTGGTTATTTCTATGCTGTGCCCTTGGGTTCACAGACACCTTGCCTGTTTGCAGAAGGAGCTGCCATTTCAGGCTGCAGACCCAGTAAAATCTGCTACAAAAGGATCTTGAAAGGATCAAACCATGGGATTCATTACATTCCTATCTCCTTAAAAAACCTAAACAAACAAAACAAAACATGCCCACCCCAAGCCCCACACACTCACAAAACCAAAAATCCGCAAACTGAAAAGTGAAATTACACCCTTCCAAATGGAAAATAAATTTACACAGGGTGCCAGAACAATTGTCAAAAATTTCTATGAGCATATAGTACAGATTGAAAAAAGACTGGCAAGCAAAGTAACAAGGGTGGTACTGGGAGCCTTACTTAATGGTGTGCATCTAACTAGTAGAAAATCCTATTTTTCAATATCCCAGCGTAGTACATTGATTTTTTTGTATAACCACTGCCACAGCTCTGTAAAGGTTATATATGAGCACTTGTTTAAGCATGTTAGCAGCTTGGCAAAATCTATGCAAACAATCATAAGCAGGTATAAACTACAATATCTTATTAGGCATTCTAATGACATTTTTGGGATAAATGTATTATAATGTATTTAGCCATTTGATGGAATGGTGTCTTGAAGCAGGCATTCCTTGCCTATTTTAAGCTTTCACCTAATTTAAGATCATTACTGCTGGAGCTCTGAGAACACTATTTCATAAAAATAAGAGACTTAACAGCTCCATATGAGTTAGTGCTTTCAATAACATTAAGCAGGTGCCTTTTCAAAATATTTTCTTAAAATAAAATTCTGACAGTGCGCCAGAAAAAGGCATTGATACAAACACAGAAAGAATAGGATGGTTCAAATGATTTTTCTATTTTTAGATTAGCCCACAAAAATAATTCTAGTACTAATAGTTCTCAAATATTGAATATATTCATCTGTGAAGGCATAAGTGTGCTACTGGGTGAGTTAACACAGAAAAACTCTGTTGGCTAAATTAAATAAGTGATTGGGTATTTAAATCTGGCCTGCTTGAGAACATAGGAAAGAAGAAGGTAGTTCCTGGCAAGCAGGTAGCAGTGGACACTAGTGAAGAATACACATCTCAGGGAATTTATAAAAATGTAAAAGAATACATGAAAAAGAAAGGAGAAAACTGAAGTTTTGAGTGATGGCTAAAATACATCTTTAAATTCCCTTGGATTTGCTAAGTAGAAAAACAGCAAGTGGAAAGGACAATGGAAAATGTTGTGGGGGTGTTTTTGGTGTAATATCTATGCTGTTGCACTTTCCTAACAGATTTAAGTCACAATACTCAAGCAGTACATGAGAGTTTACAGCACAAAGCAAATTTATACCTTTTTTCTCTGAGCTGAATTTATATTAATTCTTCAAATACATATGTGCAAATATTGCATATTTGCATATATACAAATACAATATGCAATATTTATTTCAAATCAGACTAATTTTCCATATGTCCAAATGATAAATCCAAGTGGTATTTCCCATGACCAAGCAGAAATGCAGCTTGGGTACCCTCCAGTTTGCAGATGATGCCAAATTGCTTGTGGATGGAAGAACTTCATATTCAAAGGGATCTCATCAAGCCAGAAAAATGGGACAACAGAATTCTCACAGAAAGAACCACTTTTGAATATCAGCTTCATGCAGTAATGCAGGTTAAGGACCAATTTAGTAGGTAGCAGAAAATCTTAGGTTGCAGAAAATCTTGCAGGCCTTAGAAGACATAGGTTTTTAATAATTAGAACAGACACTTAGAGAGATTATGTTATCTGCAGCTTCTGAGATTTACTGAATTCAGACAGATAAATCATTAGGAACTCTCTCCAACTGGGAAGTCACTCTTGCTCAGAGCAGGAGGTTGGGGTAGGTAAACCTTCTCAGAATCAACCTAATGGTACCAGAACAGGATTTGAGACTTTCTGACAATATCAATGAGCAATTTACTCTCCAAAACTGCAGTTTCTTTGTGAAGAAACAGTTGTGAACTTACAAGTGAGAGAATGAAAGAATGAAAATATGTTGTCCAGCCTTTCTCTACAAGGGCATGCACCTCAGACAGCAATGTTTATATCAAGTTTTCTAATCTAGCCAGTCAGTTTTTGTGCTGACCGTGTGCTTTTCCCACAGTAATAGGAGCTTCTACTTCAGGTAAATGAAACGTGTTTCCAAACCAAACCAAGCAGATTCTGAAGGAGCAAAACTAATAAATCCTCCTTTCCTGTAGAGTTTTGCCCCAAGGTCAATAGCTCTTGTGCCTTCCCTGGCTTCTAATAAAGGCTGATGTTACATTATACTTTTCCCTCTCAAGAGAATAAGAACTTTCTTTTCCAACCATTACTTATTTTCCTAAGGCTCACAGAACTGAAATATCTTTCTGATTTCTAGCTCTCCACTTCATTTATTCTGGAATGACAAAATAAAAAAGTTTTTAGCAATATCAGACATCCCCACAGACTCAACACAACTGCTCCAAGAAGTCACTTCTGTGTCACCACCCTGGAAAACACTGGTGAGCCATGAACTTGGAATTCTGGATGCATTCTCAGAGTTCTGTATGAGTTCTCAGCAATTTCAAATCCACAGTAGCAGCTGCTATTGGTCAACATAAGTTCATCCAGATGTCTGCAAAACTAAATTGACCTCCAAGGATGTCTTGCCATAATATTCTCATCATGAGGTAGAAAAAAGTCCTATTTTAAAGAGAACAAGGAGGCCATTCTTATGCAACTGTTAGGTTTTAAGGAAATTCAAGAAAATAATATTTTAATTTACTAACTTGGTCTAGAAACTGAAGAAATGGAATTATTCATTATAGTATCTTTGCTGATGGTATTTCAATTTCAAAATTAAACATCAATCCCACTTGACATTCTTCCCCTCCTTGAATTCCTACGCATTCCTACCCTTTTCCCAATTAAATAACAGTGTATTTTATAGATTAGAAGCTAAATGTCTGTTGCTTAACTGTTCGTGGTTTTGTTTTAGAATACATCACAAATTTAAATATTAGTCTATAGCTAGATGACCATCATGATATCCTGGGATCAGAACTTTACCTTAGCATAACTGTTACATGGGTTCCATGCAAGGCAGAACTCTTAGTAATGATATCAACATTATGTGCTTTGGTATTGCCAAGGCAGCAATTTGAATTAATCCAGTTTGGAATCTCCTTCATAAAGAAGCTTAAAAAGAATTACTAAATTTTAATGACTTCACTTAATTAATTGAATTTTGTTCCAAAATTTAAGGAACTACCTAGAAAAAGGCTTTTAAAAATCTGAGCTTAAAACGCCAATATGAGAAAAGTTTAAAAAGCCTTGAAATTCAGGATCAAACAGAACAGCTTAACATTACTGTGGCCTGATATTCACACAAACACTGTCTTCACACTGTGGTTTTGTTATTTGAGGAACTTCTTGCTGTTTGATTGTTTAACTAATACATTGCTGCAGGTATTAAATTTTGGTTTACATTTAAAATGGTATTCTTATAATGTATATCCCCAGAAGAGTGGACCTGGGTCATCTCAGTTGTTAAAATACTACAAATTAATTACTTGATTTACTGCTTTGCTAATTTCTTAGGAAGTTTTCTTTGCCTTCAGAGCGTCTTCCCAGTGTTTTCACATATGGTCCCAAATCTGTAAAATTAAAAAAATTTAAAAAATTAAAATAACTCAAAAACATATAGGTAGAAATTCTCACTTCTCAAATCTCATTTTTATCTCAACAGCTTGCAAATATCTACCCAATCAAGAAAAATGTCATGCTTCATACCGTGTTAATCTCAGATTAAGAAAATTGCTAAAGATTTATGACGTCAACCAGGTAGGGAAAAAAAAAATAATTAAAAAACCCCACACAGATACTTCAGGTGCTGTCAATTTCTACGGAGATATAGGATTTGACTAGACTCTGTTGAAGGGTGGAAAATTTGACTGTACATGGTGTTTAGCTGCACCATCACTTCCAGAGATCTTGGGTAACAGGAGGATTGGGTCTAAGAAACATGAGTCTGAATTCTCCTGGTGAAAACTCATTTTATTTGAATCCAAATAAATCCAGAGCAGAAAACACCATGTAGCCAGTCCAGGCCATTATTGTAAGAAAACCAATATTCTTCACCAGCAGAAAATTCAAGACACACATTTATAAGATAATCATATTCCTGAGATCAACCTTCTCCCCCATCACCAGCACAGGTATCAGGGCAAGAACTGCCCAGCTTCAGGAATTTTCAGAATTTATATGCACCTTTTCATGTCTAAGGGTGATCTAGCAGAAGACCTACTTCAACATGTGAGGAATCCCTTATCAAAAAGGGAACATCAAGCAATGGACAAGGGCCAGTTCTACCCAAAGGGTGAATGAAGTGTCCCAACTAAACAGAACTGAAATACACCATGCAGGGAAGGAACCTGGAAGGAACATGCTTTTAAAGATATTTTTTCAATAATTTTGTCATAAACCAATGAATTATTTAATTCTTACATCTTCAACACTTTCTGCCATCAGTTAATACTCATTAGGTTGGATGCTGAAAGTCCATTGCCCACACCAGTAGCAGTGAACACAGTGATGCCAAGGGTTTGCTCACTGGTTTGTAGCTCCAGTGAACAGGTTGCATTTTTTTGTGCTAATTTTATGTGCTTTTCAAAGGCAGTCACAAAATGAATATCAAAGCACATAAGTAATCCACATTGGGAAATCTGTCAGAAATTGTTGGGAAAATAAAGTGAATCAATAGTATGTCAAGGGACTCAAATGGAAAAAAATATTGAATATTCATTTTCTTGGTTTCAGAGGAGAAGGGATTTAGTAGAAGTGGAGCAGTTGTAGGATTTTCGACTTTCTTGGAAACATTTAAATAATTTTTGTGGTGTGCTTTGAATTCAGAATGTAATTAGAGCCTCTAAAATTACGTTTTGCATATTCATGTTGGGTACTGAGATGTATTCAACATCATGAGGAGAAAGAGTCTGAATGGCACAACAACTTTTAATATATTGTTGCAAGAAAAAAACCTATAATAATAAATATTCACACTTTTTTCTTACTGTGCAGAAATACACAGAAAGAAGCCATACATTTGAAAGTACTGCTACAAACGTTGCTAAGTAGAAGAAAATATAAAAACATACCTGGGTTCATTTCTGTGTTTTAATGAGATTTACAGCATATCAAATATAGATTCTTTATGTGGTTTACATTCCAGGAAATCTGATATGCTCACACAAGCAACTCTTAATGGAGGGCTATGTCTTCGCAGTTGTTACTTAGGCTGCAAACTGCCTTCATCCGTTTGCCAAACAGCTGTAAATATGGTTTTACACAGACCTGTTCATGCAATTTCAATATTAGAAGAAACAGAAGCACACTTCTAATTTTTTTAATCACTGTTTTTTGTAAGAAAAAGATCAGGTCCCTTCATCTTACACATAATAGAAGAGAAGAAATTTTGAAATAGGTCCCACAAAGTGAACTGGGGCAGGAAGAGGGGACAGTGCAATACCAGAGCAATTTTCCTCGTGCTTATTTATTTTTGCATTTATGCAAATACTCTTATGGGAAAGATTATTCCACTATGATCCAAATACCAGCCAGAACAATTTTCAAGATCATTCTACTTAGAAAAATGAAAGTCTGAGCCATTCAGGACATTAATCATGTATCACCTGGGAAAGCTTTGCAACTTTAGCAGCAAACACTGATCTGCCAATTTAATTTGCTGTCTTATTGTAAGAAACTCAGCTTTCATGATCTTAGGTTTCCTGAAGTTAATATGAGGAGGAAAAGCCATGAAGTTGTAGGACTTGTGAAGAAACCAGTAGAACTGGTAAAACAATGTTCAAACTATCAGAATGCAGCAACCTTTGTGTGAGCCTTACAAGAGACCATATGAAAACCAGAATGTACTGAAGTAAATGAAATTCTAAAACAAAATAATTACTTAATTACAGATCCATTTGGTTCAAAATGGATACAAAGCAAAAAAGAATACTCCTGTAAAAATGTCAAATTAACATCTATGGAAACTGCAGTCTAGTGTTTCACAATTCTTCCAACACTCACATACCTCATTAAACAGAAACAGTCTTTGTGACCAGCTTCTAAGCAATCTTAACTCTGAATTAACAATGTAAAGCTCATGATAAATAAAAAAGTGGAAAGCTGCTTTTTTGTTGGTTTGGGGTTTTTTTTCTCTTGGAGGTAAGGGTTGTTTTTTGTGCATCTTCATCTCAGTAAAAAAGATACAAATTCAAGACCTGTAGAGTCATAGCTAGATAATGTAATAAGTGAAACTGTACTAATCTAATCTTGCCTCCTATTGCATGACACTTACTATGAAGACACACAATGTATATAAACAAAACTTGTCTCTTTGGAAAAAAAAATAATTCCAGGAGACACACATCACTAAAAATCAAAGGAACTCTGAAAAGTATATCAGGGATAACAGTTAGAGATTTATTGCATGTGAACCTAAAGTAGGAATTATTAAATTCTTAATAACTCTATCAAGGCATACACATTGCCAAAGCAAAGCATTCAAGATCCCCAGAGTAGTTTTAAGTAAGATAGCTGGTCATGTTAAATATCTTATGCATTAAATGTTACTTGGCAATATAATTAAAAGTACATCTAGATTATATTAAGCATTACAGCTGTTTCAAAATTCTGCCTAAAAGAAGGAAATTACAGCAGTTGCAACATTGCCTCTTTTCACTTGAAATATCATTCGAATACAGGGCTGACTTGGTGCCAATAATCCTGATGCATAATATGTATTTGTTAATACAGCAAATAATAACACCTCTACCTTGCAGAATTTTCCTATCCACGAAAATAAAAGTTTCTACTCCTGAAAATATTTTTTAAGAACAACAAGCAAACAAAAGTACAGTTCATCTTCATTCTGCTTCCCAATATTTAATGCTAAAAACAAAGCTCCATGAAGTTTGATCTCTTAGATCCACACTTAGTACCTGGTTCCATCTAGAAATTTTTGCCCCTATTTTGTCCCCAAGCCCAAAGTGACAGTAAGTGCAGCAGCAGCTGGCGAGAAGTGGAGCATTTCCTGCTGGTTCAGCCAGAGGAGCAGCAGTGCCACAGCAACACACGACAGGTCTGCCAACTGCAGAAACCTGGCAGACCTCTCAGATGGCATCTCCCCGCACCAGTTAGAACTGATGGAAACGTTTACCAAAAAATACTTGCAAACAAAATCATCATGTGGCATGCAGATCCACCTTAATTCCAAACTCAAAAAGTAAATTGGCATGTACATGTGATTAATTCCAGCAAAGACTGCTGAATTTGAAATACTTACCATGCAAACATAAATATAAATACAGTTCTAACAAGCCACAATGACTACTTCAGTGAAATGGATCACAATGTAAAAATTGTTATTAACTTAAACATGAAATTTATCTCCTCCAAAATGCAGCGCTCAGGCACATTCATGTGAAATCATGAACCAAACGTCATCCATATTTAACAAAGCCATATATTCATTACCATTCAAGCAAAAGCAAGTAACACATCCATAACCAAACCTTGGTACCTCTAAACAGCCATCATTTGGACTTTGTCCCTGGAGATGATCAGAGAGCTGCAGGGTCTCTCCTGTGAAGACAGGCTGAGAGAGTTGGGGTTGTTGAGACTGTAGGGAAGAATGCTCCAGGGAAACCTTAGAGCACCTTTCAGTACGTGAAGTGGATTTACAGGACAGGGACATTTTACAAGGCATAGAAGGATGAGAAACAAGGGTTAATGGTTTCAAACTGAAAAAAAAAAATCAATCTAGATTAGCTATAAGGAAAGAATTCTTCACACTGAGGGTGGTGAGGCACTGGCACAAGTTGCCCAGACAAGTTGTGGCTGCTTTGTCCCTATAAGTGTTCAAGGCAAGGTTGGATAGGGTTTTGAGAAACCTGGTGTAGTGGAACGTGGCCCTGCCCCTAGCAGGGGGTTGGAACTAAGGGTTCTTCAAGGCCTATTCCAACCCAAACCGTACTATAAGTTTAATTTTGAAGAAAGAATGTTTCTAAAAGAACCAAAAGAGTTCTCTTGAAAAGAAAAAAAAATGAACCCATTTGAGAAACTACAGGAGTACCAGAAAAGAGGCATATTTAGTACTGTCTTCCCAAATCTTCTACAAACAAATAAATTAAAAATTTTTGAGGCTCAGTAAGAAATAGCAAACTAAATGCTACACTAAAACAGGAACAAGGCAGGGAAGCAGCAGCAATCTTTCTCTCTCCAAAACAGATTTGCTCTGCTTTTGTAATATGGCTTTAGAGTTGTCAGCCACCAACCTCCACAGCTTCTGCTGAAGGCAATAGAAGCTATAAATACTGAGACTTCCAAGAAACTAGATCCTTATGCACATCATGCTGGTTGACCTTGGAGGGCATTTTGCCTCAAGAGACACAACTGGGACTAAATTCATCTGCATTTCCATTTTGTATTCAGTTGTAGATAGTAAATCTGGCTGCAGCTCTTTGCGTAACAATTCACCCTTGCCTTCCTGCTCAACTGACATGCTGCCCTCTCACTGAGGTCACACCCAGCCTTCACCAAAGCCTACAGCAAAAAGTAGTGCTTGTGTCAGTCTCTCACTTCTTTATTTTTTTTCAATGTCATATATCCCACAGGTCTAATGAGGTTGATGAGATAATTAACAAAAACTAAACAACAAAACAAAGGGAAAAAAAAGAAGAAAAAAGAAAAGGCAATAAAATCATTTTTACACAACTTTCTGCTGTAACCAACTTATAAGAAACACAATCAACTATTTTTAAAGTTCTTTCCAAATGATAGCTTGAACTGGCATCCAAGTAACCCAGTCTTCATCAAGACATATCCAAAAAATGAGAAGGCTGTAGACTGTCAATGAATTGTGTATAAAGCTGGGGTGCAGAGTTTATGTCAAAACTCTTCTAAAAACAGAAAATCGTCTGGAGGAGTTTGAGGTTGTATAAACAGATCAAGTTTTAATATGAGGTTATCTCCCTTAATGTGTACTTGGCCTGAAAGAGAAGCACCAAGAGCAAGTTCTCCATATTTATAGTCTCTAAAAACAATATCATTTGCAAACACATCTTAAGTAGTAGCTACTTTATGCTACTACGACTTCATTAGGAACACTTCAAAAGGTATTTAAAAATTCATATTCACATGCAACGTAATTGCCATTTAAGTCAGGAGTTTACTTTTAATAAACACATTCTTGAGCTGGTAACAGTAAAAGCATCATTCAAACATCATTTCCTGTACTAAATTTTTACCCATATTAACAGACTTAGAAAAGCATCAACCACAAACATGTTGGTGATGGAAATTTCCTAACGCAAGCAGTCTTTATAGATTTCTGCTATTTCAGTGCAGGTCTCCAAGGACCATTTGAATCCATATTAATTTCCTTTCTGGCAGTTATGTGGCCATGTATGAACTGCACTATTTCACTTTTAATCTGTCAGTAATTTAGTAATGTGTAAACTAATTATGCACAGATATTAATGTAATCAGTTTGGGGAGCTATAAAATCAATGCATTTTTACAGACTGTGTTAAAGAAAATTGCATTATTATAGTCATAGGCCTGTTCCTGATAGTGTCATGGAATTAAAATAATTGAGATCCATGCATCAATTCCCACAACCTACCCAACAGTACAATAGTATAACTTTCTATAAAGGACAGGTCAAGATTTTTTGGTAACATTAACATTTAATTTGCCTGAAAATAATATGTGGCTTCCTATTAAGAAACAGACATTTGATGACATCTCAGGTTTCCTATAGTGAACTAGAAATGAACTGGCTAGCAACATTTCATCCATAATTCAACCCAAATACTCGGCTTTGCTCCAATGGAAAATGTACAGCCTCAGCTCAGCACTGAGGCACCCAAGTTAATCAAGAATCACATTTGCAGCATCATGTAACAAGTCATTAAAATTATCAAGCATCACTGTGTACTCAGGCATACAAGAACACTATCAACATACAGGAGCTAAGGTGTGCTGCCACAGAGCTGACTCTGCTCTCACATACCCAGCCACAGCTCATAACACAGAGCATTATGCCCCTTCTTCATCTCCACCTCCCTCATGATCAAAGGCCTCTTCACTTTTCCATGCTTTTCTACATGTTATTTCCTCTGGTTTCTGTTACTCAGGTCATCCAAGACACACATTTCACTTGTGAAATTTAATAATGCCTTTCACCAACTGTACTTACCATCACACACACATGCATCAGGCCAAGCAGGACAACAAGACAGTTCTGAAGTTACCTCAACAGTTAAGACTCCATCTATTATCTCAGATAATGATTTCCAAGGTAAAAGGAACTTAATTATCTTAGAGAAGCACATTATTCCTCTCAGATTTATTTGAAAATATCAATGAATTCAAAGCTCTGCCACACTGCGAGCACTACTCACAACATAACCACAGCAGTTGCCTGTTCACTTACAAACATACAGTTAAATTATGTGTCAAAGTGTCATGATACAATTAATCCAGCCACATTTGTCCTGCTGCCAAAAGGCCTTTTCCCCTCTCCCTGCCTGCCCCTACCTGTATTCTGCCTGCACATCCCTGCAGCCCCTGCTGCCTCTTGCAGCTCCCAGGCAGCTCTGGGTTGGGGCAGCAGGGTACACACACTGCAGGCTGCTGGACAAATAAACACAGCTTGCTTACAGGTAAATTAGTACTTGCTGCTGGTAAAATTAGTGCTTTACACGTGTAAAAGACATTAAGACCTCAAGCTTTTCATGCTACTCGACTATTAATTCATAGTAGTAAATACATTTATTCATGTACATTTTAAAGAAAGAGCAATTTAGAAGTGCAAAGCACATCTATCTGTACTTGTGCCCTATTTTGGAAAGGCAGCTGGGCTGGCAGTACAAAAGCACTAGTGAAAACCTATTAGCACAGACCCCATAAGCCCATTTACACAGTCACCTTGCTTTTTCTTTTCTCTTTTAAAAACACAGACATTTTTTGTCATGGGCATAAATAGCAGGGCAAACCTTGCACAAAGGTTTGCCCAACAAAATGCATACAAGAAAACCAGCAATAAGCCAGTTATTTTCACCTGGTCCTTGTCAAGCTTCAAGGTGTGCTGCTTCCCATGGAGTTCCCATGGTTATCTCCCTTAATGCATGTTTGGCCTGGGGGAGAAGCACCAAGAGCAAGTTCTCAATAATTTATAGCCCCTAAAAACAATATCATTTGCAAATGCATCTTAAGTAGTAGCTACTTTATGCTACTACCACTTCATTGGGAACTCTTCAAAAGGCATTTAAAAATTCATATTCACATGCAATGTAATTGCCATTTAAGCCAGGAATTTACTTTCAATAAACACAATCTTGAGCTGGTAACAGTAAAAGCATCATTCAAACATCATTTCCTGTACTAAATTTTTATCCATATTAACAGACTTAGAAAAGCATCAACCACAAACATGTTTATGATGGAAATTTATAAAACTGAAGCAGTCTTTATAGATTTCTGCTATTTCAGTGCAGGTCTCCAAGGACGAGGTGTCTGGGGATCAGAGGAGTCCCCACTGAGATCACTACAATCCCCAAGGGCACTAATGCTGCTGGGTGGGAAAGCAGGAGGGAGAAAAGGAGAGATTCTACAAAGCCCTGGTGGGCAGAGGGGAGATTTGCTTTCAACCTCTTTAATCTTTTTGTATCATTAAAGAGTTACATGCTCAAGTTTATTTTTCTTGGATGCTAATACAAGCTGGCTTTATATCTGGAGCACTTGTGTGCTCATCTTCAAGGAAATGGAGAGCAGTGCAGCCTGCAGCCTCCCAGCACTTTGTTATACCAACTACTGACACACATGGGAACAGTTGTAACATCAAATAATACAATTTGTGGGGAGAGAGTCAATAAATACACATTTTAGGATCAGTGTAGGTGAGACCTAAACCATAAGAACATGTCATATTCATAGTACCTACTGCATATAGATTCAATTATTATCCAATTAGGTTTCAATGTTAAAATAAAAAGCCCTGTAAAGCATATAAAGCAACTATACCTCAATGAAATAATTCTTTCAACTCTTCTCTAAATTCCAGTAGCACTCAGTTTTGTAGCAGACAGAAAAGTGGTTCTAGCTGATAAAATGGTTCAGCTGAGCTCCCCTCAGCCACTATAACATACATCTTGTACTTTGTAGAATAGGTATATTTAAAGATAGTACTTCTCTATACAGCTGAAGCCAAAAATACTTCCAATAGTGAAATTAAATGAAAACAAGTTTGGCAAATTCTCGTGGTGGAAATTTTATTTGTAAAAGGTTCAGAGGAATGTAACAAATACAGGAACTCTCATGGCATGCAGAAACATGCAAGCTGAGAAGAAAAAGGTTTCTAGTCCAGCCTAACATTTGTACCTGCCCTGATGCCAGGTTAGGCTGCCTTACACATACAGACCAGTAAACGATAAAAACTAATATTTTAAGTTAGTATTAAAAGGATCAACTTTAACTCCCCTCTGAATTTAAATCATTATGTCAAACTACTATACTGTCAAACTGTGTTACCCACTACCTTTTATTTACATAGATGGGAAAATCTTTAACAAACTAGTACACATACTTTAAAATTATTTCTCAAAATTATTTAGACAAGTAAATTCTCCCTCCTGCACCAGGTCCTAGCTCTTAAAATATGCTGAGTGGTCGGAACTACTATAGTTTAAACATACTTTTGTTTATAGTGCTTGCAGAGCAATGCTTGTACAGACAAGCTAATTAGGCTGGGATTTTGTCCCTTTATTTTTATAATTCCAGTTTTAGGAGCAGAGCATTTGATTTATTACATGAAGGTATTTTTATAGCCTCAAGTACTACTGCTCTTTAGGACATAGGGAACATCACAGCCCATTTAATTTACACAGGAGATGTTAGTACTATTTAATGGCATGTAAACATTTTATAAGGTAAGCTCAAATAACGGGAGATTTTTTTTTTTAATATACTTCAGCAAAAAGGTTCACAAATAGATTTTCATTCTACTTTATTGGACCAATCTCTGTTATTGCATCAGAAGTGAATCGAGTTTTAAAAGGTGTTAAGAGTTTTCAATATATTTTGTGACACTGAACAGAATCACAAAGTATACATAAAGCAAGCAATGCGTGAATTAATTCCAGAACTAGTGTAACTGCACACCCTCAAATCATATGTAATTGTCTATGACTTCAAGCAATAAGTGCAATGGACTATAGATAATATTATAATTCTATTTCTTTTCAAACATCACAATTTTACACAATTCTAGATAGAACCATTGCAAAGATACTTTATCATCATTATTACTATTCCTTCTTCACAATAGGATTTTTAAGGCGTGACAATATCTTTTTTAGGCCAATTGATAAAATTAAAATCTACAGTAGTTTAAAACAAAAGTACCAAAAAAAGAATTTCTTCTTACTAGAAACATTCCCACACATATTTTTACACCATGGTTACTTCAATAACACTGTTAGTCATTATTTTCATCTAAATTAAATCATATGCTAGCATTTTATAAATATTAAGATGTTCTTTTTCTTCAGTGTTTGCATCATAAAAAGAAAATATAACTATCAGAACACTGCCTGGTTTTCAAAGGAAGATTTGGGTTTTATTTTTTACCATTTTACAGGGAAAAGAATGAAGTTGATTGTGGTAGGAATCGCTAAAATAAAATCTAGACAACCTGTATATCACTTCATTGTCAAAATATTTTCATTTTGGGGAAGAAAAGTAAGATGGTAGCAAATAACTTATACATTTACTGATGTGACTGTATTTTCTTGTTTTCTATGTATTGTACAGGTAAATAAGAGGAAAATTGCAGCCTATTTTCTGGTGTTTGTTATGAAAAGCATGGAAAATCTGTAAATCCCTTATATAGCAAAACCTAAGTTGAATAAATATTAAAAAAGGAATTCTGCCCCGGTCCCATACTGTGCTTCTTTCTAAAGCAGAAGAGATATTATTTCTTGGAAGACTAAGAAAAAGGGCTGAAAGTTCTGGTTCTTTCATAAATGCCACATCCTCCCCAATGGGAATGATGTGTTTTCAGTTGTTCTGCTGTGCTGCAACCGGAGTAAATGCTCTGACTTTGGGAAAACATTCAATAAAGAAAAATATTATTATCTCAGACTGACACAAGGCAAAAGGAAATAATTGTGTCAACACCAGTTTGGATTAAACAACATGCCTAAAAACCTACTTAAGTGAAAGTGCTGTAAATACAAGTGTTGAATATTAACTTTATGAGGCGCTTAACTGCACTGGATTGTAATGAATTATCTAGTTCTAGTGATGCTTTGACACATTTCAAATGAGAACCATAAGGAGTTAACTTATAATCTTTAGTGACTTTCAATATGTTCAGTGACAATATAAGGTCCCATTCATTTCCCAAGACATAGCCATTTTCAACAACATTTCATCATAAAATATACGAGCATGCCGCCACCTAAAAATGTTCCTATTAGAGAAAAATACTGGTACAACTTCCATACACAACAGTCATCTCATTTATCAAGTGATTCATTATAAAAATCACACTAAAATGTATCTGTTCTGCTCTTGGACTCTTCTCAGCAATTCATATGTAGTCTCCTCATTTTATGTTTCTTCCACCTGTAAGATTTGTATGTCAAGGATACAAGGACTGCCAAAGCAGAACTTTTCTAGCTGTTCCATTTTCACTGAATAATCAATGCCTATACATAACAATTTAAAGAGAAAATACTGCATAATTTTAATTTCCACACATACTGTATGCACTTCTCTTGATAACTAAGGAATAACTTGGTGTATTCTTAAAAAAAATTATCATTTTAAATTTAAAATAATATCCTACTCTTAGATTTTACAGTATGGACTATTTTTATGTAGGGATAAACTGTGCTTTCTTGTTCACCTTTACAAATTCATAACTAAACTTATTCCTCTCATCTGCCATCATGTGTGATCTTGCTAAAATACATCTTGTTCTATCATACAAAACTTCCCTATCGTGCACTCGGAGAATTGTTACAAAGATGGTCTGAAGGTCTG
Source organism: Zosterops lateralis (assembly GCF_965231275.1). Taxonomy (NCBI): domain Eukaryota; kingdom Metazoa; phylum Chordata; class Aves; order Passeriformes; family Zosteropidae; genus Zosterops; species Zosterops lateralis. The sequence goes on from NC_139772.1 coordinate 9,201,957, forward strand.
CTCATGGGAGAAGTCCCACGTTTAAATGTCTTGGCTGCTCTTGGGCATGGGAGTGTCTGAATGACAGGAGTGAGTGAATGGCCCTACAGGTCCAGCAGCAGAACTGAGGTGGTGGTGGCAGGCTGGGAACAGCCCCACCCTGTGCATGATGCAGCACAGGGGATCAGGGAGGGAGGCAGTGGAGATGTGGGGCATTCCTCACCCATCCCCTGGCAGCTCCTCCTCAGCTTTGCCTCAGCTGGGCTTGGGCAGCCACTGCCACTGGTGAAAGGTGAGGAAACAGACTCTGCATTCCTTGGCACACAGGTCTGCTCCAGGTGTGTGGATCCAGAGGTCATGTTCTGTCATCCCTGCCCACACTGAGCCATCCCTCATCCTGCAAATAATCCCACTGAAATCAAAACTAAGAGGTTTTCAACGAGATTTGAGACTGTTCTCGTGTTTAAGTGCTTCATTGGATAAATGCCCTTATTTTCCTTTAGGACCCTATCCAATATCCATTCTAACCTGTGGAAGAGGCTTCTATTGTCTTCAGTGAGATCAACTTGCTTTATTGTATGGTCTTTATATATATATTTTATATATATATATATATATATATACTCACACACAATGAGAAGATTTTTACAGTTGAGCATAAAGGTTCATCTGTTCTACCAAAATTTTCTTGCAAATCTGGAATTCTATCTTATTCTTTTATGAAGTTTTGAAACTATAGAAATCTGGATGATGACCAAGAAAACCACAAAGACTGCTCATACACTATAAACAAAATTTTGGATTTCAGGCATGATTTAAAGTAATTATACTTTCTAGAGAGATTTGAAATTAAGATACTTACCAATTTTAAATTTTCTGGTTTGACATTATTATTCAAATTCACAATTGTTCTAGAATCATTAAAAGTTGGAAGCTGCCTCAAATTTTTGCTGAGGTAGTTAAATAACTTTGCTTTGGTAACTTAGATGTCCCAAAGAGAATAATTTTAAAATTAAGTAACTATACATTTTCTGCTCCAAAATGATTATTTAAAAGCCTGGACACATAGAAATATAAATGTTATTCACAAAGTGTTTACATCACACATGCCATTTTTCATTAATAAATCTCAAATCAGACAAAATCATCAGGTATCAATATTCTCTTTTTCAAGTGGCAACTTCAGATAAACTTCCCAAAAGCTTAACAATAAATCAGTGGGACAAAAATGGGACTAAAACCTGAATCCCAAGACTCTGTTTCTACAGCAGCAACACCGCATCCTCTAGTTTTTTATACATGTGTACGTGCATGTGGGATGTCTGTTTGGGAAAGAAAACACCTCCAAATAGGCAGTGGCTGTGCCACAGCAGTGGCTGGAGCTTGCTGGTGCTCTTGTTTTGATAAAGTCTGTGCTGCACAGACACATTGCCAAAGGCTTGTAGAGTAAAACACATTTCATTACCAGTAGTTATGAGAGCATATCAGTTTATGGGGATGATTGTGCAGGTGGTGGTGAGTGTTATAAATATTTATGCTGCTGCAAAGGAAAACTCCCTCCTGAAGGTGTTGGAAAGAGGGTCTCTGTTTTAAAGAAATGTTGAAATCCTTCCTCACCTTTTTTACCTGACTTTAAGTCGTTGAACAGACTTTCAGTGTCTATACATCTTCTGGGATTTTTAACAGCAGCAAAAATTGAGCTTTTGGTGTTTCCAAAGCATTCATTGAAAAAAGTCTATGTTACACCCAATGGAAATGACTGATCACCTAATTTCTATAATCCTGTGACAAATCATCACCGGCATCACATGTAAAAAATACAACTAATAGCTGAGAAATAATTGTAAAGAAAATTGTTTCCATGGAACGATGTTACTCCCTGATGCTTATTCACATCACTACTGGTGTTTACACAAGAGACTTTAACTTGTATCTTAAATGTTCTTCCTGAATTGAACCCAGGTTCCTTTGATGGAACTTCTTTTAAATCTTTTGAGCTTTTAGAGTTGCACAGCCAAACTCAGTCCACTGTTTTCAAAGTAAGCTGTAAACATGTAAATTTTCATAAAGATGAAGATAACTTTTTGGGCGTATTTTAAAATGATTGGGTTTTTTAACCGATGCAGAATCACACTCCTGAGTGAAGTTTACATTCTGCTTCAATGGATTTTAAATGGCAGCATGAGGTCCACTTAGACACTTTTATTATTTTCTAGTTTATTCTCAAACCCTGCAACAGCAATGTAGGGAAATGTTGTAACTGAACTAGACATCACAAAAAAATCAGGAAATGTTTGCAATTTTGGTTCACTATAACTCATTTTAAGAACACAAATTCCCTTTCTTTGTACACATAAATGTCATGGGAAGGGCACATAAAAGTTTAGTCAAAAGGGGCCTATTAAAAGCAACAGTGACATTAAGCATGAGCAAAGAATAAAATGTATAATTTCAGAATCATAAAAACACATGGTTTCATTAGACTGGCGTGTGGTGGTTCTCTCCCGTGTCTCAGAAGGGTTGGTATTGATCTGACTATGAAGCTGTGACAATAAAACTGTACTCTATTGACTGCAGCTGCAGGGTCTCCAAATATTATTTATTGAGGCAAGCAGAACAGCAAAGCAAAAGCACTGCCCCAGTAATAAGTGGTAATTGCTGGGAAGTGAAGCATTGCACTCCCTATTGACCCTTGTATCCTGAAATTTCGATGGATTATATTTAACTCCATTAGGATTGGCATTATCAAATTACATAAACCACATTATAGAACAACCAGTCTCAGTTTAGATCATTGATTTTTGATTATACTGATCTTCCATATGATTCAGAAGCACCTTCTATTACCAGTGATATGATATCAGTGTTGATCTGTAGGGGTGGAAGTGCTGTTTTATTACAATGAGATAAATGGCACTGAAGGAAAAAAGTAACTATTCTTCTAGCACATTGGCAGATGTAATTACTCCTGTAAATAAAAGTATTTGTAGATTTAAAATTGGATAGTTCAAAATTTAGATACATTTCTAAAAGCTCTGACACTTCCTCATTTTTGTGTTAAAGATATTAAACATTACTGCTATTTTCTCACTGTATAGATCAATGTATTATCAATGATGATGCCAAGTTTCTGGTATCAGATACGTGTTGCCTTTTTGAGATAAAATAAAATAAAACTGAATGGAATATCAGCATGCTCAAGCAGCTATCACTGAGCTGTTCATCATTCTTAACATCACTGATCTCAATTTCATACATTCTCAAGGGTCTTTCAAATCCTTCCCATCCTCTACCAAAGTCTCTTATCATGGAGCTGAAAAATTCACTGAGCTCTAAGGCTCAGGCAATTTTGATGTATTCCTTACAAGCCTAACTCAAAAATCCAATTTGTTACAGCACTTAGCTAAAGTTTTCAGAAAGTCATGAATTTTCCTTCAGGGATTTCTGATTGATTCACTGGCACTGGGCTGGGGTGATGTCCATTGCACACACCAATTTTAGTCTCAACATTACAGTGAGTATCACATGTTCTTTAAAAGGAATTGTCTTTTACCTTTCAGGGTTTTTTTCAAAGACATTAGATTTTATTTGTGTGTTTAAACTGTTCATTGCTAGGACCATAAGAACCAGTTCAAAGTCTGAAAGGAAAAGTCTGAAAAGAAAAAAAAAACAGTTTTTAAGCAGAGGAGGTGAAGAGACTCACTATTTACAAAAGGGGTGATTAAAAGTCTCTCTCAAAAACTCACCCATTCATTTCCACCAGAATTCTGTGTGAAGATTAGTTTCCAATACTAATTATTCCACCTTGTAATCTTCGTCCTTTTTCTTGACATCAAATAAATCTCGCTACTAAAGTTACTGATATTTTTCAAAATTAAAAAGTTTCTGCTTAGTCAGAAAATTAATCCTCAGTTTACAGTGGTAACTCACAACATGTAAAATTTTCTCATAAACTAATGTCTGAAAAGTTAAGGGTATGAGAACAGAATAAACTGATTCAGAAAGATGCTTATTATTTTGAAGAGCCTTAAAATGAATATATTTTAGTAAAGAAATCCCACAAAGCATAAAAATAGATGGATTGAGTGACATGACACTGGAAAAAAACTTTTCACATAAATAGGAGATCACTATAGAGCTGTCGTTGCCCAAAACGAACTAAATGATAAATGGCCCAAAAAGACAAGAAGATGAAATTCTAATAAAGTTTCAAAACATTTTCATTGCAAAGACATTAAGATTTCATCTATTTTTATTTCTGATTTGAGCCATAGAAGTAAAATCAGGGCAAGGAAAAGTATAGATTTTTTTTCTTTTCTTTCTAGTCACTTCATTTCACAGTATGAAGTTCTTCTACTCCTAAATTCTCGTTCTTTCTTTGCACCAATACTGTTGTTAGGACACAGGTTCATCCCTGTTAACTATAATTCTTCGTGAAATTTATTTCTCTAATTCATTAAACTTTATACTGAATTTAGCAAACAGTTTAGTAATCATGGTTCCCAATATGTAGGGAACAGCTGAGCAAAATGTCAGGAAAACCACAGCAGACAGAATTTCTGTTTGGTCATAAATGTCTCTGCCTGAGTAGCAAATGTGAGTAGTTGACTCTTTAATGCTACACTGTAGTTAAATAATAGGGTATAAACAGTCAGGCTAATGACTTCACTATTATAACTGCAGACCTCCTTGACATAGCTAATAATTAGCATTGAATATCATACAGAAATATGCCATGTTGTGGCTTCTTAATTTTTGCTTCAGTCTTGGCATTTCAGAACCTTGATGTACTAAAATAAGGATGTTAAATTAAGATCCTGAAGACCATGCAACATTAGCAGGTACATTTGTAGTTTATAACTGGAAAGATAGTTGATGCTGAATCTGTTTCTAAAAACTGTGGGCTTTTCAGTTGTGAGAATCCTATAAGTAAAAATACAAATCAATGATGTGAGTAACTAATAAATAAAGTTATGTAAGATATGCCTGATGTATTGACTAACATGGGACTAGAAGGCATAGTTTGTCAGCAAGACATTGAACTAAAACCTGGAGTTTGTTTTTGTCTTGCCTTGACAGAAAATGTCTTCAACAATAGTCAGAAGTGATGGAGAGAGGATAACTTTTCTGAAATACAATGTATATGTGTGTGTGTGTATATATATATATATATATATATATATATATATATATATATATATACAGCCACACAGGTTACATAAGTATATGCATCTTACTGTGATTTACATTGATTCCTTTGGAATCCGATGGCACTAAAATATTTCACTTGTTCTGCTTGATCTACTTTTTTTTTTTTTTTTGGAAAGTACGTGAATTTTGATTTTGAAATATAAACATTATCTCAGATGCAAAATTATGGAAAAAACCAACACCTCCTTTTAAATTCTGGCATATTGATTTCAACAACCATTCAGCAGTTCCAGGACCATTTATTCTTTTCAAAGGGAAGGCTGACATGCTGGCTGAGCTATAAGGCTGGTATTCAATTTCCAGCTCCCCCATAGGCCTCTTTTGTGATGTTGCCAATTCACGTAGGCACTTTGTACTTTAATTTCCCCTCACTATAACACAGACAGTGGTACCTTCTTGTATCACAGCTATATCTTGGGAAGCATTAGGATGGTGAGATATGAAAACAGAGGCCATATAAATGTTTCATAGAGTGTGACAGATGCAATTTAGAAGAGGATCTTGCAAAACAAGACTTTTTGGAGAACATAGGGAACAATTGTACTTTTCCAATGTATTTTCCTTTTATATGATGAGCTATCTCCTCAGAGACAGAAACAAATAAATGTTGAGTAATACAGCATAAGGCAAGAATTTTACAGAGTGTTATGACAGAAAAAAAAAAAGGGAGGTAAATGTATTCACCCTTTTTTTCATTATTCAGAAAAAATAAAAGTAATTTCTTGACATATTTGCTTCAAGCACGTTGCTCCTTCATTATTAATTTTACTACTGGATTTTCTTTTTTTTTTTAAGACAAGGATTGAGAGTAGAAACTTTGCTCATGGAAAAGACTTCTAAAGAAAATCCAAGTTTGTAATTGCAAAGTGATTTGATGAGTGAAGATTGCAATGCTACCTCTAAGTGACAGGGCCAGGTCTGAGGACTAAATCAACTCTTCCATGTAACAGAATTTTACTTACATCTCCCTTGAGCTCTGCTTGAACTCTACTCCAGCTTACAGAGTGAAGTGGGAACCCTGGAAGAACAAATTGTCCATCATTTAAGCATATTGATCCAAATCAGTCTTGTACAATTAGCAGCTCAGTCAAGAGCAGCGTGGCTTCCAAAGATGTCTATTCCATCTTCTAGAACACAGACATACAGGAGGCACTACAGGCACAAACACACTGAATTTCACAGCAATCTTGTCTTTGATGTCACCTACAACCACACAATAATTTGCAATTGTGGCAGTCATTCAAGAAGTTATTTGACAGTAAACTCACGTCTCAAATCACGTTTCCCAAGTATGCTGCTCTCCTAATTAAATTTTAAGTAGAAAATAAATGCAGTTACAATCTACTTTCATGAACTTTGTCACTGGTAAAACCCCATCATACCAGGTTTATTCTCAGATGCAGGAGCAAAATTTGTAATGAGAGCTAAAAAAATTCAGAGAACTCCTAAACATTGTAGAAAACACTGCTGCCTTGTTTCCATGGTACTTAAATAGCTACCTATTAAAAGGGAGAAATTTGATTTTGAAAGGAGTTACTACTACTTGGTAACACACTACAAAATGGGAAACTGTTTTCATTCCATGGCTAGATTAAAATCTAACAAAATTTAACTATCTCATAAAGAGCTGTTTATTATTTTATAACTTAAAAAAATTTCAAAGTGATGTCACATTTATTCACTTGCATATATTTCACTAGCATACAGATTTTTCTTAATTTAAAAGCTTTCTCTGAAACAAAATGTTAGCTGATATCTTATTTTTTCAGGTATCAAAAAAAATTCAGGTATAGTGTCATTGAGTAAAAAGATAAATGTGTGTTGCAACCACACTTTGGTACAGTAAGTGTTTGGCTATCCAAGCAAGAACTATTTGAAATAAGTTTTCCACACCACGGTAGGATATGTCAAGAAAGACAGGGAGACATCGTGTGCTGTGGGCTAAGAGGAGGAAATACAGCAGTAGAAAAATATTAAGGAATGTAATTTTTAAGCAGATATTTTATTTTCTTGGTGGGGTACCTGGTAAACTGCATGAATGGATGGCAGTGCCTAATATTTGAGATACTGCAGAATTATCATCTGGGAGGACAGGAGATGAGGAGGTTGATCATGACTACAGATTGTTTTGGAATTCCATCAAGGTTCAGGAAAAGGTATTGCTCCAGGGTTCTGTATTTTCACTGCCTAGAGAAATAATGCAGCCCTCATGCTGGGTTGCACTAAAGTGACAAAGGGATATACTATATGATGTAATGAAAGGAGGAATTAATTATTTGAATTTCAAATGCTTTTTGCCTAATAGCTGGCTCACATCAACCTTGTGTGCACCCTGGGTGTGTAAATACCTTTATACTACTTTACCTAGAGGCACACATGCTCTCTACTGAGTAAGCAACATTTTCAGAGTTCCTGTATTTCTCTGCTGGAGCTTAAGTCTGTTGTATGCCATTATTTTTATAAAAGATCTCTTCCCCAGAGCTGCTTCCAGATGACATGGCATGACAAAGCATGTCTGACATGGGCTTGTGTACTCATAACAATTATCCAGAGAGATGGGATGCAATATCCCAGTCTGAAGGAATGAGACTGGTTCTAATTTTCTGTCTGGGGGTGGAAGGTTGTTTAAATAGCAGACAGGAGTGTGGTGGGGGTTGTTTGGTTTCTGGCATCCTTCCTATGTGATGCTCTTCAGAATTATCTGGTGTCATCAGAGTGCCTGACAGACCTTTACAAGCAAATATAATGACATTATTTGTGCTGTGGTAGTTTAGGAAAGGAAAATGTGGTTACAGTGCCTGGCCATGGTAGCAGGGGATCACATCTCCAGTTCAGCTGCAGCCTGACATGCAAAGTGACTGACTACCAGGGAATGCATCTCAAGGGAGAAGGCAGGGAAGCAGGCAAAGGGAAGTTTTTTCTGTGGAGATGTGAGACAGGAACAGGAAAAATGTACTTTTGTGTTGTCATCCTACACTGCTTCTTGAATACTTGATCCTGCTGTTCTCTGTGCTCAGCATAAAAGAAATGCTATCCAATTCGGACTTGGTTAGGTAACATGGGAATCTACACTATCATCCTATGTCGTGAAATTGTTGGGCTCAACGTGGATATGTAAAAGCTGCTGGCATTACAGATAACATCAGCTGGCTGTAGATAAAGCAGCCTGCCCCAAGGGGAGGGGGCAGGGACGGTGGGAAAGGGAGTGGAATTACTGCTTTGAGTGTCTTCACTGAAGTGCCTTGCCAAATGGCATCATTTTGTTTGTCTCAGAATAAAGATTTCTGTGGTAGAATCTGTCCTGCATAATCATTCAGAGATCTTTTATAATGTGCAGGAATGTTTTAAAACTCAGTGTTTTCTACTCTGCTATGCAAACCCTGCTCCCAAATCACTAACACTGCACGTAAAGCACGCAACATAATGTACGTTTCCTGAGCCACAGTGAGAACCTCTTAATTTAAACTTATTTGCCCTATTCAAGTGATTCAGCATGTAATTAAAGTCTATCGCATTATAAAAATTAGCTACAGATCATCATTTGTTACAAGTGTGACTCACAAGGGCTAAGCCTGCTTAATATTCTGGTTGGCAGCAAAATGTTCGAGGGCAGAATCCAGATCAATACACACAATTTTTTTTCAATCTTCCCTGTGGTAGTGGTGTTGTACATTTTGGCATCGCTGTCTTGCCAACTGTAATGAAAGAAATTGTCATTCAAAATAAGACCAATTAAAAACTTATGTCCTGAAAAAATAGCACTGCAGCCTTTTTTTTTTTTTTTTTTTTTTTTATTTTGGATCCACCATGTTCAGTAGACCACCATGGCATGAATTGCCATTAATATGTCATTTCCCTTTCCTGTTATCACAATATAAAAGACCTTAGCTCTGACCTTTCTATCAAAACATCCTTTGTTTAGAATGAAAGCTATTCACTGTTAGACCCTTATCTATAGAGCTTAGCCAGCGGATCAAATCCAAAGAGCAGAATTCGTTTACTTTGTATTAAATGAGCTCAGTTAAGAAGTTTCAATTTTGGCAGAAAGGTGCATTAATCACAAGGAAAAGAACAGATCTCACTTTTCACAGCTTCTGGTTTACTTTCAATACAGTTACACAGTAAGGCTTTTGTTCCTTAAAAGTAGCACTGTATTTAAATACAGTAAATATAACAAAATTACCGTCTTAAAATTACACTAGAGTTCCTACAGTACAGGATGTCCATAATGACCTCAGTGTTGCATGACTAACTTTACAGCTTCAAAAAGGTTCTAAATTAGTTTGGACAGATGGGTTTTATCCAGAGGAAATCAATGAGGTTTTGTGAGTCTGACTTAATTTTTATGCAGCCAGTACTTTGAGATGAAATTAAAATATGTATAAAAAACATATTAAAGTTTCCCTTGGGTTCATAGTTGTTTGTACATTTACAAGGTGTTAAAGAGATGATTTAAAAACTAACTATATGAGGGATCAATGCAAGTATTCTATGATTTATGGTCTTTCATGACATTTTTGACACTTCTGGCCTAATGTCTTATGTGTTTTGAACCACTAATTATCTTTTAATTCATAAGGGTTTGGTGAGATTTTATAAGTGTAATATAATATAAAGAGCTGTATCACATGGAAAGTTTTAGAAGAAAACACACTTTACAAGTTGTAAATAAAGATGTGCTGCACCAGTTAAAATCCAGTTACCAGTTGATTGTGGTACCTCCAAATGGGGAAGGGTTCCCCATCTGCCAACAAAATTGGCAGATTTTTAACTCGCTGTTCAGTACTGAGGGCCAAAATTTGGAGAGGAAAAGGCAGCTTTTCACAGATTTAGCGCTTTCACTGTGTAAGATCATATCAAACCCAAAGATTTATCTGCCTGATCAGTTACGATCTGCCCATCTGCAGGACCAAACCGTTTATAATACTCAAATTTTTATATACTCCAAAAAGTAACAGAAGCTGGGCTATTCTTCTGGAATCTCATCAATGTTCCATTTTGGTTCAGATACTTCATAATATCACCTGTGGGTACAACACAGTCTAGGGACTCTCAATAATGAATCCTCCTTAAAAATACCCCCATGTCTTTTAATTTTCTCATAATTATTTAGCTCAACATGGCTAAGAGACACACTAATTTATATAAAGTAAAGTAAAACAAACTTGAAAAGTTTACTCCCTAATTCAGTGCAGTCATTAGCAGTGAACACCTGGAACCTTATAGTGATTCCCCAGTGTCTTTTTAGAGATGCAAAGATGGTTCAGTGTTTGTTTATTTTTCTGGGAAAAGGAGGGTAAAATCATGTGAAATACATTTCCCAGTTCTGTATTCAGACACACCTACTAATATTGTATATCAAATGTAGCCTTTCATACTGGATTGTAGCAGGATGAAACCTGGGGGAGTCCTTCTCCCTGATCTCCAAATACAGGCAAAATATTTACTGTAAGCTTGTAAATACCTAATAATGTATAGACAGACTTTCCATTCTTTGAAATCTGTGGATTTCAACCTGTGAGCCAAGTTTTTAGTGCTACATAATTGAGAAAAAAATCCAGGAGAAAGGAAGACAGGAGCATAGAACATTTAGATAGTTAAAGATATCCAGGGAGAGTAAATTTGTAGAAGACTCAGTAATGATACTTCAGTTATCAAGAATGTAAGCAAAATTATTTTTACTCTTCTATATTTTGCCAAGTTTTGTGGTAATTACTGATGATGACAATTGGTGTGATCACTATGCTGAATCTTATTGGGGCATCCTTATTTCCACGTCATACCAAAAATATTATCCAAAAATACCACTGATGGTTTCTCTCCAGTGAAGGAAAGTCTTAAAGCCTTTCTAAATCCTCTGTAGCATCTGTGCTTACAGGAGAGAATAAAATAGAGAAAAACAACCTTCTGATGACGTTTTCAGAAAGCAAAAACTTGTCGCCTTTCAACAGATTGTAAATGAAGGAGCTAATTTTGATACTTCACACCTATCAAGCTGTATTTTTCCTTCTCAAAGGACATTATCTGCCACTGATCAACTCTTAACATTCAGAACTTCCTCTTCAATTATTCTGGCAAGCCTAACCCATACATGACACTTAGCACAGCACAAGCTGTAAACCAAGACTTAGATATTCCACACTGAAAGACCCACCTAAAAAAATCCAGGAAACCAAAGTTTCTGAAAATAGACATGGTATTTGCAGCAGGCAAAAAACATCCCCTGTCAGCCCCAAGTAAGAATAAGAAAAGAGAAGCTCATGACACTGAGAGACTCTTTTCAATGTTGTGACTTTAACCTTCTTCGTGTAGAAATAGTGGACGTACAGTCAAGAAAGCCATGGTCTCTCCAAAAAGCAGATTTACCCTAATTACATTGGTCTCAGTTCTACATGATCCAGGACAGTAAGGGCAGAAAATTTCTCTCTAAACACCTAGGTTTCAGAAAATTCCCCTTAAAATATATATTTTTTTCCTATTACAGGGCAGTAAAAGGCAAAGTGAAAGCACTGAACATGAAAAATGTCCTGTAGCAGAAAAAAGTGACATATAAAATACCAGTCAGATGTAGACACAGAGAAACGAGATAAAAGAATGCTCCAAAAGGTGAGGGCTGATTACCTCTTGTGGGTGTCTACACCTAACTCATTGCTAAGATCTTCCTCCTGTCCATTTTGGAGTCTGTGGTTTTAATTTCATTCTGCCAGCTCCTGGTCAGGGAAATAGAAAAAATCCAGACCCTCTTAGCAAGTAAGAAGGCAGCAGTGGTGTTAAAGCAGAGCCAAGCAACAGAGAGGTTCAGAGAGCTGAGATGTTCAAGCAGCTCCTGAACTCTTTCTCCTACTTAGCATTTTGCTCTTAGGACAAAGATCATCTTACTGTTAGAGCAGCTGAGTCATGCAAGTCTGAGCTGGTTTAGATTCTTTCTGCTTCTTTTTTTAATCAAAGAATCCCTTCATGGAAACCATGAAGTTATCAAGTCTCAAACTCTGTGCACTTTTGATTCTACATCACAGCTTCTTTTCAGCTTGATCTCTTTGCTGTCACAGCTTTTGATGATTTCAATGTTTGTGGGGTTTTTGTATGGCCTCTCATAAATACCTCCCTTAATTCTCCTTCCCACTTACTGACTCTGTATATAGCAGTGCCTTTTCCACACTCAAATAGATATGTATTCAACTTCTATCAGAATAGATACTAGCTGGGGAAATGAAAAAGAAAAATTACCATTATTTTTATATACAAGTTCTAATATTCTATATGTAATTACAGTGGAAAATCTTTCTCTGCCTTTATTAAATAGCAGAACTGTACAGTGAGCCTTGAGAAATCTGTATATTAACATATTGATACTGGGTATTTTTATTAACATATACAGAAGAAAGTTTAATATCTTCAAATGAATAACATACTTGCATGTGTAATCTGGCTACCTTCTAGTAAAATGAATTATGCTACTGTATATCAAAGAACTATGTAGAGGAGGGATTGGAATTTCTCTATACCGTAAGGATAATGTAAGCAACATAAAATTCTGGAAAACATTGCAATTAGATTCCAAATTACTTCACAGTCCTTAAGCACATGAATCAAGCTGAGAAATAATCTCCCTAAAACTCATTAATCAAATCAAGTATATAACATTCCTTAACTAATGCTGTCCATTCCATGAAATGTGTATACAGAAGGCTTTCTTTTTTACTTCTCTCTCTCATAACTGTTTATGTGCACAGTGAAGAAATATGCCCAGCACTGCTTGCAATAGTTCCAGTAAAAAGGCACCATGAAAACAAACCTCTAATAAAGGGATTCATTATTAGTAGGATGTATGAAGGAGATCATAGAAGCAAAGGTGCACAAAACTTTCAGGCTACAGCTTCTTAAGTAGTTACCAAAAAAAAAAACCAACTAAAAATTGGTTGCAATCCACACAGTGCATTTCACTCAACCTGAGTTTCTCTGAGTTTTAGATTTTAAAAGAAAATAAAAACTGAAACTCAGCTTGAGAGCACTAGGTTTTATCTTGTTTTACATCAAAACCTAACAAAACTGTGAATTTTTCTTGCTTTCAGCATGAAACTATAAATCACCTCAGGTTTTCTCAAACATTTAATTAACCTTAAGGTCAGTTCCTCAGGGTTAAATGCTGTTGTCACTGGAGAAAATGGGATTTTTGCCATTGACTTCAGTGCAATCAAGCTTTGGCCCGTAGTGAATTATTTAAGTGAAGCCAGTTAGTATGAGCTGGGGAATACTGTAAGATAAAACTGAATAATTACTTAGTAGGATTCAAGTAACAAACTGGGATATATTATTTAGAATTAATTATTCATCTATCTATACTGATTAGATTTGCTAGTGAAAAACTTTAAAACTAGTAAGTTTTTTCCCAAATTCCTTAACATCATTGAAATATTCTATTGGAAAGGTTCATAGGCCAATTATCCAAATGTTTTTTGATTGCTACCAGACAGAGTGGTAGGAAAATTGTTGCAATACCTCTTCAATTTCTTGGTTATATTTAAGACAGAAATTCCAAAGAAATGATTTGGAGTGGAGAGAAAGGATAATGTAGAATTTGGATATTTCAATCACTAGTGTCATCTTTTGCTGTAGATGTGTATTTGGAAATGCAGGCACTAGAAAGATCTTGGAAAATATTTTAGATGGTACTCAAAGTTATGCGTCTAGCTGTATCTTAGATGCCTTGAAAATATCACTTTTAGTCCCTTCTAAAACACATAAAATAAAAGTTGTAAATGAGCCAGGTAGGTACCCACAGACAGATATAGAAATTATTAACACAATCCAGAGCTTTAACAGAATTCTCTATAGTGCTCACTATAGGAATCTCAATTGAGCCTGCAGGCCTTGATTCAACAAAGCATTTAGGCTTCTAACTTCCCATTGATTTCCCATTTGAATTAATGGCAAGTTTGGGCCTAAAGACTTCATTAAACTTGGACTAAGTGATTAGACTTTGGTGATATTTTCAGGACGCTGAGTTCTTGATCACTTACACAATTCCTGGAAAGGGTTACTTTGTGTTAGGGATTTCAGGTTACCTGTTGGTAAATGCAAACCCACTTTTCCAGCCTTTACACCTGTGGCTGTGCTCTGGAACATCACAGAACGGCAGCTCTCTGTGCCTCTCCCTGCAATTGTACACATCCCTCTCTCCATCTGTGTGCTCCAAACCTGTCTGACAGGCTGCTGCATTGTAAATTATCACACTAACACAAGGCTATGAACTTTTACATGACAAAAAATTGTGAAAGAAGTGCAAACACAGGCCCTGTATGTTGGAGCTGAATCCTGAACAAAAGTTATCACAGCTCTATGTGCAGAGGACACTGGAAGGGGACTCCAAGGCTGGTATAATATTCTGCCTGTTTCTCTGAGGGAGCAGGGAGGTCCCACTGGATTGAGAGTGGAGCTTGCTCTGGGGATGTGTCCATTCCAAACAGAATATGGGGAGCTGAGCATCTTTCCCTGCAAGTTTCATACAACCTATCAGAAAAAAGAACATACATTGCCTAGAAATTCCATGCATAACTTCAAACGCATATTTCATTTGGGCATATTTGGTGATGGTGTCTTTAGGGATTGCTATTTTACATACATATAGCTAAAATTATTAATTATTATATTGATTCACTCCTAAATCAGTTTTCATATTCATCTCCATTCATGTGCATGTTTTTGTCCAAACATAAACAGACCTTGAAAACCTGAGATTCTGTAATAAGCATCAGATGTTAAAAAATATCACACACATATATATATCACAATAGTTTTAAGCTATGCTTTGCTAAATGGGAGCTCTGTGATTAACTTCTGTAAGTATGTCATGCATTCACATCTTACTTTGTCCTGGAAAGCCATTGGCTTTTTTTTGAATGAGCAAATTAAAGTAAGTTCAAGCACGCGTTTCTTTTCTTTGACCATATTTTTATGTAGAAACAATACTTTTCTTCTTCCATCACAGGTAATCATAGTTGCTGTGATTTAGAGGTATGATACAGTTTAAAATTATCTACTCATGTAAATTTTGTTAGTAAACAAATATTCACAGAATTTTAGAAGCTATCTACTGACATTTGATTCATAAAAATACAAATGAAGGATAATTGACGGTTTTGGTTTTTTTGAAGACTGTAGCAAAAAGCCAACTAAAGTAGTTAAGAATTATTATTTCGTGCTCCATTTAATTTTAAAAGCACTTGGAGATGGGTTCTTGATCTTTTTTTTAATGCAACAAGCAGAATCTCTTTCACTGTAGAGTAAGTATGCTAACAGAGCTCACTCCTGAGACAAACATTTCTCATTTTTCCAATCCCATATTCTTAATGTGTTATAATTCAATGTGATAGGTATGATTTTTGACATTATGGGATCTGGTTAGATCATAAAGGGTATACAAATCAAATAATATAGATTAGATGTTATGCTGGTCCATAACTGTTAAATGGGGTCATGGTTTCTAACTAGCTAATAGACTCTTATGTACTAAATTATTTCATGGAATTTAGTACCACCTATTCATCGTAACATTGACATGCATAATCATAGGCAATTAATTTAAAAATTATTCCCTCTTGCTTCTGGTTTGGATGAATTGTTATTAAGGCAAATTACTTAGGTAGCTGTCAGTGCTAACAGTACTAATATTTTTAATTAGCAGTGGACTCTGCATGACTATTATTGCATGAAGTTGTGATTCTAGGTGGGAACAAAAAGAAAATACTGTGATTTTAGTTTCCTTAACTGGTTAGAAATAATGACTGTTCACATTGTATCACAAAAACTTGTCTCTGCTCAACAATGACTTCCCACATAATCAGTCTGTTCTTTTGAGGCAGTCATATGAGAGGAATTTGACATCCTAATATACCCAGTGAATTAGGGTTCTGAGTAACAGTGTCTTCAATGTCAGTGGACTGTTCATGGGAAGCTTCAAAAACAGAGTTTTGTAATGACACTCTCAAAATCAGCAATAGACTTATTTTCAAGAAATTAAGCCATTATAAAGTGTTATATTATTATCAAAAGTCCAATTTCGTAGCTCTATTTGAAAAAAAAAAATGTAATATCTTCAAATGTGTTGGGAGACAAAGTCATTGACTGTTTCCAGGCTCCTGTTCCCTCCTCCTTACACCCTGTCAGAGCAGTTTTACAGTTATATAGTACTGTGCACTGGTTTGGAAGAGAGACCCCTTAAAAAAACCTGACATAAAGAGCCAGATAAAGACAAAGAGCCACGGAGACTTGAATTGAAAAGTCTAAATGCTTTTCTACGTGAAAATCTAAGTAATTCTGACAGATTTGTTATGTAGTCAGATAATCTTTTGTATCACATCAATAACCTGATTTTTCGTGCTAAACCTGAGATTTGGTTGGTCAGTGTTGAAGCCTGGTAACACTGTCGGGGAAGGACAAACTTTACATTTGCAATAACATTGTCATTTAATAAAATAAATACTAATATTTCTTAACGTATGCCAGGGTAGAAACATGGCTCTCCCCAAACACTCAATTGAGAAGTTCAAAGGATTCTTCTTTAGAACTCAGTCTATGTTTCCTAGTCAAGGTAGTAGAACATTTACATTACCTCAGTAATTCCTTACTTAAGAAATCAGAATAAAAGGCATTTCTGATTTTTCTTAAAAAAATCAACATAATGACAATAATGGGTGGGCCAGTAAATAAATAGAATGGATGACATCCTGATAAGCATTGTGTAAGTAATTATTGTTGGATGAGTTTATAAATGCTTTAGAAGAACTCTAAAAATGCTTTACTCTATTGGCTACTTGACTTTCATAAATAACACACAACACTTCAGGATAATTACTGTTAGTGTCAAGAAGATCCATGTAGAAAATGAATGTCAGAATGAAAGGAAAATAACAAAAAATCTGACCAGAAAATAAATGAGGAAAACCTGAGAAGTGATTAAACAAGCTGAAGAGACAAGGCAAGCAGAGAAAAGAAAATAGTAATTGTTATCCACAGTGATAAACAATCATTGCCCATGTAACTCTGCAATTCCATCGCCAGGTTTGGAAAATATGAGTGAAACACTCAGGTTTAATTTTGAAAATTTATAAGGTTCATCAAGATCTCTTGATCAAATCACACATTTGCAGTACCTTGTTATCTGTCACAATCAATTAAAACACGAGAGACTTAAGAGGCCATAGAACACTTGGGAGGTCTATAATGTCCCTGATAAGACTGTACAACACCTCTTAATAGTGATGGAAATTAGCAGCGTGCCTGGACAAGAAAAACAGACTTCTTTATGCTTGTATGTCTGAAAACTCTATGGAAATGCCAGAAAGTCCTGCTGACAGCTAAAAGCTCAGCACTATCACATCTGATCTCCTCTGAATGACCTCAGTGCCAGGATAAATATTGCCTGCCAGTACTACTGAGAAAAATATTTACAGACTTTTGTTGGAGAAATGTTTTCCTGTTTAGGAAAAAACACTCTCCAAATGAATGTTGCCATGACCTGGTAAGCAGGGGGGGAACCCAGAGACTCCTGGTTATAATTAGCTGCTGCAGTTGCTTGCTGCTCTGAAGCAGTAACTGAGATCTGCATTGAGAGGAAGAAAAAGAGCAAATGGGGAAAAACAATAGAAAAAGTTCATTTTTTAGCTACCATTTTTGTAAATAAAGAATCATGCTAGGTGGAGGATGCTAGGGGTTTTGTTGTGGCTAAACTGTTTTGGATTGTGTTATAGCTGTTTTTTCTTATTCTTACTGTGCAACACTGTTGGGTTTTGGGACCCAGAAGGAAAATCTCTTCAAATGGTTGCACACCTATCACCTAAACACAAGATGGAAAACTATGAGGGCAAACATGGTACCCACGAGATTTGGGTTAAACTAGTGAAACTGTTATAGCTTTGTAATTCAAATACACTTTATGATGAAAGCGTGCACTTATTTTTGTTACGGTTTTAATTATGGAAAAACACGACTTACTGACTGGATAGATTTTCCC
This sequence comes from Zosterops lateralis, assembly GCF_965231275.1. Classification (NCBI taxonomy): domain Eukaryota; kingdom Metazoa; phylum Chordata; class Aves; order Passeriformes; family Zosteropidae; genus Zosterops; species Zosterops lateralis. Next base: position 9,220,159 of record NC_139772.1, read on the forward strand.
AGTTAAAACCTCTTGTTAAAATATTGATATAAATGTTTTGCCTCTCTGTCTCTCTCCTAATACACAGGCAGTACAAAGGTCACCATGCAGAAGACATGCAGAGTTATTTCAGCTGCTCTGCACTACCTGACATGCTCTGCTAAGCACATCAACAATTTGGCCACTGCAGTAGAATTTGCAAGAATGAGGAGGACACTGCCCCCCCCAGCCCTGCCCTGCCTCCCATGGATTGCTGAAGTTATTCTTTCTTAAGCTGTAAAACTCAAATTCCCAAGATAAATAAACTTCGTTTGAGTTCATCATCCTGGTACTTAGAGAAGTTTAAAAATGTTCCAAGACGCAGAGGCACTTCAGCCTCAGTTCCAGTGCTCACCTTACCAACACACACATTACAGGGAATTGAGGCTTTAATTTGCAAACAGAGCACTGCTCTACATCTGTATGTTTGCTTTGGTGGATGAGGGGAGAAGACTGACAGCAAATATTATTTGCTGACTTTTGAAACCTGTTTTAGACTTTGATTCATTTGATTCGGTGAAGTTCATAAATTTGCAAAAAAAGAAAAACTTTAGCTGTCCTGCATACAATTCCCTACTATTTTTTAATATAAATTTAGTATTTTAAATCCATCTCTTGTGTCCTAAACCAGATTTTGTCCTAAGCAGCTGTGATTGAATTGTAAAATCTCACCCTTGTGTCTGGTTTCACATCTGGCAACACCCAGCTAACAGTTACAACTTAGAGTAATTAAAGGAGTTTTTTAAAAAGAAGCCAAGATTATATATAAAGAATAATTTATTAAACCACTATTTTGTTTTCCAACCAAATTTGCAGAAACTTTAAAAGTAACTGGGCTATCTAGTTATTTCTAAAGGTGTTGATCAAAATAAGAACATGCTGAGGAAAGTAAAGGCAAAGCTTGTAAATGGGTGGGGACTGGGCAACGTTAAGCTACCATAATTACTAGCCAGCAGTATGTCTCCACTTTGATGTCAACTATATGCTTTCTTTTGTCTCAGAGAGGAAGAAACTTCAAAAGATTTAATTTCAAGACAATAAAGGGCCTCGCTAATACATGGACAGACTTTAACTGCAAATGGAAATTTTTAGTGTCAACGACATAAATGTAAGTGGGTCAGAACTAAATATTCATTTTCTAATACATCCACTAAATATATTCTTTGTATGAGTAATATATAGGGTATAGGTTATGAAAAATAATAATCATGGATTTTTAAAATGAGAAATCTACATCTTTGTCTCTATAATTTTGTATGATTTTGTATAATTGTAATATGTTTGATACTTTAAATATGACATAACCTTAAAGGAATTATAAGTGTGAACAATTCTACTGACTTATAAAACATATAAAGAAGATGGCCATGACACCTTATCATTCCTACTCAGAAACTATACCAACATAAATACTTTTGAACAAGTATGGATATAAAAATTACTTTGTCAAATTAATTATTTTTAATTAAAGAATAAAGACCTGACAATGAAAATGCACTAAGAATACAGGACTGATATAAATGCAATTCTTTTCAATAACTCCATTAGGTTTAGGGTGTATTTTGAAATCACAGATAAAACCTATTAATGACACATGTCAGTGGTTTCTTTAGGTCTTGAAATATAGGAGGGAGAACTAGAATAGAGTATGAGTGAAACTGTTTGTTCACAAAGAGCCTGTTTCGGTTAAACTGAAAATTTACTGCATAAACTGAGACAGCTGCAGAGAAAAAGGTGTGCTTCATTCATTATGAATGGAAGAAATATTTCATTTTCAGAAAGCTGTTATAAAACCTAGAGGAGCTTCCAGGGTAGCATCTAGCAGAAGGTGAGTTCAGTCCCACCCTCTGCCTGACAGCATTTGAATGTAAATTTCCCTCTTCCCAGGAAAGAAAGCTAAAACACAGATTATGTGTCATTCCCAGGTGGGGATAAAATAATTAAATATATATTGAAAGTCTCTAGTGTGGCTTTTTTGCAGTCTGATCCAAACTGATTACTCTACACATAAATGATCTGGATTTCAATCCCTTTCCCAGTTAGAATTCAGTCTATTTATCAACTGATTATACTGAGGAGTTTTTTGTCTACATTAATTCATGCAGCAAAAAACAATGTCAGTTGATGTATTTCACTGTAACAATACAGAGTGCCCTTGATTCCCATCTGTGCATAGTTAACAAAGCAGTTGAAACAGGTTCTATCCAGGCACCCTATTACTGAGATGACTATTATTCTTTAAGGAATATTTCTCAAATAAATGCTATTTCTGGCCGTTTCAGAAGAGATTTGTGTAGTATCTAACACATAATTGACACATACTCTTCAGAACAACTTCTGTTTACACATCATGTCTTCTCAGCTGTTGTGGTCAGTTATCCTGTATTCTAAGAAAATGTGGCTGTTTTAAATTCCTGCTGAAGACACCTCCTGAAGAAACGTTTCTAAGATATGGCAGCTATTATCTCCTGTGAAGCAGATTTGATTTTACTCTCAGAAGTTTTTTGTGTTACAGCTCATGTCACTCCAAAGCAAACAGCAGAAACAGCAAAATTGTTTCTCAAGAGAAAACTGTCCTCTGACAAGACCTAAATTTCTCACCCACTTCCACCAAATACTTTTGTGTTCCCAGAATTATGTTAGAGTCTCTAATGATATTGTATGAATGGCATTCAGGATCAGCTGTTTATGCAATAATAGAATTCAGTATGCACTACAAAGAAATCAAACTTTAAATCAAGATGACAATGGTTATGTTTGGTTTAGATGCACCCAGGTCTACCCTTATCTGAAAAATCTGCACAGCAGCTACACTGTAAAGATCCCTAGCTTTTGTCAAAATGAAAATAGCTGAAACAAATGTTCCAGGCTCCCCAGTTTTGCTTTATATGTTGTGATGGGAAATCTGAACTGCCTTCTCAGTTAGTTATTTGTGAAAGCTAAGAGCTTTGGCTGAGTATTCTTGGGTCTGAAAAAAGCACTTCACATCCTCCAAGACAAAATACTTATTGATCCCAACCATGTAACTGCAATTTGCCTGAAGGACTGAGCAGGGACTGCAAGGCTGGAACATAAGTATCAGAAGTCTAACACAGAGATTTAGGTTGTGACTATTTACCTGGATTTCTGCTTTCAAATTTAATGACAAATTTTAAATAGATGCCAACAGGAAAGCTCTCCCATTTCAGGAACTAAACTGATTGCAACTTTTCAGATGCCTTTTAATTGTGGCTTACTTTTGAGCCAGCTGTTGTGTCCATACTATAAATTGGAAGAAAACAACTGTGGGGTGGACATTTAATTCTGTCTCTCTCGATAGCAAACATTAACCACTGGCCTGCTATCGGACCACCTGCAATGTGTTAGTCATTACAGAGGTCACTGTTACTGAACATTTTAAACTGTGAATAGCTTCAGTTTAAATTAGGTGTAAAAAAAGTCATTTCCTTTCAGTGATAAACTAAAACACCTGCAGCACAGCTCAAGTTTACCATGAGAGATATAAACTCTCACTCTGAAGTTGGGCTGACTGTTCAAGGACATACAATACCACAGTTTTATAAGATAAAATCTTTCTAACCTAAATTATTATTGTGTTGCCAGATTAGGTGCTTACATGCACAACTATTTCCCAAGATTGTAAGTTACTCTTGGAACAAATGACATCTTCTGTTGTGGATATCTTACATGACTTCTGTCCTCAAGTCACTTGTAATCTAAATTTTCTTTTACCTCAAAAAAAACCCAAAAAACAAAACACACAAAAAAGAAAAAAAAAAGAAAAAAAAAAAAAAAAAAAAAAAAAAAAAAAAAAAACCACTCAATCCAACCAACCAAACAAAAACCCCAAACCACAAAAAACTACCCAAAATGAAGCAACAAAAAAATTCCAAGCCAAAATAAATCAACCAAGCAAACAAAATAAAAAAAAAAAAAAAAGAAAAAACATTTGTTCTATCTTCCTTTTTTGTATTGTCCCCTTTCTATTGTAAAACTAGAAATATTGCGTTTTAAATCCAAAGGTGACAATATTGCAGTTGTTCCTGATTGCATGAATTTTAGCTTATACTATTAGATGTTATTTGCAGTAGGTTCTGTGAGCCATGTTTAGAAGTGATGCACAACTGGGGCAACAAGAAGCAACTAGGAGATTGGGTAAATATTAAATTTATACAGTACATTGACACAGATGACACCAGACCATTCTCCATGTACTCTTGGACAGATTCTATCAACTTCAAAATTTGACCATGTGGCATTTTTAAAAATAAAGACATTAAATGAAGATACTATAATTAAAATGTCCCAAAGACTAAGGACTCTGAAATTTCCAGACTGAAAATCTGGCTCTTCAGATTTTGAGTGCACACTTAATCCACAAAATGCTTAAGCCTCAGTTTTACTCTCAAAAGCATATCTGTACAATTCCAAAAGGTTTGATTACATGGTACATGAAAACAAGAGAGAGAGAGAGAGAGAGAAAGGCTGCCAAGCCACTAATTTATCTGCTCTTACAACTCTTTTCACACATTCAAACACTAGATTAAGTTTAGTTCTCATCCTGACATACTAAATTTCTACTTTGGCTGACTCACTTGTAGGTCTGTTTTCTCAAAACCTGTTGAGATTGCAACTTACAACATTTGTGTTCAGCAGTCTGTATAGTATAAAGTAACTTTGAAATGCAAGGTTTATTTCAGCTGAGCTCCCAGTATGCCTTGCATAAGCCCTTCCCCAAGATGCCGAAAAAATCTTGAAAAAAATCATTAAATACTTATAAGTAGATGAAGAATGAAAAAGAACCAGGTGTGGCAAATTCTCAGTAACCAATATACTGGTGTTAATATTGTTCCACCTACTACTGCTGCCTTAGCAGGTGAAAAGAAACAAGAAGATAAGCACTACAGAGGTTAGTTTTAAATATTGGAGACAAATCACCAAGAGATGCGTTTTCTGTAATGTTCCAGTATCTTTTTGCATCCTCAGTAGTTAACTGGGGTTTGGCAAACCATAACAGCTGAATGTTTAACCACTAAATTTGTGTTTCTGTCTGTATACAATGCAATTAAGACTTTTTGCCTTCCATATTCCAACCTGTTATTATCAGTCACTGCTGCAAGGACAAAATCTGCCTCCCAAGTGGCTTCTCTCAATACACCATAAAACAGAGCACTGGTGTGCTAACAGGAACGAGGGCTGCAATGTGGGAACCAGCCAGCCTTTCCCAGTGTCACATCAAACAGAGCACTGTGTGGTCACTGACAGCTTTCCCATGCTGAAACAAGCCTGCCACGTAGATAATAAAATGCTGAAACCCGTTAATAATATTCCCACTATTTTCTCCAGGTAATGACTGTCAAATGAGTGACCACACATTTGGTAGATAAAGGTCCAGGAAACATTTCACAATGCAGCTGCTTTTCGGAAGTCCTGTTTGCAGAACACAGAATAAACACAACTTATTTCACTATTTCCAGGCAACTCCTGATTCTCTAGATAGATGCTTACAATTTCATAATATATTTATGTCCAATAAATACAATTCCTAAGTAGCTACATTCTTTTTGTAAATGTAAAAAATTTTGCAATAATGTCCTTTGATTTGTTTTAAGATTACAGTAGCCAATACCATTAAAAGTAATTGAAAATTGCTTTTGAAAACAATAAATAATACCAATAAAATTTGAACAAAATATTTAAATATATGAGAATTCCATCAATACAAATTCAGCAAATAAAATATTATAATTTGAAATGAGTTTAAACTAAACTCGTGCAAATACCCATGCACTGATTAAAAAAAATAAATTAAATGCACAAACTTTTATTCAAATGTTACTTTCTTCTGGAGAAAATCTGAAAAAAATCCCACAGAAAACATATAATATACCAAGGAAGAACATGGTGCTCAGCACGCTCACAGAAACAGGCTCTGTATCTGACTCACAATCAGTTTTTGTCTTGCCTCTCAAGAACGTGAAAGGTTTTTTGGAGAGCCATAGACTGATCATCAAATATTTAGTACCTGCAAATGCATAAATTAAGAGAGCAATCCCAGAAGATAGTCTGGCTTTCAAACCTCTCCTTAAAGCTAAGAGAATATTCTGATCTTTGAAATACCATTTATTTCTTTACCTTCAGAATAAAATCTTCTAATCCACTGCAGGAAAGCAAACCTCTCTTCCATTACTGAAGTTGCTTCAACAGTTATAATCCTTTTACACAATATTTCCACAGTAATTTTTAATCTTGCATACAAAGCACTCTAACTACCTCAATGTTACCCAGAATCTTGTTGTTTACTTTCACACTTTCAATTTCTTAAATGCAAAGGGCACAACACACGAAGTGTGACTCTGCAAGGAAGATCATGAACCACCCTGCACCAAGACCTTCCTGGTGAGCCTTCAGCCAAAATGTGCTCCACAGGTTGTACTGTTTCTCTCTCTTTTCTGCCCAATCCAGCCCAGAGGGAACTGTGGGATGAGAACATCTCTGTTCTGCTCTGTTATATGGGTTTTGGTTTCTTTTCTTGTCTGCCAAGTAAAGATGAATAACATGGAAAATGAAGGTGTTGAGTTTGGACTTGGAATGTTTATTTTATCTTATCTATTTACAGTATTTACAGGTTCACAGGCCATGAGCTTAACTGGCATGTTGGTGAAACAAGGTAACAGGGGGTGCATCTAACTCTTTGCAAGGTTCTTTATGTGATAAATACCCAATACCAAGGTTACATCTATATTATTTATGTTTCTGGCCCAATAATGACCACCCAAGGCCCACAATGAAGGCCTTTTTCACCCAGTTACAGAAAATCACCCAAACCCCTGAAGAAGAAGTAAGAAGAAGGTGAAGAAGAAGGACAAAGGCAACACCCAAAATCCTCCGTCTTGACTTTTACTATACACTAAAAGCCCAAACTCCAAGTTTCTAGGATTCCAACACTCTATAGATATAGAGGATACAGAGCCTCAGGCAGGGCAGATTTTTGTTCCAGAGGTTGGGAATCTGGGCCAGTATCTGTTTGTCAAACTGGCCTGTACACCCCAAGAATCCCAGAACAGCCTCCTCCACTTAACTCAGCATCATGCTCCTTGTGGGTAAGTTTGGCCAACTGCAAGCTGAGAGTTGGCAGTGATCAACAGCAAATACTTTTGCCTGTTATGGACTGGATTCTGTAAACAACATTACCATTTGCTCACCAAGACTGAGGGCTCTTCAAACTGCAGCTTGCAACACCAACAGAAATAAATATATTCATTGTTAAACTTGACCTTATAAACATGTGCAAGAGCTCAACATTTATCTCAATACATCATGAGCACTGTAAAAATATTGTCCAGATTTATCTGTTGCTAATTCCAGAGAAAATCAAAAGCAGCACACTGAAGCCAATGGAGATGTTACTCCTAACAATGACTCTGAATCAGACAATAATTTTTTTACAGCTTCTTTCTGTGGCTTTTGCACATTGATAATGCTGCAATGAAGATTTCAAGACATTAAAACAGAAAAAGGAAGGATAGCAGCTATGAGATTCCACATCCCTCTAAAAAACAGGCCTCTGTATTATCTGTGACAAAAGAAAAAAATCTCAATTCAAAATAAAATTACCATATACAATATATTTTAATGATATTTGAGTAGTGATAATCTATAGCTATAGTAAGCCACCAAGGACTGAGGTATTGCTGTTGGAAAAAAAAAAGTTGTTCTAAAAAGTAAAAAAAGTTTAAAAAAATATAAAAGGTTCATAAAAAAGATAAAAATGGGATTCTGTGTTTTTTTTTAAATACATCAGCGTCATGCTGTATGTTCTATTCAGAACAGACTGTTTCCCTAACCATGGAAATGGTTACTGTAATTGTACTCCTGAGTAAGAATGAGCCTCTGCAGGAGCTGACCCATGAAGGTCTGCAGAATACTTGAGGGCAGCAAGAGTGTAAACTTATGTTGTTGTAAACATAGCCCTTAATCCATCAAAAGAAAAACATATGGATTCCATCTTTATTTATTTCTACAACAAGTCAGAGTCATCATGACATCTTTAAATACTTTGAATATTAGTGTGCTGACTTATGAACTAAAAAAGGCAAAACTTGACTCCATTAAAAGAAAAAGCCTCTTTTCTTGGCTTATTGCTCAACAAAAAGAAGAGGTTTCTAAACACTGCATTAAAATTAATAAAGCTGTTTTGAGAAATCCTGTATTTCAACATTATTACAGCCGCAATAATTAAGAATTTGGCTACAACTCTGAGTCATGAAAATCCATCAATCTACATAGATTTCATTTACTAAAGCTGCTATATATATGCAAATTCTTTTAAAGTTTGTCTAATGGAAAAAAAGTCACTTGGTTAAACCGTATGCATGAAGCACTAATGAACATACACAACAAAGAGAAAAAGCCCTCAGAATATGATGCTGACCATATTTTATCCAATAAATACACAATATGACTACTGAAGGTAAGGATAAAGAGAGATTTTTAACACAGACACTTAAATATAAAGGCAAATTTACGACTGAACTGGCCATTTACCAAGAGTATAATTCTTTCTGAAATGTAATAGTGCGTATCTGTTGTGACCAGTTGCTGTTAATGCTAGCAGTTTGCTGACTGTTTTAGACCAATTTAATCAGGGATGTTACATGTTTACCTTTCCCCTCTGGGCCAAGCTTCTTCTCCCTCTTTCTTACACCAGCACTCATGGTGCTGGGACTGCACAATGTGTCAGTTCTAGCAACAGAAATGGATAAAATACAAACATATTAAAAAAACCCCAAAAAACCCAAAACAACAAATTTTTGTCTGCCTCAGCTTCCCAAACCACATTACTGTCATTAAGGGCAGCAAACCAGTAAGGATAAGAGGAAGGAAGGACCATGAACTATATATCTGTAGGATTATACCCTAAAGATTCAATCATAAATTAACCCATGTATTTGTGCACTCAGAAAAGAGGCAGAACATTCTGGGCAGAATCATCAATGTCTTTAGGATGGCCCTAGGACTTAGGTCTGTGCCCATTAGCAAATATGAGGGAGAAGGGAGGAAATTCTAATGTGTTAGGCAATGGAGATGGACCAGTGTGTGCATGTTTGGTGTTTATTTGCTCATATATCCAAGGGAAATGAATATATGTCCAACGTGAAGAGAGAAACCAGAGAAACAGCACAAAGATTCTTAAAGCTGTTTCTCAATACCTATTGAACACCTATTTGTAAAGAGAAGTATGTAAATACAAAAAAAACCACCAAACCAACCAACCAAACAACCCCACAACAAACTCCCCTTCCCAAAAAAAAAAAAAAAAAAAAAACCCAAACAAACAAAAAACCCAAACAAAAAAATCAACCAACCAAAAAAACCCAACCACCAAACCTCCCACCACAGTTTTAAGCTGTCTGTGCAGAACATCCCGGTATGGGGCAGTGTCACCATGGCCGGGAGACAATCCCATCTTGAACTCTGTGTCCAGCACGTCACTTCACTCTGAGAGAGTCTGGGAGAAAATAAGGGAATTCAGAGAAAAGCAAGAAAAGTTCTTTGGTGAAGGGAAAGAGATTTATGAGGAAGGACTTAAAAGAGGTAACAAACTGGCCAAATAATGACTAGGTAGGGGATATGAGGCATGGTAGCAGTCTATAAATATTTCAAGATATAAACACACAAATAAGACAAAAGAATTATCTAATGGTGCACATGGACTATAACTAGGAGTTAGAAGATTAATGTGAAAAAGGAAAAATGTAGGTTAAATATCAAGGAGAACCTCTTGAAAGTCAGATGCCTTAAACTGGTTGAAGAAAGGAAATGATGTGTAAATCCTCTCTAGTATTCAGCAAATTTTGTAACAAAATGAGTTAGTAGCTAGCAAGTGTACCATGGAGAAAAGAAACTAAAATACTCTTAGCCTCAATAAAGTGATCTTAAATTTATTCAATGTTAATTCTTTAAAAACAAATCATCTTATTAATTTCTAATACTCAGTTGACATTAACCCTACATAACAAAAATATTTCTGTAGGTTAATATTTTTAGGCAATAGAATTGTTTGAAGGTTTAATTGGCATTCCTGTAAAGGTGATGACCAAATAGATTTTGTGTATTAACAGTAAACAGACACATTTTTCAATCTAATTTGGAAATTTTTGAAATTCTAATTCATAAAAAAATTTAGACAATTTCTTAGGCTGTTTTTTTCTTATTTATTCCAGCATATCAGAAAAGATTGTGGCATTATGTAGTCTACTGCTCAAAATTGCAGCATAAGTTACAGCTCTTAAGATTCTTCTCTATTTTCCACATTATGATATTTAATTCAAACAAACCTTACATTGGTATAAAATTATCTTTATAAAATTTCTGGTGTGGTTTTTATACATAGAAAATTTATAATTAAAAAAAAAAGTCTTTGAAACTTCTGTTTCTCAGGATTTATATGGATTAATATAACAAGTAAAATCCAATCTCCCTTATATTACTCTTTTTAGCAGTTTTGATAGAAAGTGTCATTTAAATCCTGCTTTAAACCATAAAACGTCCCAGTTTAGTAATAACTTCCCTAATCTTAAACTAGTTTATCCATCCAAAAGAAATGGTATTTAAGATCTAAATATTGCTTTTTTTACTAAAACCAGCAGAAAAAAAATCCACCATTCCCTTTAGTTCTAAGTTTTCTAGTCTAATTTCACAAATTTTAATTAAGGTTTTTAGTCATCATTACATGATAATTTTGTTAGTTAAAACCCATGATACCAATTAACAGTGAGTCAACATGACAGGAGATATGAAAATTTGCAAATGTGAGCAATAGCACCACAGAGAGAGCTACTACCTTCTGCAATTCCATCCTTGAGACTAAAATATTATTTACCTTTCTCTGCATGTCTGGCTACTCAAAATCACGTTGATAAAAGTGCTTAAGTTGTCTCAGCTAATGAATGAAGGATGGGTGCATGTGTGGATGTGAGCGTGCACGTGTAGCTACTAGGAAAAAAACTAGGAGAGAAGTTTCTGAAAACATTTGCCTCTGTGCTTTCTTAGGGCCCAGTCCAACCCAAACGAGACTCTGTGGCTGTTGGCCATGGGAAGCTCAGTAAACTTCCTGTGTGAGGAATTCCAGGCAAAGCCAAGGCTGCTGTCAGCTGAAGCTGCTCTGTGGCACAGCCTGGGCTGTCACAGGGGAGGGAGGGAGCTCCTCCTGCCAGCTGCATGATAACAGGCACTGAGCTCTGACACAGGCAGACCTAACGGGAGCTGAAAAAAGTCACCAGGTTCTTTAGAAAAGTCACATGTTGTTTCATTTGTTGCTCAGGCTCAGATGGTCTCACTGAGAATCCTTTTGTGCAGCCTGAAATTTATTTTTAACATATCTCTGTGTGAAATATGTGGAGGAACTGTAGCTTTCCAGCTTGGTAACAACAAGAGAAAAGCTGATGTAAGAAGAAAGTTCAAAAAGGCTTTGCTCTCAGGAGAGTCTCAGAAGATACAGAATTCCTGGACATATCATTTCCTAGAAGAAGCGTAGTGCAGTCTTGGTGTATGTGCACACGTGTACACAAATGTATAACAAAGGGATCATAGATTATATTTAAAATGTTATTAAGTGCTGTCATATGCATGAATAGGATTTTGTGTTTTATAAGAGGTGAGCAGTCATTTGGACTATGATTTACTATAAAATGAATTTATTAGTATAATATCCTATTATATTTATGAATGTCCCTTTGTTCATATAGGAAATATATTTTTGCTGAAATTATAATAGTATAATTTAAGTTACAATGTAAATGTGGGATAACACTGCAGACATCACCAGAGTCATATTCACATATATTGCATATTTTTGTTCAAATAAGAGCACTTAACAGAAACCCTAATATTCTGTTATTAACCTTTAGAATTAATTGTCCTCCACAAGTGATTTGAAGTTGAAATATGGCATGATACACATCTAAAATAAATATTTTAGCAGTTCTGTGATAATGACTTCAGTTAAAATGCAGTTAATAATTTGCCATACCCTCTGGCTTACAGTTTGATCTCCCATATGTTTCAGGTTGTCTCTCCTACAGGGCAAAGCACATAACCCCTCCTCAGCCCCACTGGAGGCCACAGCTTCAGTGAATCACTATTTTCTACCACAGTAGATGTGTGAAATTCAGTTTCTCAGTCTCACAAAATCCCTCATCAGCAGTATTATATTTATATGTGGTGGGTGTTATCTGCTATTGTAGAGAAGAAAGGCACAGACACCTGAAATCCAAGAAGGATCAAAACAGGAGAGTCTGTGAGAACTTTACCTAACACCAAGAACATGTTAGGTATACTGAAGACAAAAATTACAAACATAAATAATGTTTCCTTATAAAAACAATGGACTTGTTTGCATCACTGTTTCTCCTTTCCTCTGGTTTTACCTTACTGAACTGAAATATTAGTACTTTATAGTCTTTTTCATTCCATAATTATTGCAGCTCAATTATGCTCTTGCATATGTCAGGTACAGAGCAGTCTAATTTAATCTTCATTACACATTGCCATATTGCAATTATACATGCTATCAGAGTGTTAACACATATTTAAACCTGTTATTCCTTTGTCACTGATTTACAAAGAGGTACCTGAAAAGAAGCAGATGTCATAATTACGTGCTTATGCAGCTCATTTTATACTAAGTCTCAACGTAAATTGCAGATGAGCAAGGCATGTCCTGAAATTAATGTAGTGATAGTACACTAATGCTGTGATTCATTATGGTTTGTCAATGTGCTGCACTTCTGGAATGTGTGATAAAATTATATTAATACTGCACGGTAATGAGATTAATGAATTTGTACATGGGGAAGAATAATGGTTCCCTTTGTTAGGCTATTGAAAAAAATAACATATAGGTAATTAAAAAGAATTAGTCAAACTCCGTACAACCCCATTTATATTAAATTAATTTGTCTGGCTTCATTTCTAATAATTGATCACTCTCTGTAAATTATAAAGCAATCTTCAACCATATGAACTACTACTGTAGGAGGAGAGTTTCCAGAGTATTATGAACCATCAAGGTGGTCCCTGTGGGTTCATATTAATTAAGGTTTAACAGTTTGGAAAATTGTAGCAATATTTTATGATTCATGTAATTAAACTCTGTAACAAAACGTCACAACCACTAGTTATATCTGCGCCTATGATTTATATCTTACCCTTCTTTCAAAGGAAGCAGAAGTAATGAAATATTCTTAAACACACAGACAATCAAAGGAAAAATGTACTGGTTGTTTTTAGTGTTGCTAACTAATCACATTAGCATTTCATTGCCTCGACTTCAGGCACTAATGGCCACCATCAGACAGTGCAAATTAGATTAATTTAATATTCAACATCATAAGCTTTTTCAATAAAGTCTTGATTCTGATCTCTGACTCGTTTTTCTCCTCTGTAATTCCACTTATTCCAATTGAATTTTCTCCTTTTTTTCTGTACCAACAGTGCAGAATCTAACCCCTTCCTTCTTTGGTTCTCTGATACAGTTAATTCCTGCTAGCAAAAGCTACTTCTGTAAATTTGAAGTCACAGATCTTCTAAATAAAACAGAATTGCAGCCTAATGTGATGGATCCTGAATTTCAGAGACTCACTACATAAAGTTGAAAGACTGTTTGAAATCGGGTTCTCTTATGGAAAACGTTCTTGCATAATCTGTCATATTCAGTCATTTAGGCAATTAATGTTCTTGAGGTATTGCTTTTCTTTGCTTGCTGCTTAAGTTTCTCACTTTCAAATTTTTGTTACTAATTATTAGCAATTAAGAAGAACTTTTAAAGTGAAATTTTAAAAGTTAAATTTTTTAAATAAAAAGGCGCAGTATTTGCAAGAAAGCTTTAATTTTTACTGATTTCTTGAAAAGAAATTCTAAAAGACATGTAAAATTGTTAGCACTCTCAGCGCAAAAGCCAATTCCTTTTCTAATTAATGATATACTGTTGTACACTGGTTCTTGGATGGCCAAAAACTGCAACATCTGTCCTGCCGTGTGTCACTTGCAATTGATGGCACACCCTGCTCAGTGTGGCTCTGGGATTGATAGTAGATGGTGGATCAATCAAGCAGGGAGATGTCTAAATTCTATAAATTGTCCATAATAAAGACTGTTCTAACAAATCAAACACCAGTTTTGAGATTAATACAAATGCAGGGATCATGAATTAAAAAAACCCAACAGATTTCAAGGTTATTCTTTTTTCTATACCTAAATTTAAGCTAGAAAGCAAAACTTTGTCTTTAAATAATTTAAAGACAAAGTTTAGTTGTTGGGGGTTTTTTTCCAAAATTCTAAAAAATTCCCCTAAAAAAGCTTTTACCTTTTATTTTTGAGGCTGATGGGTATGTCACATCTATCTCAGCCTGTGAGCTGGGGCTTGTGTAGAGAGTGCACATGGCTTGCATTTTGCACGACATAGTCTGATGTGCTTTGGGGATTAATAGGATTCTTCTGCTTCTACAATAATACAAAATTTAGTTTTCTGGTAGAAATAGTATCTGTTCTCAATGATCTTTGTTCTCAGATATCACAGTAATGGGCATCAAATAAGTACCAGAGAAGAGCACTGGTTAGTGCAAATGAGCAACAAATGTAAGGCTTGAAGTGAGTCCATGTAATTGACCTGCAGGCCTCAGACTGACTGACTGTAAAAGGACAAATTGCACCAAGCAGTCCTTGAGATTCTCTGGATGGAAGAGGGCAGCACATGTCATAGGGACATTGAGTCTGTTCTGTAAGGTGACAGAAATCCCACAATTCCTTTTGAACTAAAATGGGGAGGGAGTCCGCAGAAATGGTGTGTCATTCTCTGCTATCTTTGCCAAAAGCCTGTTCCCTGTCAGGAAAATCAAAGTGACTGCCTCTCCAAAGCTGTCAATTACTATCTTTAAAAGGAACAGCATCCTTATTTCATCTTTGAATTCCTCACCTTACTAATTTTTCCTACCCACTCTCACTGAAAAGTGATTTTCCAGTTCAGGTGTAAGCACCCCTGAAATCTGCTTTAGCCAAGTAAATAGAAATATACACCATAATTACAGGGAGAAAAGATTACTCTCATCTGTTGGTATTTACATCCCAGCTTTAATTTTTTCTGAGTTGATTGGTTTTCCCCTCTGTATTATTATGCTGTCTTTTTCCTGGAAGTAAAATTTAGCCTGGGGTTTATAGGTGCAATAGATAACAATTCTATCCTAATGCAGTTATGACAGATTTAATATTAATGGGACTAAGAGGAAAATCAGTTTCCTGACAAATGATGATAAAGTGAAATCTTTAAGCAATAATAAAAATCAACATGCCATATCATGTCACTAGTCATTCAAAAGTGACAAGCAGAAACAATCTGCTGAGACAACATCCAACCACAAGCATAATCACATTTATGATTTAATTCCCATTTAACATCAATCACATCAAATTAATAACCACTCTCAAAGAAAATTAAATCCTAAGTGTATTTTTCCTTTAAAGTGTTATGATCAGAGAAGAAAGTCCTAATTAAATCTTAACCAACTACATGTTTTATACATGTGACACCTGTAACTTGGCCAGCATTGTGAATTGGCCCCATGTGGATTTTCATCATAAAAGAAACTGACAATCCCTCCTAGCAGCTGCCATAAGTTTGATTAACGTGTAGCATATCCTTTTGTGAAAGTTCTTATAAAGATTTTCCATTACTTTAATGACTGTGAAGCCATTTTGATTTAGGAAAATACCAGGCTATGATGATTAGTGTTTGACGTGCAACTCAGAGACAAAGCTACAAGCCAATGTTTATTCTGCTCTTCCTATGAGTAAAATGTTTGTCAACACCAGACATCCTGCTCATACCTTATTTCATCTTCCCAACTGACTTCTTCAACTGGTAAGGGCAGTATAAAAATAATTTTTCTAAGTTACTGTTGTGGTTTAACCCCAGCCAGACACTAAGCCCCACACAGGTGCTCACTGCCTTACTTGGAGCATTCTGTGATTAGGATACACAGGAATTCTGCATATACTAAACCAGAATTAAACTTTTAAACTTTATGCAACTCCCAAGCCCTTTAATGTCTGACAGTGGCATGTGAATGCAGATGCTCATTTTCATCTGTAAAAGTGAATCTGGGCACATCAGGACATACCTTGATACCCAAACTGTCCTTCAGTGGAGCAGCAGACTCTGCTGGAAACATTCATGTACAAACTGGTGCCAGGATTCTGTCTTCCCCTAGGTTGTTGGTATGTCTCCTCTTTCCCAGATAGCAGAGGATTTGGTTATGTGACAGAAGAGCTCACCATCACTCTTTCAGACTATTGTGCCTTATAGAGACAGGAGACACCAATTTAAATATACAGCAATTGAAAGTATAGACATTTAGGAAAAAAAAAGAGCATAGTAAGTACTGAAGATGCTCTTAGTGTTCATGCCAGTTCTTGTTATTTTTTTTTAATTTCAAACAATGTTTAAACCTGTTTGAAATTTAAAGTTTCCTAGTGTAAAATACAGGTTTGTGCTCTTGTACTTCCAACACACAGTCACAAAATAATTCTTTCTTTAGAGATTAAATAACAGATGTAGATCTCTCCCATATGAAATTTTTTTAATTGCCATTCATGAAAGCAGAAATTTGGGCAAAGAATGTATTTTGCAAAGAATGAATCAAGTGCAATAGTCAGCATGTACTTCTCTGCATTCCTTTAATAAGATTCAGCAAGGGAATACAGCTTGTTTCAGGGCCACAGATTCTGACCTAGGTCAAGCAAAATCAGTCATGCTAAATCAAGTAACATACAACATATCCTTGAAACTATTCTTTGCAAATCACAGTCCTATGATGACAACCAATTCCTTCTTGCCTTTTCAATTATATTGTTATAGAAGTTTATAACATGCAAGTCTGTTATTATAGATTCTGCTGAAATATTCAGGGCTAAGTAAAGATGTGAAGACACCTTTTTGAGACAGAATATTGGCAAACACTCTCTCCTATGCCTTACAGCAAGAAAAACAATCTTGCTGCAGCTGTTGTGTTTATTATAAAATTCATGCTTTAAAAGTGTTACCTGAACACAAATTAAAGTATTTTTATTTAAACCTCCCAAATTGAGAGACACATTTCCTCACATGATTATGAGATCTCCAAGGCCTACTGTGGATATCTGGAATAAATTGGTTAATTCATTCTGTTGATCTCAGATTTCAATGCATTTTGTCACTGAAGGTGAGTTTGTGAGTCTCTTCAGTAGACCAGAGAACAGCTACTCACAGGTGCAGTTCCAATATCTTCCAAGGCCCTGGAGGGGAATGGCTGCACCAAGTCATGATCTATCCCTCACAGACCTCTCAGCAGCTAGCCACACCATGAAAACTACTCAGCACAAAAAAAGAGTTTCACATTCTGGTCATAATCACAGTTGTATTATATATATATATATATATTTCATTAGAACTGATGGCTAATAATTTGAAATAATGTGTTTCTGTGCATAGCTGGGATTCAAAAATACTGTATCTCTGCCATTGTGCAGTTGTGTACATATATGTGCATCTGCCTTCCCATATGTCTACATAGATTGAAACAGAATCAGGAAGAATTGATGGAGATCTTGATCTATGAGTTTCAAATCCTCAGCCATATAGAAATAGATGTTACTGGACCATATGAGTACACAGAATTGCTGTCTCATAGGAAAAACTCAGGTCTCTCAAGTGAAATGTATTCAGCATTCACAGCTCAGGAGTGAACAACCCTCCTCTGGGTCCAGTGCATCAGGTTAATTTGCTCTGCCCATAGCTTTATTATGTAAGACACTAAGCTTTGCACTTTGCATATTATTTTATTGGTCTTTGGTGTATACATACATTTTGTCTAAACTAGATTTGAATAAAAATGCATATGAGTAACTATGCAAACAAGGAAGAACCTTCTGCATCCTGCAGGTTGTGTAACTGCCACCAAAACCCAGATTAATGAATCTCCTCCTTGTACCTTTCCACTTCTCAACTTTTCTCTTCTGTATTAAGTAAAGTCCTTTTATTTTTGAGTTCAGCTTGCCCAGCCCCAGCATGAGCTGGCAGCAAGGAGTGTTAACCAGAGTCTCTGAAGGGGTGGATCGGCACTTCCTCCCAGAGTTAAACGCAGGAAACCAGTCATATAAGCAGGAGGTTTGAGAGTATTAGCAGTGGTTTTAGGGGAAATTAATCTTGTTCCAAGGAGTAAATCTACATGGTGAAAGCTGGATCAAAATAAAGCACTGTACTAACATTGCAAGCTGGACAACTTGTACTACCAGAGTAACTTCTCAGGGCTGTCTTGAGTTTCATACAGAGGGAAGCTTTAAGCCACCCATACCTAAATAATCCATCAGCTTTCTTGTCAGCTCCTTTCTCCTTTTATCCTATTGCTAAATACCAATGCTGTAATCTAAGATGCACCCAGATATGGTACATTCTGTTTTTACCAAAAATATGCTTAACCTGACAATATGTACTAAACACACCCAAAGTTTTGGACCACTTTGAGCCTCCTACCCTCTTGACTAACCAAGAACATACTTTATAAACCTTCTTTCTATTTATTTTCTGAAGTGGTTTTGTTTGTGTCTTGTTTTAGAGATTAAAACTTGCTACAAGATCACTTTCATCAAAGATTGGAACTGTAGAGATCACCTCATCAGATTTGTATTAATGCTGCATAGGCAGGCATCTACAAATTTTCAAAAATTGACCAAAGAAGGGTAGCTTAACAGGTGAAGTTAATAACTTGTCTGTTAAACAACTTTCATTAGATATCCCTTGGCTCACTGTACAAAAAAAAGCCTTGGGAGTCACCTGCATTCTGAGACCAGCAGTTATAGATTTTTATTTAATTCCTGCATGATGTCTACCTCCGGCCATTTTTTCTTTTTTCAAGTAAAACCTGGCTTGGAGGCAGTTATCTGTGTCCTGGCCCATTGCATCTTGCTCCTACATTTCCCCCATTTAGGAGGGTGTCACTGATACTTGCCATCTGCTCTGCTCTCACATGGGTAGCTGTGTCTTTAGTGAGCATCTGACAAAAGGGCAGGGTAGACTTTGGAAAGAGCACTTGGTAGTAGTTAGGTGCTCAGCCTATATTGACTGCTAGCAATTTCCCTGCCAAAATTATGGTTAAAACAGACGATGAAAAATGCTGTCCCAATTGAATGACCTTGCTTTAAAGACATGTGGAGACGAGACAAACCGTAGTCAGCTTTTAATCCTGCCTTTCATAAATAAATATAAAGAAAAATTATTGCAGAAAAATTTAGAAAATTATTCTTCTTTAAACACAAGCCTAATTACAAATGAACATCAGCTATAGGCTATCAACTAATGCTGTTTATTACATTGATTATAACAGGGAATCCCTAGGGTTAGTTGATGAAATAAAGATTTAATCTGAGGGTAAAGCACAACAACAAAAATGTAGCTAATTGTAAACAATAGTATTCCAAGTCCAGCTGAGTCCATCAATATGAAAACAGAAGTTAACCTCATCCTTCCACTACTGTAAACATATTAGATGCTATTTATTGTGATTACATGTGTGTGGCCTGTTACAGCCTAAATAGGAACATTTTCGTGACTGAAAGACATAAACATCAGATAACTAACATCATTATTCCCATTTGAAGGATATAAAATCTAAATATTAATTTTAATAGTAAAATTACCAAATTGGGAAATACTCATGCCAAAATCATTGTAAAATATCCATTACTAATAAAATATTTGAGATCCAAGAAGATTGAAAGTACAGGTGGGAATCAGCAGAAGTTTCTCTGCTGTCCTGACACATGTCAGAAACAGATTTCATACAAAAAAAAAAAAAAAAAAAAAAAAAAAAAAAAAAAGAATACAGGTTTCCCATCAAAGCAGAATGAGTCACAGTAATGGTAATTAAGTTAAAAGATATTAAAAAAAAATCCAAACAACAAAACCCACCCTGTGGAAAACATTGCAGGAAACAAAAGAAAGGAGCAGGGCTGTGGACCAGGTGCAGTCAGCACAGGTAGGGAGGGCAGGGCACTGTCAGTATCCAGCTGTGCCCTGGGGGTTCCAACACTCCCAGCAGCTCTCTGTGGGGCCACTCTGAGCTCAGCTCACCAAATTCACCCAAAACCACCCCAAATAAACACTGCCATGTCACCAGCAGAGCCAGGCTGCCCTTGAAGGCAAAGCAGCTGCTTTGTAGAGCCAAGGTTCTGAGCCTTCCTAGCCCCCTTTGAGCCATGCCCAGAGCTCCTGGGCTGAGCTGGCTCCCCTCTGGGCTCAGCATCACACTGAACTTCCCAGGAACTGCTGGCACTTAGTGCAGACCTCAGCAGGACTCCAGCTTCAGTCCCATGGGCTGCACAATTGGAATATTCTGATGTTCAGCTGTCAGTGACACATATTGCCAAATCTAAGAGAAAAGTGACTTTGGGGTTCCCTGTTCTGTGCAAGTGAACGCTTTGCTTTGTGAACACTTGAGACCCAAAAAGTCAATGTGTTATTTTTGGAGTAGTGCCAAGGATACTGAAGGGATATTTTTGGTAGTATCATGACATTGCAAAAGACTGTGGTTAGAGAGGACTTGGAAAAAGGCAAAACTCAGCCAAATGACAGGGGTGTACCCCTTTACCCCAATGCCCTTCAAAGAGACAACCACTGACATGGAGTGATCAGAACTCTGGAAGTCTGTTCAAGAGGGGAAATCACACAGGGACGTTGTCTGATTTGCAATCTGAAACCACAGCAGATTTACATTGCAGGAGTAGAGGCTGAGTCTTGACAACAGCCTCCCCATCTGAATCTACATTTTCACAAAGGCATCTTGAAATTCATCTGCAAAAAACTTGGATTCCTTACTCATTTTGCTCCACACTGCTTTTCCCATGCTGTTCCTCATTTCCAAGTAGATCCTACTACTATTATTTTAAACTTTTCTCAGTCATGCTTTTGCTCTAATATTTTAATACTGCATGCATTTAATATCAGCCATCCTTAAGGGACTTTTCTTTTCCTGTACTGTTTTTCTTGAAATTGTTATCATTACTGCAAGCTTTTCTTTGAATAATCAAATGGTGGTCTGTAGACACTGAAAGAAGAAAGGTCAGATACTGTATATGACATATGATTTGCACATCCTCGAAAGGGAAATGAGTCATCTACATAATACAAACAATAACTCAGTTGCATATGACTGAGATGCTAAAGATAAGATATGTTTATAAATGAATAAACTTCCTGATTATAGTGACATATTATGGTGATTTTTTTAAAAAAAAATAGGACTATTTTGTGTAGCAACCTTTCACTTCAAAATAATGCTGAATACGGAAACTCAATGTCCATGTGATTCATAGTATAATGCATTTTTATTTTGTAGACTCTTCTTAAGCAGAAAAGCATCAGTGGCTTGTTGCTAATAGCTGAACCTCTCAAAAACACAAAGTTGCTTTTTGGTATGGAATAGAGCACTCTGTTTCCAAGTATTACTACGTGGATATCACAAGAGTTCAGAACTCCTATTTTGGCATGGGACCCAGAAAAAAAGACACTGTGTTTTAAAAGAGTTAGTAAAATAAAAGGAATAGAAATTAACCTTATCAAACCAAGAACAATAACATATTTTCTTTCATTTCCAGCTCTTCCCATGTCATCCTGCAGTGTAAACAGACCCTCCAAGTAAATACCCTTCTAGCCAACCAGATATGGAATTAAGTGCAGAACCCAATTTTCTCAGCTCTAAAACAGTGACCAAACACTGTCATTGTCCCTCTCCTCCACCAATCAACCCTGCTGGAAGATAATGCAGTGGAGGGCAGAGCCTGCCCAGGGTGGGCAGTGTCTCAAAGACTGAGCCGGCAGGATGGGTCAGTTCCCTTTCCCAGCCTCAGCTGGTGTGAGCCCTGTGCTGGCTCTGCAGAGCCCTGTCCCCTGCACCATGGCTTGTCCACACAGGTTCCAGCAGATATCCCCAATTCAGCTCCTATAGAGGAGCTTCCAAATGGAGAAAAACATGAAGAACATCACAGCTTCCCTTCCTGCTCTGCAATGCCCTTGGTGATCACTTTGGCTTGCTTCCACCCTGCACAGCAGTGGGGAGTATTTGATCTTTGGCTGGGATACCTCACAGCCTTCCCCAGATGAAAAGTTCAACTCAGCTAGGTGATTAGGAGTCCAGTTTGAAAGCACAGCAGGATAAAGAGCTCAGATTAAAATCAGAAATATTCCAAACACCACAGCTCTGAGAGGGCTGAAGTTGAAATTAAACATTGGAGTCAGCACAATACAAGAAATTCACAACCAACTGGTGTATATCTTGCATAATAAAAGTTTAACCACATATGTTCTTAATATACAGGAGAGAGACCCAAATATGACCTGGATAAATCCACTGTAATATGAACCAAAACCTTTGTTGAGTACCTTCAGCTTCATAATCTACAAAGCTGAATCTTTGGAGTTCAGTGAGCTGAGTCTCAACAACAAATATCTCAATTTATCTGGCCAGTTGTTTACAAACAACTGATAATTATTTATGCTATCACTGCTGCTGTAATGTATTTTATCAGTTGCTGCATTTTTTTCCATTTTGTACGGTCTTTCAACTGTCATAAACCAGTACAACAATCTGTCAACATGAAATAATTAATAATTATTATGTGAGTGACTGATTTACTCTGGAGAACATGAAAGGCCATGAAACCTGGAGTTTCCTGGTCTACATAGTGTGCACAAAGGAAATGAGCATCAGCAATCACTGTCAGCTGTTCTTGTAAGTAAGAATTGAATCATTTATCTGTCTGCATGTATACATTATCATCATCTCCCACTCTGAGGTAAGCCCTAATAGCACTTTATGGTACAAAAATAGGTTAATACAAATATTTCATAAAAAATAGTACTCATTCCTTTTGAGAAGAATAGTTGATCATGTACATATTTAGCGTAAAGTGGAAATTTGGCTCTACAATATATTTAGGTTTTGTGTGCACTAATTAAAACACAGCTGAACACCAGATCTAATTCAAATTGATAAAGCACATTACAGTAATAATAATTTAAAAGCTTGTTTCTTTTGTTCCTTTCTTTTCTTTTGTTCTCCACTTGTTATCTTTTGCCTAGTATTAAACACCTGCAAATACTGTTTTAGTACTTCAACTATTTTATTTTCCACCAGAATGCTGAATTTATACCATAAACTTAATTTGTAACCCTGAAATAATTTAAATCAATCATATGAGAGTGTCTTGCTCTAAGTTTACAGAAAAACTACTTTTGATGTAAATGGAGACAGAGCATACACTTGGAGCAATCGCAACTGAATGTTTCACTCCACCTCAGCAGAAAACTAAAAATCAAAGTAAAACCTGAAATCTTTTTTTGAGCAATGACATAACTCAAAATAAATTTTTTGCATATAGAAATATTTACAGATTGTAAATTACAATTTCAAATAATTTCATTGTTATAACACATAAGGCTGTATGAATAATTAATTGTTTTGAATAGAGGCTAAGCACTTTCTGAAAAATTAAAAGACAATTTTCCTTTTCTCCTTGGGGAAATAAATTATGTTTAAACATACCTAATTATAAATTAATAATAATTATATATTAAATACAATACAATGAAGCATAAAGATAAGCTTAATGTGGTAGAACGATGTATAAATATGTGTTTTTACACAAAATAAAGTTACACTTGCAAAGAAGTTAATTTTGATCAGGTTGTTTTTACCTTGTGACTCTCAAGCCTTTTGTTCAAATGAAGTATCTTTGAGTGTGACCCATCTATGACAAGGCTTGTACAGTGTGGGAACCTGTGAAATTCCTGTAGGCTGGAAGACACAGAAGAACTGTCTAAAATTGCTATCAATGCTCCAGATGACAGACTGGATGTCTCCTGGATGTGACAGTGCAGTGCCTGCAGGCTCCTGACCTGCCCCAGCAGCCCCAACACTGGGACCAACACATGGGGAGTGGGACAGTCTGAGAGCGCAAGTGGCAGAGTCTGCAGGTAAAGCCCTCCAGAGCAACAAATTCAATCTGATTCTTGACAAATTTCTCTTTCAGAGTTAAATTAGAGTGTGGAAAGACTTCTCAATTCTTTCCCAAACTGATTCTTCCACAACCTGGCTGTTTGATGTACAGGTACAGCTTGAAAGGGTAAAAATGTGTGAAAAAGCCACACACACTGCAAAAGGCAGGTGGAGGACACTTGACACTGATTTTCCTTTATCCAGTCTCCCCTCCTGGGTGGCAGGAGGTGCCCAGCACCACCTGCCTCTGCTCTTCTCTGCTGGCAGCAGCTCCAGGGCTGCTGGCACATCCCGTGCTGGGAGCCAAGCTCTGCCCTGCTCTGCACATCTCTACACATCTCCAGAGCTGAGACAACCCATGAACTGCTTGAAGAGCTCTCAACCTTTTATCATGTTTATCCTTTTCTCCATTCCTTGTACCATGTTTGACTTTAAAAACTTTCTCCATCATTTAAAATTTAATTTATGGGTATTTAATTGAGAAAAGTAACTTTAAATCCTTGACATCACTGGGGAAGAAACAGATCCTACACCCAAGCAGACTTACTCCCAGACTTCTTTCTGGTACTTATTCCAATAGAATGCTAATAATTATGTTAAAAAGCTAATTTAAGAAATCCAATTTTTGGAAAATGGGTTTTCAAAGGGCACATTTAACAACTAGAGAAAGTTCGATCCGATTTCCCCATTAGAAGAGGAAGGAAAATCCAATTTTAATCTATTTTTGTTCTCTTAAAAAGATGATATATAGAAGTTACTTTGAAAATCATCCTTTCAAAGCAGAACCTAGTATAAGCATGTGCTAACTTGCAAAGTGCAATTAAACTGTTCCGATAATTCTGCCTGGAAAAATTAGCAGCAGTATTAAGAAGGCAAGTTGTTTTCAAAATCTCCATGGCAGAAATGCTTCTGTGTTAAGCTGGTATTGATTCTGAAACAATCTTACACATGATAAATGAGAGCACATTTAGGAGAGGATTCAGTCATAAGAGCTCACAAATCAATCAGCTTGTCAACAGGCAGACCAAATTCAATTTTTATTCTTAGTAAACTCTTATTTGGTGGTAGGCCATTGTTTACTTTGAAATTGCTTTACAAAGGAATGTGGGAGGAGGGGAAACATGGGAAAGACAAGCTTTCATCAACATATTAGAAGTTGGTATTTCATTTAGGGCTGGGACAGGGAAAATCTGATTGTCCCTTGGATAACACATATCTTTTAGCTCCTTCTGGATGATGATAAACATTTGCTCATGTAATGCCCTTTATCTGCAGCAGCATCTCCTAAGAGTTCATGTACAGTGAGACATGGCATCACTAATTTGTGACAGAGCACACTGCAATTGGCATGTCATGTTCTTAAGCAATAACCTGATGTACACAAGAGCTGCTGCATCTCTTGCCAAGTCACGCTTTATTTCTGACAAGCAGTTTTTATTGTGTTCTGATAGCTCAAAATTAGAGTTAGAAGGAAATGGCATGACAAGAACAAACACTAAAAAGTCCCCATGAACTTATTCTCCAGAATTCCCAATCTTCTGGTCCTGAGAAACTCATCAACAGTAACCTGGCTGGAACTTGAAAGGTTATTGTAACACCTCCCATTTGATATAATTCAGTTACAAAGCCTGTTAGTGACTTTTCACTGATATCACTCCTTGATTTCTGAAATGTCGGTATTTCAGTCTAGAGAGTCCAACCTGAGAGCTACCCATGATCCCCATGGTGGTGGAGGGATATCCTCTGTATGAGGCTGCTCAGGTATTCTCTCTTGCCAGCCTAAAGGGACTGATTTTGTGGAAGAACACAGCCTAAACAAAAAGCCAGAGTAAGTTGGTGAGCCTTACATGCTGAACTCCCTTAGTAGGAGTCCACCAAAGCATCACAGAGAGCTGCACTGAGGGAACAAGTGCGCATATTTGGAGTCACGGGTGATGCAAACATCTTTGGAGATTTCTCTTTCAGGATTAACTTTTGGAGAGCAGAAACCAGAATACGAATTATTCCAATTACTCCCTCCCTCTTCATCACAATTAAAATGAGAAGTTGGTGAACATGGAACAGAATTCATTAGTGTGTTCTCTACACACAAGATTGTCTTCTCTCACGATTCTTCTCCTCATTACCTCCTTTACCTTTAGATAATTAGAAGAAAGTTACATCCTTCTAGTGCCAAAGTTGGGTTCTCCTCACCATTTCCTCACCATAAAACTAGAAATCCACCAGGCCCATGTATTTCTGGAAAGTACATGCCTATTTGATTTTTTTCATTTAGTCAATATTAATTATGTTCCTGCAAATAGTATTTCTGAAGATGCTTATGGAAGAGAACTTTGTGTGGATTTAGCACATATTGCCAAACAGATGTCATACAGAATTGACATTTGGAGCATAGAACTATCTAATGAGGGATCTTTTCTGCAGTAAATTAATTGGTTTTATCATAGGCACTCATCAGGACCACAAACCTTATGGGATGGGTTTTAGTTTTTATTCAACAGGGAGCCAGACTTGGGAAAATTCATCTTTAGTTCCTTAATCTCATTTGTTTCTGTTATTGTACTTTAACCAAATAAAAGACTAAAATAAAACCTCAAATATGAACATCTCTAAATACTGCAGTCAGGATTTGGAACAGCACGTGGATTTCATGGCTGATCTTTTAAAGTTGCATCCAGCTGACCCAGAACTCCCAACTCCAAGCATTCAAAACCTAATAGTTTCCAAAATCCTAGTCACAACTGGAAACCTAAGGATAGTAATATATAGTCTTAAACACGCGTCTTGTATGAAAGACATCAAGATGGTGCAGAGTATAGAGGATAACTCAGCCAGCCTGACCTCTCTGCAGAAAGAAGATATGTACAAGGATAAGCAATTCAGCAGACTTTGTATTTAAAGACTGTGAGGGTCCCATATTTCAATCATTACCGTGATGTCTAACATCTGAAGGTGAGTGAATCTTAAAAGACTCTTCTCATCAGCCGGGGAAAACATATCTTACAGACACTTCCAAGATAACAACTATGAGATGATTAAACATCTTCCAACAAGTTCAACTCCTCCTCCTTTCTCCTGTCTCTTAAAACAATCAAACTTACAGGAAATCCCTAACAAACAAAAGCATTTGGAGGAAATATTGTGTTCTGCTTCTTGTGGTGTAAAGGAAGAAGACAAGAGTATCTTGTTTCACTGTTGTGTTTTAATGAGAAAAACTACCCCCTTGCTTTTTATCCTTCAATTCAGAGCACATGAGAGGCATACTGGAACCCAATAATACTTCCTTGAATGACCAGTAAAAACCTGTTAGTTCCATTCATTTTAAAATAATAAAAATTACCAGACTCTCATGTCAACCTCAGCAATCTGTTAAATGCAGGCACTGGTAAATGACATTACTTGAATAATAGTTAATTCCTACATGACTTGGAAGTATGTATTCAACTAATATCAGACATGAAGGTATTTGTTAAGTTTTATTGGATTTTAAGCACAGGTAATTTGTTTTCATTTCCTTCTTTATCATAGATACTTTTCCCATTTTTACTATATAAAATCAGAGTATCATATTCTCTGTTAAAAGCAATATTAAATTACTTTTAGGAAACACAGAATATTATATTTTTTTTTTCTGATCTGCTTTTAAGCAGAATAAAGCTGCACATCTGGTATATTTTAGTTTTGGGATATGGAATATCTCTGTCTTTCCCAAACATTGTCTACTGTAAACCAAACTGAACAACTTTCGGAAGTGTTCCTTTTTCACTGAAATTTGAACTCTATGGAGAATGCTTGGCATATGGATTAAAAATGGATGTGAAAAACCAGTCATGATTGGAACAAAGGGATTTTTTTTAGACCACAGGAATGGATATAAACTTGAAGGTGCAATCCATCCTAGCTTCAGTTATTAGGATATATAATTCAGAAATCAGGACTGGATCTAAGCCAAAGGTGATAAATGAAGACAGCATACTTATAAATGATGGCATTCAGGAAGGAGAAGTACATTGGGGTTTTTTTTATGGATTCTAAGTGCATTTTTATACAGGAATCAAATTTACAGTGCCAGGATACATATTTCAAATGAAACTGAAGTTGTACTATTTATTTCTGCACTGAGTCAGAAGTACAGAAAAGCTAAGTAAAAGGGTGGTCCTTTCCATTGTTTTTCTTCATAAAAACCAAGTGTCTGTGTTTAAATGCAAGTAACACAGGCTTAAGGTTATGATAATTCCTAGCCTGATGCAAACTGAACACCCTATGCTGTACAATTACAATATAACTCCCAGGGTTTTATTACAGAGTAACAGAGCACTTCCTGAATAAAATTAATCAGTAAGAGTAGAATCCTTTCCCAAAGGACTAAATTCAAACCATCACTGTTCACTTTTATCTAAGTTCTGTGCTTGAAAAACAGAAAGTAGCCTCTCCAGCTGTTCAGCTGCATTTTTTTTATCTGCAGCTCTCACTGACTGAAGGAAAATCTGATTACACAATAAAAAGATCAAAATATCAGATCTCTTTTTTTTTATGTATTTGAAACAACAACAACAACAACAACAAAAAATCTCCCTTCTGCCCTGTTGAACTAGAAAGCCAAGGTAAAGCAGCACAGACATGGAAACAGCTTTGGTATTGAGAATCCAGAGACTCATATAAACACTGAATGAATTTCAAAGCTCCAAGGCTAAAATGAATTGTTCATCTGCTCCCCCTGAACCAATTCTGAGAGGAATATAAACTGAGAAAAGCATTTTAAACTGTGGCACAAGCAATGGAGGTCAAGCACAGCCTCATTTTATGGATTGCTGTTCAACGACAGGCCCAAAAAAGTGGAAAATATGCGCTGATTACAGCTGGAGAAAACAAGCCTTTAACTTCCATTGGACAGCATCTTCCCTTCCTCCTCATTCATTTTATGATGCATGCCTTCAATTGCAAACTACTATAAAAAGCTTCCTGAAATTCTTGGCACTGCCACAGATCTGATTCCACAGTGGCTCCCAGTGATTAACAGAATGCTAGAAAGTGCAAGACAAACAAAGATCAGGTGAATGGGGGAAAGAAACGAGGGTGCCATAAAAAGTGCACATAAAGTACATTCCGCCAACAGAGCCAATACTTATAAAAGGAGTGTAGGTTTTGAAAGCCAATCCCTCCCATTCTGAGCACAAACCAGATGAATTTGTAAAGGTTGCATTTTCTGTGTCTATGAATATATTTTTGAAAAAAAATCAAAGTTTAACTGGCAGAGAGAGAGCAACAAGCACTAAAATTCATTTGTTTCACTGAAATCTCAGTCTGTATCTGAACTCTTTCATCGACCAATACTAAACTCGATCATCTGCAAATAAATTATTAAAATGCTAACCATAAGGTTGTACATTACAAATCCTGACTATATTATAATTTTTGTTCCTCCGAGCAGCTCCTTAAAATGCATATTTAACTAATTTATCCTACACTTTGTGCCCCTGTGGCCCTGGAAGGTAAAGCAACATCACTCATAAGAAATATTAACATTGCCTGTTTATCAAGGCATCCGTGAAATACAAAAGCAATAAAAGTGCTAGTGTGCATGCTCATTTACTATTGAAATATCACAAAAATTATTCAGTGTCAGAAATCTAATTTTGTTTGATATTTCTATATATTTTAGCAGTTAATTTTTTCAGTATTACTGAATTAATATGCTTTGAATACCCCTGTAGCTACAGTGGAAAAATGGACCAACGCACTTATTTAGTGCTGCTACCCAAATCCATTAGACAAATTTTCTTTACAGCAAAGCATTGATGAATGAAATGTCCCATGTTAATGTAAGAATAATCAATTTAGAATGCTTATGACAATTAACAAAGCTAGAGATAAGCCTTGAAAGCACCATGCTTTGTCAGCCCTGATTTGGATTAAACTTGTACTAATAGGATCATTTTTCTTCCAAAAGGTACTCTTTTTAGGCAGACCTATCAATTAATATGAATTATACATGTATAAAAGAACTTATGTCATTAATTAGACAAATTAATTTTTATGATGCAGTGAATAGACTAACACCAGATTATATGAGATATCATTCTCCCAATTCATACGTATTTGGAATGAATGAATAGTTTACATTTGCATGGTTATTACAGAATCAATCATTATTAATCAGTGACACCATATTGGATAGTTTAATATAATCTGTTTTAAATTTCTCATGGTGACCAGGTATATTCAAGTTCATACTTTTGAAGGCAAAGTTTTACTCGGACTTGCATGTTTCACTGGGAATAACACTACAGACATCCCAGGGAAATACAAGCACAGCGTGTTATGTGCTGTGTATTTCAGTATATTTGTGATGATAAAAAGAGGCAAATTAAATAAATATAATCTAACTCTTCTGGCATCAATTTTAGCTGTAGAATTGAAAACATTCAAAAATTTAGAAAGGCTTGTGTTAATGCTGGCCCACACTTTGATCCTGAAACACTGTTTTATTTCAGCCACTAGTAATTTACCACTCATTGCTTCCTTTTGCCTTTAAGCCTAATGCATATATGTTTCAAAGTGGACTGAAAACCTTTACAAAACAAATAAGTATATTTGAAAAATCAAGCTCTTGGAATACCCAAAAGTGTCTGAATTTTAACAGTTTGAATATTTACATGGTAGCTTTAAATCATGGCCTCATAGTATCTCCTACATGGAAAAGATAATACAGTGATTTCCATTCAGATGTGTTAGGAACTATTAAACACTTATTAAAGTTATTTTAAAACTTTGCTTGCTTTGCATTTAATGAAGTGAATGAAGGATGGAAAAACCTGTATGCTTTATGCACATTTAATTCTTAAAAATTACTTCTTGCCACATACCACCTTTTATCCACTATTTATACATCAGTTGTAGCCAACCAAATATAGGGGGAAAATTATTCCCTGCTACCTTAGTTTGCTTTCAGAGAAATAGGATAGCAAACCCTCAGAGAGGAAAGTATTTGAATGACCAGGCTGCCCCTGATAAAGCACTAGTCTTGGGGAACATGTCCTCTTGCTGAACTACAGGGAGACAGGAAAACCAGCAACTGCAGGCCCAGCCCCCAAAAACTAATAAACCCCCCCAGCCCTATCAGGGATAACTCTGCCCAAAGCAAACTAAGGGGTCACAGTCCAAGGAAAGAGCTGCTCCGTGTCATGTGACAAACCTCTTGTGTTTCCAGCCTAAATTTATTCCTGGTCAGTTTATAGGAGCTCCCGGCTCCACATCCACAATGCTGGCTCTGTATCTCTCGTCAGTCCCTGTTCTGTCAGGCTCAACAAGCCAAAGTCAGTTTGCTCAGTCCCACAAGAAAACTCCCTGCCCACCTACAAATACCTGCAGCCCTCCCTGGATCTGTTCTGAGTCGCTCTTTGGTGATGGCTGAGCAGATCTGGGTGCAGGATTTTCTCAGATGCCTCCAGTCCCTCAGAAATACCATGAAATCCCACCCTGCCTGGAAAGGAGCCCTGCCTGGATAGATCTGAGCACCCTGTGGGGTTTTTCCATAATGTTTGTTGCATTTGCAGCATCTTAGGAATTCTGGCTTTGCTCTATTCGAGGTTCCTGGTTTCCATTTTTCCTTGGATTTTTTAATTTGAAATGAGAGGCTACGCAGGAATCTACAAAGGAAAATGCAAATTCACCTGGAACACTGAGCTCTAAATTTTAAGTTTTATATTGTTAATTTATTGTGTCACCTTAGCACATAGAAAGTTAAAACTAGTTTTGGAGACCGTGCAAAGGCCTTATTAAAATCCTCATTAAATGATGTGCCTAGAGGAAGGTTAGTAACTTCTGATAACAAAAAATTAGAATTGTAGGGTAGAAGAGTGCCCAACTGCTGATAAGAAGGGCCAAGCATCAAAGAATCATACAGTTTAGCATTTTCACATGGAAACAAATAATCATCTCAAACTGGGGGAAAAGAAGTATATTTATATGGAGCTTATTCTCCATGATGCTTTTTGAATCAATTAACCTATAATTAAGAGATTTTTTTCCAAAGCTAAGAAATACACAGGAAAGTAAAGGAATTTCCATTAAGCAACAAAATCATAAGAAAACACAGTTTTATCTTCAGCAAACACTCAGTATACTACAATAGATTTCTTATTGGATCAAACTTCAAGCATAAAGATACATTCTAGTACATGATTAATTATAATTAATAGACAGGAAGCATGGACAGGTCCAAGCAGATGTTGAAAACAAATAGGGATTCATAGAACACCACAATGTGGTATAAAAATCTGAGTTTATTTGGTACAGCTGGCTGTATATAATGCCTTTTGAATTTATAAGACTCTAGCATCTGGTCTTCCAATGTCTTGCTACAAAATTTCAGAAAGTCATGGGAATATTTTTTCTTTTTCCCTTAGATGGAAAGGAACTTATATAGACCAAAAAAAAAAAAAAAAAAAAGTCCATTGGATAGAGAACCACTAATAGAATGTTTAAAGAAGCAAGCTCTTAAATTTTAATTTAAAACATTGAAAACTGAAATCTTATGATTTTTCTTCTGCCCTAGTTTTAACTGCACAAGTATCTTTGTAAGAGTGTAAAAAGTAAGTTATTGGATTTGATTTTTAATGGCCACAGATGTTAAAAAAAAATAGTGTTGCATTGAGAAAGCAGGTCATAATAAAGAAAAAAAAAAGAGTAATTTTTAACAGGGAAATGTAATGTCTTGTGAATTGAGTAGAATTCTTAATTCTTCTTTTATATAAAGTCTGCAATCATCAGAATCCTATGATTCTATCTCCTCCTTTGCCCATATTCTTCAATTAGAAGTTAGAGAAATACTGTTCATACAGGTGATACATTTTTAGAAATAACTTGCTGCAGTATTGAAATTATTCTAACACTGCTTTTCAGAAAGTGCTGGTCTCTGCAGGTGTTAGTAGCCAAACAAGATCTGGGGATCACATGTAATGACCATTTTGCTCAAATATTCATTCACACACCTGAGTTCTATCAGCCTATATAGAAAGCAGATATGCATGTCAGAAACTGAATTCTTGAAGAAGAAACAGAAGGTACACAACAATTCCTGACTGCAAGAAAATAGATAGCAAAGTTAGATACTACTTGATTATTTTCAGGGCTTAATGAGGTTGGCTTATTCTTTGTCCTAGAATAAATGAATTAGAATTAAAGAAATAAATCAGGGCAATGTGCGTATCCCTGTGGTGCATTGCAGAAGACAATACAGGTATTAGTGCTCATGGTCTTGGTCTCACATGATGAGCTCTTCTGAAGTCACCTCAGGAAATGCCCATGTCAGGATTGCATTACTGCACCTTCATCAACTCACCCCAAACCCATAAAGCTGCCCAGTGTTTCAGTGTACAGAGACAACAGCTCACAAAATTGACATTCCTGCAATATCTGAACATGTGTAGGTGCAGCAACGGGGAACAAAGAGACACAGACCTTCTTGTGCATCCAAAGGAGATCACTTTACTGTAGAAATCACCTCCTTTTTATACTTTTAATCTCAACCAGACAAACCCAAAATTTAACAGAAGATGGGCACCCATTGGGTGCTCAGCTCCAGTGCTGCTGTCCATGAGTCAGAACTCCCTCTCACCTCCCAACCAGCTTCCAACCATCCATCCTGCAGCTGTGCACCTTCTGGTGCTGTGCATCTTCTGGTGAACATAAGCCTTAACAGCTTTACCAAATATAACCCTACATCCCACATGGAGGTAGCAAATGTAAGCTTCGTTGCTCAATGGTCCCTATTGAGCAGCAGAACTGCAAGATAACTTTTATTAATTTTCTTTCTAATGCAAACAGATATTTTGTCTAGTTTTTGCTCAGACACGGAAAATAAACAGATATAATATGCTTAAACAAATATGATTAACTATTGCTTTGACATTGTGAAAAAAAACCCTGACTCTTGTCTTTTCTGTTGTGTCCCCTCTAAATAAGTAGGCATCAATTTATTAAGTTTTTCATTAACTGCTTGTTCAGTAGCTTCAGAAAGGTGTTATTGTATTTCTCCAAAACTTGGCCATGATTTCCCATTTAATATCTGCTGCTGATAAGCAGTATTTTGTAGCTAAAATTCTGTAATCCAGCTAGACCTGGATTGAAATGAATGTTTTGTTAATAGGAACAGCTGGAAGGAAAACAGCTGAAAACTTTCATTGTGTACTTTACATGCATTTGCCTAGGATCTCTCCAAGTCACCCTATATGCATCTTTCTCTTCACAAGGAGAACTTCATGTCTTCAATCATTTGATGTATTAATGCCCCAACCTTCCTAGCACTTGCCACTGGCATTATGATAGAGAGTGATTCCGTTTCCCATAGCACAGAAATTGCCCATGGCTGAACACTTTTATTTTTGTCCTTCATATCATTTCTACAGCATGTGCTGGTGTGATGGATGTCTTCTCTGTCCCTTTGCCTCCTGAGTGCCTTTTAGCTTCCATCTGTGCTAAAAAACTAATGGTTGTTATTATTTTGGTTTTTTCTCCTGGACAGTTCTGCTGCCCTTGCTCTTGAGGAGAGGATCTCAAGGATTGCTTTATCGAGTTCTCAGGAGCCCAGTCTCATCTGCCTACCAGAATCCATTAGGCATTCTCTAGAGCTTTTCAAGTTATAGGCAGACATCACTTTTTAGTTACAATGAATACGTATTTTTCTCTCTTTATGTGCTTTGAGGAAAAAATAGAACATGAAACAACAAAACCCAAACCAACAAACCTGTCTCTGGAGTTTTTGCAAGTTTATTTGCATGAAATTATTCTATTTCTCAGAACTTCCTCTATAATCTATTCTGGCCAGTATTATTTCACAATAGAGGCCACTGGGTCCCTGCCACTTTCCACTAATGAGAAAATGAAAAAGAATGAAGGAAGGGAGATGTAATTGTGTGCTGTCATTTTGTTGTTTCATTTTTAAACTAAGTATCACTTTACATAGAATTCTGCTCCTTTTTTACAGGCAAAAAGGGTTTTCTAGAAAGCCAGCATTCAGTCCAACTCTATCTGGGCCGTTATGCTTTCTTGGGAAATTCATTAGACTGGCCCTTTCTAATTTTTTTTTTCTCCTGCAGAAGCAACAGAAGAATAAATATTTCTAAAACTAGCTACCACTTATTTTAGGAAAGTACTCACAAGGGTGTTGAATGTACTGTGAAAAGTTTTTGCCATTTGGAGAAAGGAAGCACTGGGTATTTCTTCCAAACACACCTATTTTGTGAATTCTGCCCCTCCATGCAAATTCAGCCATGGCTGTGCTAAGGAAAGAAGAAGAGGAAAGGAAAGGAAAGGAGAGGAGAGAAGTGTCATGTAATTATTCCCCACAAAATCTACAGATTTGAAGTCATGTACCAAATATAAATATAGGTGAAAGATGCAAATCCAGAGTAGCTACATTTCAGATCTGTTTGTAATGCATCAAACCTTTGTATCAATTTCACACAAAGTATTCCAGATCTTTAGATATTTGTATGATATTTCATGTATATATATGTATTTATAGGACTTGTGAGACTTTCAAGCTGAGACTCTTTTTGAAAGAGCATATTCTATTTCAAAATATAGCAACATTGTCCAAAACTGGATTTTTAAAAAAAATGTATTAGATTAAATGAACAACACCTTTACTGAAACTGCACATCCAAATCCCATACCACATGCCATGTTCAACATTACAAACCTATTTAAACTTCCTCTACACATGCACACAAACAAACCAACAGCTATTTAAAGAAAACTTCCAAGAATTGGGAATGAACTCCTTAGAGTATTTACATGAATAAGAGTTTTGTCATTGCCTTTGGTAGAGCTGCTAGATATCAAAATTTTGGCTCATTCATCTGAGAACAGAACTTTCCCCATTAGCAAATTTCTAACAACACTTACACGTCTCATCTATTCTTAGGGGTGAGGCAAACTTGAAAGTGAGAGTTAATCACATTAAATTAATCTAATTGAATGCGCTCAGCACCCACTAGAGAACTAAAATTAATCTGCTGACATTTTTATTCTATAAATGCTTTAAAGATAATTGGGAGATTGAGTCACTAAAAGGTTTATTTTCAGTAAACTTAAGAACAGCCTCTTACAAGAATTTACAGGAAAAAATCCAGCTTTAAATAATACCAAATTCTTTCTTATAAACTTCCACACTATATTTGCTGATCAGTAATATATTCCTGATAAATAATGGATGAGTCACATAGGTTCTAACATGAAAGACAGTTATAAATATAAGTCAGTGTAAGATAATGCTATGCATTTTTCCTGTATCTTTGCTCGTGATACTTAAAACCTGAAATTATTATAAATGTGGAAGCTTATTCTCTGATATTGCTGATACTATATATCTTTTTATGTTGACTCATACCTTTAAAGTATTAAAATTATTTTATATAAATCCATATAAATCTTGTGTTACTTTTACTATTATGAATATTTTTAGTGCACATTTTTTCAGTGTATTTAATTGCTACAGTACAAAAATCTATCAGGAAATACTATATTATAAAACATTTTTAAATGCTTTTTTCATGGCCTAGGCAAATTATTGCTAATTGAAAGAAAACTAGCAAAACATAGTGTGCTGAACATTTTACCCCATTTTACATTTTAGTATAATCTGGTACAAGTAAAAGTTTTAATGGTCCCCATCCTTTGACAATTTCAAGTGAACTTTACAAAGCAATCTATAAGCTTCATAATAATGTCCATGTGGCTTTCAAGTAATTTATATAGTCTTTTCAATGGAAATAAGCAAGCCACTTAATCACTGAGCATGCATTTAGTTTATTTTAAGGGTTAGCCTTTTCATTATACAACAATTGCTAGAGCTTATAAAATAAAATACTAATCCCTTTATAATAAAAACAGTAACCTTTTAAATAAAAAACATATTTGAAGTACTTTTGATGAAGAATAATGACAAAACTAATTGTTTGCTATAAACATATAATATAATAAAATCTAAATCTCACAAATAAGAGGTAGGGCACTTGAAAGAGGCACCTTTGCCATTGCACCATTCATACATTTTGGTTAGAGTGTATTCAGGGGATAAGTATTTATAGGATAATTCATTCATCTCTCTTTTGCAGAGCCCCCAGACAAAATGACCAATTCTATGAGGAATTACAGGTGGAGAAACCACACCAAACGTGTTGCCTAAATAAACTTCAAATTTCCTCCACAGCAGGTTTTGGAAATCCTGGAATTCACTTATCATTCACAAAGTGGGAACAGGCTGTCACATCATTGCACTGGGTACTAGTATTGTTCTCCACTGGATTTTTTTCCTCACACTGTATTTCTCCAAACTCTCAAAACTAAGATTCAACTCTCTTTGACACAAAAGCTCATCATCAAATATTAAAAATACTACCTTTTGTCAAGAAAACTAAGTTAATTTCACATAAAATTTACCAAATCGTAAGTTGCACATTGCATTTCACTCTTCTAATTTCCAATAACTGTTTATCTAGAGAGTTGACAAGTTGCTCCCTCATAATGTAAAAATACCCATGTCACCTGTTTAAGAAAGGTACACTTCACTAAATACAAGGTTACTGCAGTCTTTTAGACAAGCAGATTAAAGAGGAAAATGACTTTCGGCTCTCAAAAGACAGTTCCTTCTTGGCTCTTACAGACAGTGGAAAAGCAACATAGAAAGACTTAACCGCTTATGATACATTCTCTGTCTATACGCCCTTTGCATCCAGCAGCAGGAGAAACACAGATTTTGATCTATGCTATAATGCTGTATTTTGTTCCCATATTTAGATAGACAGTTGTTCAAAGCAACCTTCAGGTTTTTAAGTAGTTTCATTTAGTCTTAAAATCTTATCTTGAAACCTTTTGTGGTGAGACAAAGATATTGAGCACCACATAAATGCCTGTGCTTAGCAAGAAAAAATTTACTAAAAGGCATAAAACCCTCCAAACAACCAGGAGCCCCAAACACACATTACTTAGATTATTTAATAACTTACTGGTAAGCAGACAGCAGAATATTTAACAAAGATCCCTTTGAGAAATTCAAACTAGAATTGCACACATGAAAATAATGTATCAGAGCAGGATAAAAAGTTAGATAAAATCTTGTCCTTTAGAAATGTGTGCTTCAAAGCACAGAGCACTTTAACACTCCCTAATTCCATCAAAAGTGCAGAACCATATAAAGAAAGGTTGATCAGCATGTGAAGAAGTGAATTAGAACTCGTGCCTGCATCACTACAACAAATGGAAATTTGGTGGTGAAATGACTCCACAAGTTTCTGGGACAGATGCTTCTCTTTATCTGTGCCTCCTTCGCTTGGCATCAATAGAATATCAAAGGCATGTGGAGTTGATATCCAAAGGCACAAGCCTGGTGTATTATTTGGGGAGAAATATGATTAAGGAGTGCAGAAATCAATAACTTAGGAAAACAAATACTAAGGCCTTTGCTACCGTGATATCTAGTTGCCCAAAGGAAGGGTACCACCCTCACAGACAGATTTCCCTGAAAAAGACACAGATGGTCCTGCTCTGTCTCACTCAAACCCTTCTACAGTGCTGAGCACAAACACATTGAATGGTGGTCAGATCATCCTTTTTTTCTAGATAGTACCAGAAAGAGGTAATTTGCTGGAAATCTCCTTTCATTAAAGCATTCTGCAACATTATTGCATTGAGTAAGAAAAGCAATTTGTAGTCATGTTGGAAACATGATCTATTGCCCTTTCCCTCCATGAGCACACACCACTGAGGGATGTTGGTACTATCTGTTCTATTCCCTTCTATATGTGCTGCTGAAGGTATGTCTTTATCCATAATGAGGATGCATTTTTTTTCCTTTTTCACAATTAAATTGGGATTTTCACACTTGCACTTTACAACATTGGGTTTAGTCAAGTTGTTTATTTTAGTAAAAATGTCTTTCTGCTTGTTTTATTCCCTGAACGCTGAGAATGGCATTTTACAGTTTCTCTGTGAACCGTCTTAGGAAATTAGAGATTTGTTACACCATGGATCTGAGACCAGTAAAAAGGCACAAAAAGTTCACTGTTTCTCAATTAAAATGAGTTTGTTCCAAGTCAATATTTCTTCAGTTGCAGATTTACTGTATGCTACCTGCTAGTATTTACATAATATACAGTAATTGCTAAGAGACATGTTGAAAATATACCATTAGTATTATTTACTCCAGGAATCCAAGTGTAGAAACCAAAACATATCATGAATTTTTAATATTTTTCATAAAACAATGACCTTCTTTTTGCTTCAACTATGGCAAAGAGAAGGCCATCGACCTGAAATATTTCTTGTATACAGTAAGAGCCTGATCCAGCAGTCTTTGCAAAAGTAAAAGTCCCATTGACTTATGTTAAATGTAGCACTTTTCTTACAAGAGAACTGCAAATTCAAGCACTAATTAGGTCCCTGGACAGAGTCTCAAAAGCACTGGTAAGTGAACCTAGGAAGCACTGATACTATGCAATCCAAACACTATAAATATGGTAGTAACAAAGCTGAATACAGCAAACTTCACAGCCCCATCCTGGGAATCCATATTAATATAAATGGCCTTACTCATACTCTGTTATAAATCAGGGAATAGTTAAGGAGATTGTAAGTCTTTATTCTGAAGAAACTTAGTCTTTTCAAATTCCTTAAATTTAACATATGGATGTATTCTTCTCAATTTAATTTTAAAAGGATTGAAAATAGCTCCTTTTGTAAATATATTTGATTTATGTGTAGCAGCCTGCCATTTTCCACAGAAAAATATACCTTCATACATTGTCATATTTTTTATTTTCTCCCCACAGACCAGGTATTTTGCTAGCTTCTTGTCCTTTTTCATATTTAGTGTTTGAAAATATAATAATTACTACAGCTGTATTTTAATTCTATCAAATTAGATGTGATACATTCATAAATATTATTTCTTATTCCATCTCTGCTCACTTGCATTCATATTTACAAACAAATCACAGAAATAAAATGTTGCTTTCACATAAGAATTCTAGGCAGCATTTTACTCTCATTTCTTAACCCAAAACATTACAAAAAGCCTCAGAAATCTAAACTGGATTAAGATATCAGCTGCTCTTCTTATGAGGAGGACTAAAAGACACTATCATATCTCAGGTCCTCAAAAAGGATTGAGGGATTGAATATTTTATATTGTTCCCTTGCATAGTGGACTCTCTATAGATTTTCAGCTATCACAGATGCAGAAAAAGCATTCTGTCTTACATACAAATGAAATTACTCTTCAGCACAGTGTTCATGTTTACTTGCCTAATCAACATCATGTGAAAAAGGATTTAATCTGACACTATTGGTTTAAATTTGAAAAATGGAAGATGCTGCTTTCCAGAGTATTGATACAAGGTCTTGTAAAATGAGTTTCTAATAATTAGTTGTCCCCAGTTCTTCAAAGGTAAAGAGAATGCAAGAAAAAATATTTAGAGAATAATTCTCATCTTGTTAACTTCTGCAACTAGGAGTGTACAGGCCTAGTTAAAATATTTAGAATATGTTTAGCACCTTTTTGCCTATGTTAACTATGTAGTACTTTAACATATTGGAAGACTAATGATGTGTTAATAAAATCCTGTTTGGCTTTTTTGTCAGTATTTCATAACTACTCCACATGACATGAATTTCTGGGCACCTGAGAAAAGGTGCAAGTTCTGCACCCAACAGAGGCACTGCTTCACCACTGGTTACAAATATTTAGCATTAACAAAGAACTTGCTGTACTACCCACAATAAAAGTGTTCACAATGTTTTGGTAAATTAAGTTGCTGCTTTTATCGTATAGTTAACTTGTATATTTATGGTAATTGTACTGGAATGCATTTAAATGGTACAAACAAAAAAGGAAAAATCACACAACCAGTTTCAAATGCTGGGGTGGTGACACCTCTAAATGTGCTAAGTCAAATAAGTCAAATTATTTTACAAGATGACACAGTATGCAAGATAGTATATTTTTTCTTCTCTCTTTTTTTTTTTTTTTTTTTTTTTTTTTTTTTTTTTTTTTTAATGTGTAATTATCCTAGAAACTTACACATGTTGCTTTGAAGGAAGATACATTTTATCTTTTTTTCCTCAGTCTGAATAACAAACTGAAGATGTCATGAAAGCAGCCCAATCAATACCCGTGGTACAAAGGCCTTATTGTGTGTTAGTGGTGGAAATACATGAAGGCATATGGAGAAATTATTATTTTTCTTTTACCCAGACAGATGACTTCTGTCATTCAGTTTCAGTGTAAAATGCAACACCACCCATTTCCAGCCTTCCTGTAAAACATCAGCTTCCAGATGATACAGTAGCTGGTCCTATTATCATTGTCAATAGTTCCATTTGGCAGTAGACAGATAATTCTTTTCATGTGCTAATGATTAATCAGACAAGTCTATTTACTAATGTATCAGAATGCATTAGAAATATAGGTAATGAGGGACAGAATATCAATTTATTTATAAATGAAGTGCACTTACATTGGGTACGTATTGACTCAAGTCAAAGAATAAAGTAGAAAATGTAATATACATGTAAACCATTACAATGAATTAAAAGAGAATTTTAAAATGTCTTGAAACATTATTCTATTGAGTCCTCTGCAAGCCAAAAGGGATGTCACATTTGGTTTTCCAACAGACACCACAAAACGCCCCTCACACCCCCAGTACCTCTAGCTGTACTTCTCAGCAAATGTTCTAATTCAGCAGTACAAATAGTGCATTTGCATTTCAGAACTCCAAGCCCCAGCACCACGTTTGTGAAGGTAGATAAATATATGTATATCATCAATATTAAAGATACTAAAATGAAGCACATGCTCCAGCAGAATGTCGTGTCCTGTAGCAAATGGATGAAGTGCTACATTTGCTTTGAGAGAATCATCTTCAGAATGACAAAGTCTGATTTTCCTAAATATTCTTAGCAGCTGTAGGATTGTCTACAAAACAGACATCTCATTCCAATACTTATGCAACAAATACCAATTTGGAACAGTTGACCAGAAGTTTTGTGTAACTGAAGCCTTTTTTTGGACAGGTTTCAATGCAGGGCACACTCACGTTCCCTTGTCTGCATTCAAGCAGAATTACACTGCTATTGGAAACTCCTATCTGCTAACTGCCAGTTTAAGAAAACAAATTTTATTTACTCTGATCATTCTGTAGTCACTCACTATTTACATCAACTTATCATATTTCCCAGAGGACAAGTAAAACAGGTATATTTTGAGGTCTGGCACAGTTAGTAGACAATACTACTCATTCTAAGCTCTACACAAAATATTGCAGGTTAATTTACTGCCTCTATTACTTCTACTTTCCTTTTGCCCATAAATGTTGTGTCTCTCAACACTGATATTTCTCAATGAGAACAGAGAGGCACTGGAAAGTGGGGAGGACTCCAACATGAGACCAATTTAAAATGTACCAATTTAGTA
This sequence comes from Zosterops lateralis, assembly GCF_965231275.1. Classification (NCBI taxonomy): domain Eukaryota; kingdom Metazoa; phylum Chordata; class Aves; order Passeriformes; family Zosteropidae; genus Zosterops; species Zosterops lateralis. Next base: position 9,262,741 of record NC_139772.1, read on the forward strand.
TGTAGACTTTAGGCACAGAAACATATCTTTGGCAAACAAAAGAAAAGCAAAAAAAAAAAAAAAAATCACATGAATTGCAGCATTATAAAAAATAAAATTATCAAACTCATTTCATCACCACTCCAAAGTGGAATAAAGCTGGAAACTTTCACTGAATCTTCACATAAAAACCTTTTAAAAATTTCAGTGTATAGGCAAACTAAGAAAGCTTAGTTTGAGTTTCTGTACAAACAGGTACACAGGGGTAGGAGTTTAAGAGCCTGACTGAGCTGCAGTGCCCTGATGACTGACAGCGTGAGAATTTTTCCAGTTGGGAGCAAAGTAAACCATGCCCCTGAAACGTGTTCCCAGGAGGTATTCTGGAATAACTCCACACCATGGCCAGTATATTGGGTTAAACAGCCCAAATTAAACTTATAGAACCAATGCCTTTTAGTTCTGTTTTTGTTGCAGAGCAGGTATAAAGATCTTTAATGCTTAGATCCACTTATAACACTACAAAACATGCACTGTGGAATATCAGCATGGCAGACTGAATGTGAGTGGCCTGAGTATGTATGAAAATACAGACACAAGGATAATGAGAACACTAGTACATTACTAATCCTACATAACCTTTTTTCAGACAGTTTCACACTTAAAACTGCCTTTTTTATAAATGTATGTGGAGTAAAAGCACAACTGAAACCAGGAGCCAAGTCTACTTGAAAGGATATTTGACATGATAGCAACAGCAATTAGAGACAAGAGAATTAATGCCAGCTCTGTTCATGCACACAGATAAACATGAAAGCTGTTCAACTTTATTCCCAATAAATAATTTGCTGGATACTCTCAAGAGAGTCTACAGAAGATAAGCTGACCTTTGTTAAAAATGTAACAATTTTTAGAGTACTGCTTTAATCATGGGTAAAATTTTCAGAATTTGACTACCCTTCCTAGTCCCCTGATAAAAGCTCTACTTCAAGAATGTCTAATGCTGCTTCTTACTTGGTGTTCAATAGAAACCAGTCTATAACACAATGCACTCCCTTATGTGATGTTTAGATATGAGATTGATCTCAGAGGACACCCTGGAGTTCTGAAAGAAGGATTATTGGATTTTGTGGCTTTCTCAGATGTCAGAGATCTTTAAACAGTGTCTTGCAAAGTTGCTACATCCCAACTGTCTGTGAACAGCTTATGAACTCATCAGAGAAGATAGCCTCCATGTTAATTAGACTTTAAGGGGGAGAAGCAGCTTCCCATCTCATCAAATTAAATACAAGGAATTTCACATGCTACAAAATTATTTACTTAATCAGTAGACTTTTAAAAAGATAGGCTATTGACATGAGAGACAATTCAGAGTTCAGAGCAACTGAAATACAAAAGGCACTATTAATGTAGTGAGCACAGACTTCAAAATTGCCTTTCAGTTCCTCTCTTACTCTGAAAATGCACTGGGCACTTGCTGAAGTAAAATAAAATTATTTATTAGCATCTTTAAATAACTGCATACAGCCTTTTTTAGATATGCAAGTCTGGATGGACAGGAAATGACAACATCTGCACCACTTCTGTAATTGCCACTTAAAAACTGAATTATTTGAATTTCTGTTTGTGTTTAAAAAACATTGGTGGGGAGAGCATAGTAAACTTAATTGAAAATAAATTTTTTACTCCTTAAGCCAAGATAGGTAGAGAAAGTTACTTCCATGGTATAGATGACGCAAGAATTTGACATTGTGTTACGTTCCAGCAAAACATTTCAGCGCTGCCTGGGAAAAGGATTTACAGCTCTCTGCTCAGTTTATGATGAGCTAGGACCCTAAATGCACTCCATGACTGTAGGAAGACCATGATTCCAAGAGCTCCAAAGAGCTGCTGAGTCACACATCTGGCACAACCCACCAGACCCAAGGAAGCAGGATCCCATCCAGGGGCCATGGGGTCTGGTGTCCCTGGGCAGCCTGGCTGTGTCTTTGCTCCAGACAGGTCTCCAAGTTCTCAGAAATTTAATTGTGAAATCAAAGTTCCATCTTTATGGACTTAAACCCACTCCCATGCTTCAAGACTGGTTCATCAGGAGCCAGCTCTGGCAAAAGTCAAGGGCCTGATTTCTGAGGTCAGAGCTTTCAAACTCAGGGAACTGGGAGCATTTGGGTTTAGGCACCTTCCTGCCAGTGAGGGTTGGCAGTGTGGAGAGCTCTGCAATAGCTTTTGCCTTAAAAGCCTTATTTTTTTACTGAACTCTATTAAGGCAGTTTTGGAGCCTTTCTCAGGGACCTTCTTACTACTTATAGCAGAGAGAGAGAGATGTATAACATTCACATCCTCTGAACCTGCATTCTGGGCTTAGAGAGACAAAGACAGAATTTGCCTTCCAGAATCTACAAAACAGCCTACAATTTATTACTTAAGCAAAAATTTAAAGATTATCTGATCAATAAACTGAACCAAGCATCTCATCAGAAGCTCTTAAAAAATGTGTCAAATCCATTCCTTTGTTTTCAATGAGTCTTTAGCAAAGTTACAGATTCACAACTTGCATTGTTCTTTAGAAAACCAGTGTAACAATATGCACATTCATTTATTGGCCCTCCCTGTCCAAAAGATATACAATTTCTGAGGGACAATCTTTCAAAACACCAACATTGCTGCTGAAAAATGAAAGAGAATATACATAACTGTTAGTTATTTTACTATAGTAATGTAAATCCTTGTTCAAAGCTATTATAATAATTTCATAGAAGTAATTACCCACTGAGCTAGTAACTCTAGTTTTATGGACCACATATGTAAACTAGAAAACTAATGTTTTTCACATAGTTATCTGCTGTTCATAAACATGCAAATTGAAAGCCTACTTCATATACTGGTAGAAATAAAGATTTTTTTCAAATTGATGACTAAGTAAAATTTTTTCACAGTGATTTCACAAATATTTTTATAGATAGCTTAATATGAGCTACATCCAGAATGTGAAATGTGTTCAATTTACTTTAGACTTTTTGGCTGCTCATTTCTATTTTACAGTTTACTTTTATCACTGCTCCACTGGAACAATCAAACATTTTAAAGACAGTTTGCTACAGAGGTGTTGCAAGATGCTGGTTAGTTAAAGAATTCAGACAGTTCATGGCAATACAAAGCTGTTCTGATCCCACCCCCACTCCCAGAGGAAAGAACATAAATAGTGAGCTTTCACAACAACAAAACAGCAGAAAAGAATTGTTCAGTAATATCAGTGTAAATCTGGAACCCGAGACACTTTCAAGTAATTTTGAGAGGTTTTCATTTAAAATAAAAACTTCTCTATTAAAGACATTTTATATGCTTTGGGAAAGCCTTGTAGGTTGGTGTTTTTATAACACATTTTTTTTAGCAACCCCACATCCAAGTATCTCAATCACCTGTGAATAACACACATTATTCTTCTATGCAGGTCTGCATGGACAAGTGGCCAGATGCAGACAAGCAGAAAGTTACCAGAAACACATGGAATAAAATCTTGAGGATTATGAGTCTCATTTCACAAGAATTTTAAAACCCTTACTACGATTATACTCATGGATGTGGTTTACTGCTTTAGCCTGCATTTGCTGACCAATGGTGGGGGGAAGGTCTGGTCTTTCCAAGAGCACATTCAGTAGCAGTGAGCTGATAAAGAGGGAATTTCCTACATGTCCATGCCAAGGATAACAACATTGCCAGAGCAGGCAGGCTCAAGACAGATACCAACATATCCTGTTACAAGCATAAATTCACTTTGATGAGGAAACAAGTAACTTTGCTTGTATCTTGTAATCCGGCAGACGGCTCTGTCTTTTCTTATCCAAAGACAATTCTCATGTCCTTTGCATGGTAAATCTCTTTGCAGTAAAGAGAAATATTAACATTTTAGCATGTGTAGAGAGGAACAAATGTGTTGCCAGTAAGAACTAGTGGCAACAGTAGTTTCCAGAGGTTTCACCTCTGGAAAAGTCACCTTGTCAACATAACCCTCAAAAGGCAAATCCAGGGAGAGGAAGCCCTATAACATAATAAGGGAGGCACAAAATCACACAGCTGCAAGAAACAATGAAAAAAGGAAAAGACAGTCCTTGGAGGAGGGTCCTTTGGAGGAGAGTCCATGGAGCAAAGTCTTTGTTTGCTAGGCTGAAGGTAACAAAACTCCATCACTTCAGAGAGGGTGGAATGGCCTCCAGTAGGTCCTACAGAGTAAGACACAGGAGGGAGAGTCTGCAGTATTCTCCTCATTTAGCATTTCTGCTTATGCCAAATGCTCACAAGGCAAAATAAGTACAATATATGCAATTGCAAGAAGCACAGAATAGAGCCCATATATATTAAACAACCTATGTTTCCTTTCTGGAACTACCAAATCTCATCCATGACAGTCCACAAAGAGAAAGCACCTTTAAATTCTATTATAACAGGTAGTCATAGTTCAAATAAATCCTTTTGTTTTTCAGCTCCTCTTTGTTATTTTGTGCTCAAGCTTTTATTTCTGGTCTTTTGAGAGGCTTTGGGGGAGATTTTTCCTGTTAACTTCTGTCTTGTGCAGTATTCTACTAGCCTTCACTGACCAGACAGTATTGGCAAGAGGCTATTAAAACATATGTAATCAATTTTATAATTTTTTACCACTTGCTAAAGGCTTTATTTAATCAGAGCACTAATGGTATTGAAAATGCAAGGAGCAGTGATAGAAAGTATGAGAAAGGCAGAATGTTCAAAGTTTGGAGTGCATTTGCCTGGAGCATGGCTGGGTTAACTGGCCAGCGCGATTGATGAATGTGCCAGGCTTCCAATTGCAGTCAGGGCAAAAAGAAAGTTGTTAAGTAGTGTTCATATGTCAGCTTCGATGGCCAGAATACCATACCACAAAACCAAAATGCAATTCAGCACGACTGGCAACCATCCATCAAACAGGTTGAAAATTGAATGAACTTACAACAAAATTATCCCTAGTCGAAAGGGAGCAGCATTCCTATGGGTTGTGGTAAGACACGTCAACAGAGCACTTCTCATGCAGCACATGGCAACTGGAGCCCTCAATTCCAGCCTCTACCACTCCCAGGGCTTTCATAAACACTTAACATTTCATAAAAGTTACAGTTTTACACATGATTCCTAAACTACAGAAAACCATGCAGGGTGTGCTGTCCCTCCTGCTCTAACATGCTTTATAAACACTGGCTAGAGCAGCCAGACCAGATGTACTCACAACTTATTTCTTCAAAATTTAAAATCTGCTCTACCTGATGTTTGTGCTCCATTAAGGATTCAATCATAAACCAGGGAACTGGACTATTTTGTGCCTGGTGCTACACTGCTACACCTAATTTCTTTTCTATTTCACACTAAGCAGAGATGTCTCTTATAAGCTTTAGAAAAGGCATCAAAGAAAGTGAAGAAAAAATGTCAAGAACTTGTAAATAAACAGCTGGCTTGCAACATATGTATTTTCTTCTATATTTTTCAGGTGCCACAATCTACAATCTATATCTGCCAGCCTTGTAGCATGCAGCATAATTTAACTGTAATTGATAACGTAAGGGCAGATGGAGAGAAGTGTCAGCTCCTGCTCACATCCTCTGGGGATGCTACAGAAATCAAAGCAGATGGTCCAATTGCTTCTTATTTATGTGTTGCTGCTAGCTCCTCTGCTTGCAGGATAATGGATCATTATTGCCTGCTGTGCACAAACACCAATATGCTTTTAAATCTGGTTCTCAAACCTTATGAAAAAGCACTATATTTCATATTAATTTGTGAAGCTGCACTTAACAGGGTCCACTGATTTTAATTTATAACTTTCAAAAGAAAAAGGGTTAGCCATGGATTATTTTTTCATAGAATAAGCAATCAATTGAGATTTCTAGCAGAACATAGACTAGTTAACTGATCATGCATGCTCAGAGAGTACACAGCAGTTAATTATGATTTGAATGATACAATACCATGTGGTTTTATTTATTGACCAGTCTTTGGCAATGAAGGCAAATATCCTTAAAAAGATAACTTCAAATACGTATGGGATAAGATATAGTGCTGTCACTTGAACCCTTTGTTTACCCAAAATGCTCATGAATTCTCTCACAGCACCAGTCATGAGACCTGCTTCTCCAAGGAGCTCATCCAGGCTACAGGACTTCCTACACAGCCCTCCCCAGTGAGTAAACCCACAGCTTTACCCATGTCAGTACACACATCCCAGGGGAATTGTCAGTATATCTCCTGGAACTCACTGTAGTGGGTTTCAGTGACATTAAGCCCTGATGTTTCACAGTGTGGCCAATATTGGTTTGCTTTGCCTTCTACAACAAATGGAAAGGTTGAAGTAGTGTAAAGAGAGAACCCAGGCTTGGCTTGCCCTGCTCAGCAGGTCCATGGGAACCGCCTTCAAAGATACTGATGTTGTAATTTCTCTTTTAGTTGAGATGATACATCATCAGAAAGAATTTGTAAATACTACATACTATATACTATATACTACAGCTAGTACAGCTAGTAGTATGTAGTTCGTTTAGTTTCTAGAAGTCTGTCATGAAAGGGCAAACTATAAAGTGAATTTCCTGTCACAAAATAGACATGTTAACATCTCTACTGTCTAAAAGTCTATAGAGCACAGTAGCTGTTTTTATAAATTCTGGAAAGCTGACAGTCCTTTGAAAGCACCAGGTGTCAGTCAGTGCAGCCAATGAGTAAATCACTGAATGGATACTGTAAGGCTCCTTCCAAGTATGGGGCCTAAAAAGAAATAAATTAAGTTTAGGTTAATCCACCACTTATCCTACCCTCAAGGTGAATCAGTGAATGATTAGCAGAAGAAAATGTTCAGTTTTTTATGCAGTGTTCAATTAATCCATTCATCTGCTAAGGTGCTTAGATACTCAGAGGGCTGGAGTTGATATTGAACCCTTGTTTTATTTACTACTCTACCAGTTTAACAAGATGTTGTTGTGATTTGACTTCAAACATGAAGTTTTAAGTAAAAAGTATCATTTTTTTTCTCTGTCTAGAACATAAATATGTTAGGCAGTAGTATTATCCAATGTCAGGGAGGAAATTGCTCCTATATAGCAGATGTGCTACTGCTGACGGAAACTTTGGATAAATTTAGCAATCACCTTTGTGATCAAGACAAGTTCAGGATACTAATTAGTCAAACTGAATTAGGTCTTGCATGCTAAAAGGCAACTTCAAACCAGTGGTGTCTGGTAAATATTGTGAATAATTTCAGGGATCTTCTGAAACCACCAGAAACCAGTTTACAATTGTTTGCATATACAACATATGTTTATTGTAAAGAGTCCCAGAACAATATGGCTCTGTCCTCTTGAAGACAGGAGAATTTTCACTGACTACAATGTGTGAGTTTTTCAATATTATTCAGAGGTCTCTGTGACTGTGAAGTTGAATGAAATATCCTCCTGAAAATGTTCACTGTATCTGAGAATGCAAAGTTATTCTGAATTAATACAAAATTACTTTTCATCATTTATGAAAAAAAACTTAAATCATGGTTAGTGAAGCTGTAGGAAAACCAACAGCATAGCTCACTTCAGACAGGAGCACCAAATAGCCAAGAAGGAAATGGGAGGCCCAGCTAGCAAGCCCCAAAAGAGAAATTCCTGCTGGGGAAAAAGGAGCCCCAGGCTGGGGACAGCAGCAGCACCAGTGGGCACAGCCCAGGGCAAAGCCCCGTGGGGACAGAGGTGAGAGAGAGGAAGGTTAAACCGGAATCTAAGGTGAACCTACAGGAAAACATGGGTGAGTGAGCTTGGGAAAAGCCTTTCCATGCTGCAGGACAGACCTCCTGCTGTCTCACATGGTCTCTGCATTAATGAGGAGAGTCTGACAGCCCCCAGCTGCATGATATACAAGAGCTTTTCATAATAGAAGAAAATTATAACTGTGCACATGCAAGTAATTCTTCAAAATTAATAGAACTAACAGTGTGTGTATAGTTGCTCATATGATTAAATTTTCAAGATATTCAGAACAATCATTTCATGGAGGCTAAATATAAAAACCTATTAGAGTCTCCAAAACCGTTATTTTGAATACTTTAGAAATCAACAAAATGTTCCTCTTTATAACAAAGAAACATTTGTTTAATATGTTGAAGCAAATGGATTTTTCTCCATCAGTGATTAGACTCTTTCTTCAGTTTTTTCTGGTTAACACACATTTTGATTGTCAATCAAATCTTAAAACTCTGTACTTACTATCCAAACAGCCACCTAGAATTTCTTCCTCTAGTCACGTTCTTGCCATAAAATAAATTAATGACACACTCAATCATTCATTTAGCACATGAAGAAATGTTCCTTAATAATAGTTTTTGTATTAAACAGCTAAATTTGAAATATAATTGAACTCTATCTAATTATAATAGTCACATACACTTATACAGTAGGTGTTATAATAATTTTTCATAACTGAGACTTTCTGTACCCTTGCACATGTGCCAATAATTTGAGTATATACAGTATTGCAACCAGAACCCTGGTGAGAAAAAAAAAGAAAAAAATCTTTGAAGCTGTACCTAATTTTAAAAAGGAATCTTCTTTTTTTCCCTCAAATATCTGCTGATATCCATATCTGTCTGTCTACACACCTGCACTCCTGAGGTGTCACAGCCAAAAGGGAAATTTTCTGTATGGTGTCCTAGAGGCAGTAGAGCAAATTCTTTGATGGGGAGACATGGTTCTGAGTTCTATTTAATAGTCTATAAAATCTGTCTAACACAGCATAACATAGTCTATCTAACGTGGGCATGGACATCAAATGACACAAAACACTTTGAAAGGCACTTCTGCTCAATAAATGCAACAATTCAAAAGATTGGATGCAATACTTCCCTGTGGTGCAAGAGCAGACTCACAGGCAGAGAACTGTGAGCTGAGCACTCTGATGCTGACCAAGTGGACAAGCCACATGTCAGGATGAACCCTTCTCTTGCTGTGGAGCTGCAAAATGGGATATTTTTTTCTTACTTTTCTGGACAATCTTTTCCCAATCTTATTTCTCAGTAGTTGATGCTGTGCTGTTGATATACTTTGCTAGGTTTTGGATGACATCTTACCATTTGGCTTCATAATGAGTTCCAATAGGAGAAGAAAATCTCTGAGTTCAACACATTCTTTAAATCATCTGTGTGTGAGGGAGGCAGAATTTAGCTCCATATTTACATTGCAGCTTGCACCGACTTCACCTTCTTTCTGTGTGGAATGAATGGCCTGTGCAGTTCAATTGCATGAGAATTAATGCTCAATAGACAAATAACTTTAACAACTTTAAAAACTGGCTGAAATAACCACGTTTCTGCTGGTTTGGCAGCTAATGCATGGTCTGAGGTATTTTTTGTTTTGTTTTCCCTTCATTTACAGAGCTAGTGCTAAAGCTGTTAAACTTTAGGTCACCTAAACATCATTGGCAATTCATATACACTCTGGGAGTTTTTGTCCTCTGACACAAAATGCTACAGTTCAGCATTACTAAGCAGCTAACACCTACCAAAACAATATCTGACAAAGATTTTTCTCCTTAATAAAAACAGGGAAATAGAGTAGTATTTTAAAATTACTGCACCATGATATTCATAAACACTTTTTTTCATCCTGCAGAGCACACATTAGTAGTTGTAGACTGATCAGACTATTTTTGTAAATCCCATACTTTTCAAGTTTCTTTCTTAGTTACTGTATAAAATGTTTTGAGAAGCTCAAGTTCAGCCTGTGCTAGAATTAACGCTGTGGTTCTGACTAACCCTTGCATTCTTGAACACGAGGCAGTTTGTGGCAGGCTGTAATTCTGGCAGCAATCATCAGAGATTTTCTCATGACTTTTAAACAGGTAGGTGTGACATCAATTGATCTTTGCCTGTAGGAGAACTACAGAAAAAGTAACAACAGAGGCTTACAGTCAATCAAACCTATTCTAACAGGAGCTGCTTTGAAGGCATAAAGGTCTCTTCTAACACAAAACAACCTGCTCCCAGTTCTTAAAATAGGAGCTCCATTTTACACACCAAATGTTCTGTACCACCTACATGCTGTGTCTGCAGTTGGCTCTTGCCAATGACAATGCAATGCTGAAATAAGCTGCACTGCAACAGCTCAAATCTCTGGATTCACAACTTGCAGGGACACAGAGAGTCAGGTGTTCTTAAAGGGCTTGAAATGTGTTTTGCCACCCACTCAGGCAATACAATGAAAGCCAGGAGAAGTCCAATAGAATATAAGCTAAAATTTTAGTTAGGTGAAATAAATTATTTCACCACGCCTTTCTTCTCAACACCCATTTTGAGATAATTTCCAGACTCTTCATGAACTGCAAGAGTTATGAATGAGTGCCTTTTATCACATGAAAGGCAGAAACTGAGTTTAACCTCTGATTCACACCACCATATCTGTGGATTCTTTTCCTTCAGTAAGAATGTAAGTTTGTCCTCCTTCTAAAAGGGATTTTTTCCACCATCTAAAGGTCATGTGCATACAAGAATTGTACACCAGACCAGGTAAGCAGGAGAACCTGAGCCAATGTATATAAATTATAACATGTATGTCATGTTATAGTAAAACAGTTTCGTTATCTTCATAACCTGAAAATAGTTTCTTCCTCTTCCAATTTCAGAGGAACAATCAGTTTCTTAATAGGTAAAAGCACTTTGAAGTTAAAGCTCAAGATAAACCATATAGCAGATTTAATGCAGTGAGTTTGATTGAATATATGCTTTAGTCTCTTTAAGAAAGTCAACCCTGAAAATTATAACATGAAAGGAGACCAAAGTCTGTGTTTAGTCCATTCCTGGAACATTTTTAAAGGTAGCGGATTTGCTTTATTTTTTCACATATTTGTGTAAGTTTCCTGCAATGACTTTTACTAGTTATTACTATTGCTGGCTCTGGCAGTTTATTCTGAATGTTGACTATCATTCTCTGCATATGTGAAACAGTACATTGTTAAATTATTTATCCATGATGTGTGCAACCATGAACTGAGACTCCAATCTTGGAGTTTGAAATACAGAAAGTTTTAACAACTTGTAAGACACAATACTCCCTTGGAGTCCAAGTCCTACATTAATTTGCCAACAGCAATGCAATGTAAATTGATGACAATAAGCATCAGGCTGCACAGAGGAGGTTTGGAAGGGTGGCTCCATAAGGGCTACTAAAAGTTTGTTTCCAGGTCTTCCAGAATAAGATGCTATACCTACATTCAGCTGTTAAATAAACAGCTTGAGTTTACAAGATCCTCCTCATCCTCATTGATTCAAGCTGGCTGTATGTTGGGAGAAGAGTCACACATAAAACTTAGGAGCAGCATTTGGGCGCCTGTAGTATCTCCTGAGGCACAGGCAGAGGTGGCCAGTGCCAGTATCTGTGACTGGCTTTGTAGGATATAAAGAAGTCTGTGGAACTCATAACCCATAATTGCATGAAATTCTGCCTTAGAGAGATGTAAAAAGTGAGGCTGAGACCATGCCCTGTGAGGTTCTCCTGAGGATGTATTTTTCTCAAGAGGAATGCAGTGGTTTAATCTACTCAGAAATTTATGCACAAAGGTGGGAGCCAAGAAGAATGCCAAGTTGCTACACTCTAAACCCTGTTATAAAATAAAACTTCCTTTTTTAGATGATATGTTTTTAGGTGAAATTGAAATCTTGGACGGAAAACTATTAAGTCAGCTTTAGATAGATCACAAATACTTTCTTATTCTAGTATCTGTCTGAGTTCCAGAATTCATTGCATTTGTTCATGCAACAATAAATATATTTTAACTGAGTTACTCACTTCTAGTCTCCTGCATATTCCCATAAATAGGTCAACTGAATGCACACAAATCAAGAGCAATCAAGCATGTAAATGACAAAAGGATCAATACTTTATTTTCATTCTTTTCAAAATAAAATCAAAACTTCAGCAGTCTCATGTTTAGTTCCCTTCAAAAAGAAAGTTCTTCAAAAAGAAATCCTATAATTCTGCAAAATTCTTAGAGCATAATAGTACATGTATATCTGGCTAATGCCTAGACTTTGAACATGTACATTACTTGGACTAATTAGGTGACTTTATGAAAGAATTCTTTGTTTTGCACATTGGATAATACGATTCTGAGCTGTATTTACTCTTGTTACCACTGGGTTGGATGAGTGACGTACTTCTTGCAGCTGTAAAAGGTTTTCTTTATACCAGTTTTGCAACGAATTTACAGTGAATGCTGAAATCTGTTATTACTTCTGTATTTATGATAGGCTGAATAATAAACTTACTGATTTCATTTAATGGAAGCCTTTCCCTGCATGTGATTTTATTCAAAAATGTTTTATTTGCAACTTGAAAGGACATCCCTGCACGCCAGAGAGGTGTATCTAAAGAAACTGTTATCACAGTGTGTCATACAGTTCTCTGGTACAGCTTGCTAAAGATGACGGCTGAGATTAAATACAACCCACTTGGCAAAGGGCAGATGGCAAACAATTGCATTTGACCTTTGTCAAAGAATGCTCATTCACAACTGCCTTTCATCACGTCCTCCTACATCCTTCCTGGGGGACCAGAAAAAAGCAGTGAACTGCTGCCCTGTGCACGAGCACGGGGTGAGCACCACTGTCAGCCCCTGTCCTGACAGCTACTGTGCCCTGACAAAACCTGCAATAACAACCACATGCCACGCTTTCAACTCTTACCCAAACTCTGCTCCAGAGCCTTTTTAACATGATTTGTAGTAGCAGCACACAAGTGCTAATAAAGTACAACTTGGAAAAAATGGCACTTCATTTAGCTGCTTAAGATTTATAACAATATTTTCTGTTTGACTCAAAGTTGGACTTGGATCTAAGCAATCGGCAAAGTGAACTGGGTGGTTAACTCCAAGATTGTGAGATTAGGTATTTCTTACTTATTTCCAGCAACCAGCAAATAACTTTAAACCTCAGCACACAGTTCATGATTGTCTGCTCTATCAACAAACATATATCAAACTGGAAATTCAAGTAACTGAAACAGCCTCTTAATATTTACCTATATCAATTATTTTTTTCTTTATCAATTATTATTTCTCTTGCCACAAGTAAATATACTGCAAGCACTGCTGGTTCATGAGGATGCAAATATCAGTGTCTCAGATGACAGCACATGAATAGAGCAAGTGTGTTAAAAGCACCCATGGCTATATTGTAATTTACATCACTGCTTTTTCCCTGGTTATGGTGAAGTAGAGGTAAATGTAATTATTTCTCCCTCTTAAGCACCTTTTAAGAAATTGAGTGAGCCTGGTTGGAAAGTAAATATTTTGTCTCTGTTTCCAGTGTATGACTAGAGAGACATAATTTTGAAATGTATTAGGACTGAATTTGAAATGCAGAAACCACGATCACAACCATTACACAAGAGACAAGGACAATTCTTGTTTCATTTCCCCCAAACCAGTGCATGAAACAGTGGTGTTCTGATATCAAGAGAGATTTTGAGAGAAAATGCTTGAACGAAGAATTTTATTTACATTAAATGAACTGTCCATGGGAATCGTGCAATATATAAATAGACAGGACATGTGGGACAGGAAAATGAAAAGATCAGATAGGAGCCTTTCTGTGGCTGCTCTGTGGAAAATCCAGAGGCAGCCTGACCTGTAGATGTGGCACTGGACAGGCAATTCTCTAGATGCCTTCAGCAGCTCCAGGCCATGGAGAAGGGTGTTTCCATCGAGGTGCTTTGGCCAGGGACATCAGCTCAGCTTTCTTCCTCCTGCTGGATGGGATAGATCCATCATACCCACCCGAACACCCCTACACACCTGAGAGCAGGCTCAGGTTACCGGGAGATTCCTGCTGGTTGCATCCCTGTAACCAGGTAAGGATCACCTCTCAAGACTAAATCTTAAAAGTCATTGTAAAGAACAAAAGATATGTGATAACACACCATAGGGAGTTTTCTTTCTATTATCATGGATTCTAGCAACCAGAGACTGACAGCTGAGTAATTTGTGTGGAATTAGTACCTTTCTCATCACTCAAAGCCATTGCCAGTCTCATTTCAGGCTCCTGAGTCTTTGTCTCTTACAAAGAGTGTTCTTGGTAGCAGCTTGTTACCTCCCCCTGAACTCACTCCTTGTTTAGTCATTTCCAGAATTTGGCCTCATGGCTTTTTACTGACTCCAGGTAAACCACAGCTTGCCAATCTGGAATTTCTTCCCTTTCCTGCATGTTTTATAGCCCCACTTGTCCCATGAGCTAAATAAGAACTGCTCTCAGATGAATGGACAGTGCCTATCCATGGCTATATGGAGAAAAGAGCGACCTGAACCACATAATGTTGGACCTGCAGAAATTATAAGCTTTTTAAATTTAATGTGAGAATGAATTGTCTCCATAATGTCATACAGAAGCAGAGCAGTCTGCCCAAAAGGTAGCATGTGTTTTATAGCCTGCTGAATTTCAAAAGCTAGGGTTAATTTTAAGAGTTACTGGGATTTCTCACATGCTAAAGTACTTTGCTGAACTGTGACAAGATGAAAGGAGGTGAAAGTAATGAGCAGCTTGAGGGTGTATATTTGTTTTAGTCAGAGGAACTTTATCATTGGCTTTAATGGTGCCAGGCCTGTGTACCCCAAATTAAAGTGAGTTAGTTATTTGCATACAGTATAGACTAATAAGCCATTTTCCAAGTGTAACTGTACATAAGAAGCATCTGCAGTACCACAGCACCACCAGACTAATTGCTACATCTTTAGCAGATTATGATGGTTTCCTTTATCACTTTACATGTTTCTGCTCCAGCAGAGATCTGTATGCCTTACATTAGTTTGATAAGCTCAATTTTAGGTATATTGTTTTCAGCTGTAACAACAGCTGAGCAGACAACCAGTAAACTAAAGGCATGGGGGTTTTGTTTGGGTTTTTTTTTTCCTTCTGTTTCATTCATTATTTTAATTTTTTTATTTATACCTATTTTACAGCTTTGTTCAAATTTGTATCTGTGGCAAGTTTACAGCACACTCTGCTTAACTCTGTAAAGCCAGACTGTTCTCTCATATGTAGTAAAGCTTTCCACATTATGCATGTTGTGTTTTATTTCACTGTTTGGAGGACCTTTTATGAAATCAGCAGCTAGACGGAAGGAAATCATTTGCATACTTGGCTCCATACACCTGGAATTCCTTAATTTTAGGGATTAACAAAATGAGTCTAATAAAAAGCATAGGGCCTTGTTAATCAGCTCTGTAAACTCCCTTCATTAGCTGTTACTTGCTGCCAACATGAGTGCACATTTCAGGAAATTTACATTGTGCAGGTCAGTTATTACTATTTTATGAACTGATTTCTAATTTTATGTGACACAGTTTGTGTTTTTAGTGTTCCTAAAAGTTAAATAACATTTTTTTTAAAGTCTTCGATAGTGTGTGCCCTTGTGCAGTCTCATTCATGACACTTTCCATACATTAGGTCCATAATAACATCATTTTACTGAAACTGACAATACAATATAGTGTCAATAATATGAACAGATGCTTTGTATTGGAGTTGATGTGGAAAACTTTCCTTCAGACTATAAAGTATGGGTTATAGTCACCTGTAGTTTTGTCATTGTTTGTTCATTTTTTTAAATCAAAGCAGGAAAAGATTTCTAAACTTATTATGAAATCCAGTAATCACAATCACTTTCTCTTACTAGATCCTGCTAGAGTAAGTACAGCTCAGGTTTTCATTGTAGTTACTACTTGTTCACACATTAAAGGCCTGATCTCAGTCCTACTGAAACATTTGGAGACATTTTCCCAACAGATTTCAATTGGCTTCCCCCAAGTCCTTGATTTCAAAGAATATTTGGGAACCTGATATTTCCTTTTCTAATAAAACAATGAGAATTTAAAATATATCAATGCTATCTATGCTTGTAGTGATAAAATTCCTCCTTCCTTCTTCTCAATTCTTTCTACCTCAAAAATAAGATTTTTTGGGTTTTATCAGTTGAATTTGATGCCTACCCTTCAAAGTTGGAAATCTCCCATGTTTCAGGTATGAAGCACAAGTTTTTAAATACATTAAATTCTTCTTGCCTACTGGATTCTGTCTGGACTTTGAACAGCCACTGCCCAGACGTGCTGACTTGACTTCAAGTTGATTCTGTTACGTTTTAGAGCAAAGCAAGTTTAACCAGCAATGGGAAACTGCCCCATCTCTACAGTGCAAGAAAGTGTCCCAAGACCTGGAGTGCCTTGGCCTGGGGTCTGACATTTCACAAAGAAATGAATGGTGAAGGCTGAATGAAAGGAAAACCTGATTTGTGACTGGGTTGTGCTCATCTCCTGATCGACTTCCTGCCCTCTCACCAGTACTTTAACATTTTGTCACATCAATCACACAAAAAGTAGCTGAAATAACTTTAAGTGGAACAGACTTATCTGTGATTTCTAAATGTATCTAAAATGCAAAAAAAGAAGAAAAAAGCCCAACCTTTAAATATTTAAAGTAGTAACAGTGGTAAGATTCTGATGGATATTCTGACAGCAAGCCAAGAGACGAACTCCAAATAAATTATTCATTGTGAATTATTCTATTCACTCTAACATTGTTACCTTACTCACAGAGGTATCTGGCAATTAATAGGTGCAAAGAAATGCAAGAGATGGGTCATACGATTAAAATACTAAATATCATTGTTTTATATATATATATTAATGCATATACAAACAAACCAGGCAGACAATTTTTCAGAAGTTGAGGTTCAGGGGAATTTCAAACTGGTTTTGAGAACTGTCAGAGTACATTCATAGTCCTTTATTTTCTGGAAAAACAAGCATACTGTGGTGGATTTAAGTTAAAGCAATGTGCCAGGTATGCTGATAACGAGGTTCTCTCAGAGGGTGGCTCTGTCCTAGATGGCTTCTATTATAGAAGAAGTTTGCTATCTTTTTTCTCTTTTCCACCAACTTTTGTGGAATTTTAGGGTTATCTGATGTCCTTTAGGTAGTTCCCAAGAAGTGTTAGGGAAAAAAATTGAAGAATTTTTGGATTTTTTGGTAATGCAGGAAGAGGACAATAACTTTTCCAGAAGCGACTTCATTTATCTGAGTGTTTTTTTTCCCTTCTGGGATTAAACTTTTCTCAAAAAAATGTAACTTTCTTTTTCTGTTTTTCAAGAGGATGGATTTTTTTTTTTCTAGAAACTAACAAGTAGTTTTTGCAACTCTGTATTTAGTACTAAGAAGTAATAATACCATGTCATCTTTCTTATGGCTTGAGCTTTACCAGCTGACTTTGTTGACGTTTTGTATGTACTTACACAATCTAATTCCCAAATATTAAAAATCAGAAGAAAATTACTCAGCACTGGAGCAACCTAGATCCATGGAAACACATACAGAAATCAGAAAGTGTTGTCATCTCAGGTAAAATGTAGTGGACGTTCTGAAACCAGCCAAGCTCCTAACACTGTAAAATTCCCTGGTACCTGAACTAGAGCACACACTACAGAGAAGAAACAGCTCCTAGAAATCCCTGGCAACTGAAGACACACTCTATAGTGGCTGACCCTGTGAAACAGCTCCAAAACTAGTATCTAACTTTTTTAAAATGTAACTAAATTAATGGATTTAGTATTTTGAGCTACTCAGTGGGATGAATAAACTGCTTCATGTTGCCACAAAGCAGATTAGAAACTTTACACCCAGCCTGACCTTAAAAGCATAGTGATTTTTAAAATGATGAGAGTATCCATGCAGGGCTCAAATAAGAAACCAAAACTCTCCACCACATGTCCTTGTTTTCAGCTGCGGGATACATTAACGATATATTAGGAGGAGAATATTATTAGTAAAGTTCTGTTCCTATTCTTTCCTTCATGTATTCTCACTATTCTCCTTTAGAGAACTGTAGAGATCCAAATTCTCCAGAGGTCAACAGAGGACATAAAGAATGGACAGGCTGTTGTCAACTGTGTCACCTTAACTGTGAGTGTATCTAAACCCTACTTTCCCTTCTGCTTACACACTATCTGTTCTCTCAATTGATTTTTAAAAAATGACAAGGTTTATAGACAATTTTGGGAAAGGCTGGGACATTTTCAAAAGTGTCTTTAGACACTCCCCTACTCTGCACATCTATTAACCAGCCTTCTAAAAAAACCCTCAACACTTCATACCTCCCTTCTGGCTGTATGTTTTATATCGTCATGAAGTTAAACTTCACCCTTAGCTTCCCTTGAAGCCAAGTCCAACAATAAAGAATAAGTAAAAAAGGTTGGGAAAGAAAGGCAGGCAGGCAGTTCCCAAGCTGCCAGTCCCAGCACAGGGGGCTTGGCTGAAGCAGAGGGAGCACACAGCTCACTGCTGCTCATCAGCCTGCTGCTGCTGCAGCTTTGTCTGGTGTCATTGGGTTGCTGTCCAGCTACAAAAAAACGCTGTCTAAAGAAGAGCATATTGCCAATGCTGGCTGCCAACCTTAGAGCTAGTGATAATCCAAACAGCACAAAGTGCCCATTATCAGTTCCTTCTCTGAACAGCCCATTAAAAACAGCTGTGCAGATAAAAGAACTGGAGAACTTTGTAGCAGAAATTAAGCAGAGAGAGAATGTGGTGGTTGGAGCCAACCACTGCCATTTAATTTCTGTGAAAGAGTGGGAAAAAAAAAAAAAAGGAAAAAGAAAAAAAGGATAAGACTCCAAGTTATGAATGGGAAAGGAAAGTTGTATGCCTGCCTAAAGCACTGAAAACCATTGTGGAAGAGGATTTCTGAAGACAGGAGGTCTTCATTAAGATTTAGGGGCTAATCCTAGAGATTCTCATTGCTCTGAACAGGCAACACAGATGCCAGCACCTGAATGACAGCAGTCAAATGCAGAGACTCCCACCTCCCCACACACATTCCCACAGAGGCACCCACACACGGGATCCCCCAGAGCAAAAGTCTCTGCTCTGCTGCAGGGGAGTCACTGGGGGACAAACTAAAATCCTTCCTGCACCAGCAAAATGATTCACAGAAAGTTACATGAAACTTTGGGTTCTCTGTTTATCAGGCTGCTCCTCCAAAGCAATGAGGAAATATTGGCAACTACGTGCTTGGAGCCCCTGGATCATTTTATGTCTCAGCCCAGCCATAAACAAACGCAGCTCGCTCTGCACGAGCCTCAGCTCTGCAGACAATAGAGCTCCCCCTCCTCCGTTCCTGAAAGTGCATTCAAATAATTCCAAAATAATTTATGAGCACTGCTCTGCTAGAACATGTCCTCTAGCACAGCCTGTTGGAGACACACTGAGGCATTGCAGGCTCCCCCATGCACTCTTACCCAAATCTTCACTTTACCTGAAGTGTTTTCCCCTGGACACTTGAGAGGGGAAGGGCAGCTGCCACTGGGGACTAAGCTCCTCAAACATGTACTGTATGGAGGGGAGGAGGGGCTGCTGATGGAGAAAAATTAATTTTGAAGATAAACTGATGGCATAAAGAGTCTCTGAACTCATTTTAAGGTCAGTTTGGATTCTTAGCACAAGTGCTTGTTGTTGGTATGATTAATAGCAGGAAAGGAAAATTTTGTGATATTATTTCTTCTAAGTGCTCACAATTAATTTTTCAGTCTTTTTTTTTTTTTTCCTGAAGTATAGGCAACTTTTTTAAAAATTAATAAAAATATTTGTGTCTTACTAATGAAATTGTTAAAACTTTTTTTTTACAGTTCTGACTACCCCCATTTCAACTGTGTCAGGATTTGCTCACAATTTCTTAGGGGTGCATAAACAATCTCTTTTAATTCATAATGCTATATGCAATTATATGGAGGAAAGGTCTGTGCAAACACTGCTGAATCTTGAAAATATTGTTGCAGTATCACTCTATATTGGTGGCTTAAATCTGGTAAGAAATAATTTTACAAGCTACTTCAGACATCTGCAGAAATTTCTCATGCTAATATAATACTGGAATTTCCCCAAATTCTCTGAAAGCCTATCCATTTTTTCATGATGTGGCTTAACTAGAGGACAGCTGGCTATGGTGGCTCACACAAGAACTTACCCTTATTTTTTGCAGAAGAGCAAGTTACTGCACCCCTCCCTGTGTTTAGGACAGAATGTAAAGCTCCTCTTTGATTTAGCTGTCCAACAAAAACAAAAAGAAAAGAATTTAAAAGGAAAAGCAGGAAGATGTGAATAATAATAAATAATCAAACCCATCTGTTTCAGAGGGGAGACAGGAGAAGGAATCTAGAGCACAGTTCTTCCTACAAACAAAACCTGTGTGTACGTATTGGGGTGTTAACGTGCCCTGGTGATGGGTGATAATTGTATACATGGACACTAAAGCATTTTGTTCTTCTCACATCAGCCTTCTCCATTTTAACCAGATCTAAAACATGCACCATCAGGAACTATTGCTATCTCCATTTTTCAAAGAGCTAATAGATACTAATCATTGACCTCAGACTTGTCATACATCACTAGAAGGATGTTCTCCATAAACAACATGCTGGAGGTCATGTCAATGTCCACTTCCACCTCCTTTGATTTCTGCCCATCTGCAGCTTGCAGGCCAAATAAATCTCGTTAAACAGCATGTGCACAACTCTCTTAAACATTCCAGAGAACAAAGACAAAAGAAACAGTAATGGCCACAGTTATATAAAGCTGCAGCAGTAGCAAAAAAAGTCTACGGGTAGCTTGAGTTTCATAAGCACTGAAAACATAATCTATCATCAGGCAACGTGCACACTGCATGTGACTGCAGCTGGGGCACAGGCAGGCAATTTCTGATTTGATTTGTGGCTCAGTGCTGCAGGATGGTCTCTTCCATCCACCTTTCCCTTTGCCTGCCCCCTTTCCCACTCTCTGCTGCATGCTCCTGCCTCTTGTGCTGGTCTTAGTGCCCTTATGAGCAGATCCTACTGATAAACTTTCTAAACTAAGCCATATGAAAATAAAATATATAATAAAAATAAATAAATAAAAATTAAAAAAAAAAAAATAAAAATTAAAAAAATATAAAAAACATCCCCAAAACCCCAAAACTTTACGCCCAGGGAAACAAGTCAGCTCAGCCAAGGTAGCAGAATAATAGAAGCAAAACAGGAAACAGTAACATCAGGAATAGGGAGCCACTCTCTTCCACAGCAACCAGCTGTAGTCTCTGCATGTGTAACTATCATTCTATTGTAGCCTGGTCACACAGTTAATTTTTGTGCCTGGAACAGGTAGAGCAGGAACAGATATGTACTTCTTAAGAAACTGGGACCTCCACCAAATCCCCAAAGATCCACCAAAATCCACAGCTGTCTCAAAATCCTTCTTTTTATAAGTTTAGGATTCAAATGAACAAAGAAAAGAAGCAATATAATAAGATCTCAGAGAATATGCACTGACTGACTAGTGAGGTGTTTGAACCAAGTGGAGGTGAAAAAATGGAGTCCCAAAAAGTCTGGGTTTGAATTTTAAGATTGCAATCCTGCTTGATTTTAAAATTGTAAAGCTATTTTGAGTAGTTACTTCAATTCCTACTATTATACATAATCTTACTACCAAAATTTGCATCCCTCTAAAACTGTTCTGCTTTATTTTAATTTAATGGCAGTGGTAAATTGCCACATTCTAGGGCATTCTAATGAATAATTAACATTCATATGGAAAACCTGTTTCCAATTTTTCCTAGCTTTAACTTCTAGCTGTTTTCTCTTGTTATCCCCTTATTTTATTTTATTTCATTTTATTTTATTTTGTTTTGTTTTGTTTTGTTTATTTTTTTTATTTTTGTTTATTTTATTTTTTCAATTTTTTTTTTTTTTTTATTACAGGAACCTTTCTGAATGTGAAGTCTTCTCCCCAGAAGATAATGATACACCTTGATCAAATCACTACTTAGCCTTTTCTCCAACAGCAGAATAGATTTAGTTTCTCAGGTAGCACTGGTGTCCCAGAACCTGAGTCAGTCCTTTGGCTCTGCTCTTAGGCTTCTCCAATTTTACTATATTTTCCTCAGAAATTTTTGAAGTCTCTTTTTGTCAGCTTTGAAACATGAAGTTCATCTGCTGCAGTCACTACTTTCTTGCCTTCAGCTTGTATAAAATTACAGCTACTCTGTCCTTAGATAGTGTTTTTAAAAGTTTTGAAAATCCTCCTTTACATGAATTCTAATAGCTCTTCATTTGCATTAGTTTTTAAAAATCTTGAAGTTCAGCCACTGCATCGACAACATTTAGGAGACTTCAACTGAAATCTATCAGTCTGCTTTAATGCACTTTGATGAATTTCCCAGAAGCAAGAGGCTGTTCCAAAATTAGACTACCCAGTGTAAGTGGCAGGAGTGCCTCCTCCCACACTGCTGCCTTACAGAACAGTTCTCCTCTGGAAGTGCAGCTGGACAGACTTTGCTCACAACTTTTAATTCTGTCAATGCTACAAATTACTAAGACTGTTTATTTCCAGATGTAAAAAAAATTGAAAACATTTTTTTTTCTTATGCCTCACTTTTGATGACTTATGGAAACACCAGCCTATAAAGTGGAATATAATTAATGGGTAACAGCTCTCTAAACTGCACTGCATTAATGTAAGATGTTGTAGGGAACCTGAACAGAATGCAAGACTTAGATTCCACCTGGCAACACTGTCCCTGTTCATTCACATTTGTCCCTGTTCATTGTAAAGGACTGGGAATACTAACACTTGTATACAAAATTATTTCATGTGCTACAGTAATTTCCAAGGGAAAAAAAAAAAAAAAAAAAAAAAAAAAAAAAAAAAAAAAAAAAAAAAAAAGATGAAGAACACTATGAAGAACACTATGAAAGAGAAAGAAAGCAGAAAGATACTTGTGGATTAAAAAGCCCCAAAAAACATGAACAACAAAACACAACAAAACACACAACAGCAAAAAACTTGCTTATTTTCTATGGAAGAATAAAAATTATTTCCCTTGTAAAGCTATGACCATATGCCAGGCCTTTAGGGCACAGTGTGAGTAAAGGCAAACATCTTCTGGTTTTGCTCTACTCCAACTTTATTCTGAAATATGCAGTCAAGACCTCCCTCCCATTGTTCTCCTTCTGTTGTATATAACTTGCACTTCTCAGTTTTACATGAGCAAAAGAATTATTTAAATACATACACCACCAGTTCTGGACAGCCCTTTCAAACAATACTCTCTTCTTCTGCATGAGAGAGGAGCTCTGTATGAACTGTACAATCCATTTATTTAATAGATTTATTCCTGTCCCTATGAAGAGGCATCCTGATGGGATATGTTTGCGTGGTTTTCACTACTCAGATTTAAACAAACCAAACCACTGCTATGGCACCCTGCAGAGTCCCTGGAACACACAAAAACTGAGAGCCTGATGCTCCAGGCTCAGGCCCAGGCAGCCATTCCTGCTCAGATCAGCAGCAAAAGGTGTCTGGTCACAACTTCAACTTTCAACCAGCTACGTACACTGAACTTTGAGAAAAACATGATGAAAACTTGCAAGTAAAGGATGGACAAACCCCATCCTTTACATTTTTTCCTAACCACTTGCAAGCAGAAGCAGCTGTCATGGAGAGGCCAAGGCAGATCCGTCAGAGCTGCTCTAGGTGAGGTGGGCACCTGCACCCTGCCAGGGGCACAGCTCTGCACCCACCTTTGCACTGCAGCCCCTCCTTGTCCTGGGAGCACCAATGGCTTCCCAGGGCTCCAGGTCAACACTACACAAACGTGAGATTCATAAATATGTTCTTCAACGCCAACTTTGGGAATCCTCGAGCTGACATCCTCCCATTGCACCGGTATTAGTGAGGACAGAAAATGGCACCAAATAAACACTCAGGGGAGATTTTGTCACATTGTTAATGTTCTGCCATTAAGCCCGATGTTTGGTTCGACAACCAACCTTCTGTTTGGTGATGGTTGTCTTTGAAGGTTGCTCTTAGTCTTTGAAAATGCTAATTGTCAAGCCAACATTTACAGAGGAAGTCGTAAAATGAGAGGTTATAATCTACTGCCCTTGCTCTGATGATAGAAAGAGGCCTCACTGAATAGTTTTCTATTAAAAGCTTCATACATCTTTAGGGATGGTGGCAAGTACAAACAGATTAAAGAGCCAGCCTGAAAAAGAGCATGAGATGGACAAGCAGAGGCTCTGCAGCCTGCACTCCATCTAGCTGGGAAAAGATCCACTCTTGATTTCAAATGATGGAGAATCAGCTTTTGAAAATACCTCTTTGGACTGTCTAGTGGTTAATTAATCTTAATGTTAGGTTTGTATATTGTTTTTGGTTCAAGTTCCTTTAACACACAAACTTAGGCACTGTCACTTGGCTAAAGGATGTTTTTATCATTTGTTTCCTTTTTCCCTCTCCTGATTAAATTGTCCATTTTTAACACTCCTGTAGGGGATTTAAACAAACTGAATCCCTTAAATCTCACTATGAGCTTACTATCAAGATCCTGAACTACTTTTTTATGGCTTTTTCCAAGTTTTTTCCTTTCTTTTTTTTTTTTTTTAATAGAAAAACTAAAAGTAATTAAAAAAATTAATACTTCAAATATAGGTAATAGCATTTCTTTTTTATATCCTGAGAGCTGGTTTTGTTTTCATGCTCTTCTGGATGTTTATGTCGAATCTTTTCCAAAACCCTTTAAATAACCCAGCAAGTGCCTATTTTCATCGTGTGATTTCCTCAGGAAGGTGCAATTGTGACACTGAATCTTGCAGAGCTGCTGTGCACACGGAACAAGCAGCAGTTGTCACAGCAGCTAAAGCAAGGCAGCTCTGACTCTCCTGTACAGCTCAGCTTGCACAGAGTTCTAATTTGTGGTTACTGCAAATAATTTCCTTATTATTTGTTGTTATATTGATACATAACCTGGCCTGACTGTGATAACTGCAGCAATGCAGAAACTCCAACCTGAGCACATGAAGGGGAATCAAGCCATGCTGAATCAAGCTGAATTCAGGTAAGGAGTCCCAAAGCCTGGGGGGATAAACCCAATCCTTACTTCAGCAAGGAGAAACTCAGTGTTAACAGAATCTGCAAGGATATGGTTTCAGAGCCTCAGTTTTATCCACACATCTCAGGATACAACACTGTAGTTGTAGATGTGGTTATAACAACTCTCCATGAGAAGGCACAGCAGCATAAGTGAACACAGGCCAGAGAAAGAAAATGTCCCCAATTTTCCAAGGGCAGAGCACAAAGTAAAAAGCACAAGTATTGAGGACAGAAGGAAAACAAGGAAGATTATAGTGGGAATTCAGCAGAGAAAAAGGTAGTCAATTTTCTCTAAACTTGCATTTCAGTTTAGACAATTGTTACTAAAGTGTGCAGCAAGTTCACCCCTGCAAAGCAGCTGCTCTGTGAGGAATTAGAGTATTTTCTTGAAGACTGACAGGATAAATTCTTATTTTGTCTTTTCATATTAAAGCTGGAACTTAAATCCCAGCCATACTGATTTATTGGGTGTGCAGAAGAGAGAGTTAGCTCTAGTGTCATTAACTTTCAATTCCATAAGGTGCTAATTCAAAAAAGTCACAGATTTTCAGCACATTTTCTCCATACCACAGCCTTCCCCTCTGTGGAATGTTTTTAGTGCTTCAGTCAGGCTGTAATTGAGAGAGTTTAGGTGTGCTATGCCCATTCCTGGTTTTCCATCATCCCTACTGCACGGGTCCCATTTGTTTAGCTGTGTTTTGATCTCCTAATTCACACCCCGGTGTGCAATGTCCCCGCCACTGAAAAAATTCCTGCCCTCTTCTCTCTGGCTCCTGAGAGGTGCCAAAGCAAACAATTCGGGATCACACCACAAACTTCTGTTAA
This sequence comes from Zosterops lateralis, assembly GCF_965231275.1. Taxonomy (NCBI): domain Eukaryota; kingdom Metazoa; phylum Chordata; class Aves; order Passeriformes; family Zosteropidae; genus Zosterops; species Zosterops lateralis. The sequence goes on from NC_139772.1 coordinate 9,288,517, forward strand.
TGTTCCAGGAAAAGAGACCCAGCAGTTCCTGCAGGCTGTTAGAAAGGTGATGGTGCAAACATGAGGATGCTAAAAGGATTAGCAGAGTGTGTTTGTACCACCTTTCTGAAGACAAGGGACTAAGAGAAGTTACAAAAAGGACTACAGAGTGAAAACCAGTGAATTTGCTTACTAAAATGGAATTTTACATCAATACCAAACACATCTGGGAAACATTATTATAAATATATGCATTTAATTCTTAACAGTAGCTTTAATTTACATTAAAGATATATATTAAGGATTAAGGATCTATCCACACAGAAAAAATGCAGCAAAGCTCCCATTGAGTTCAGCGGTCTGAGACTGAGACCTGTAACAAGATTTTTAGACAACATAGATGAAACTGCATGAAAACTCCTGAATGTCTGTGTTATACACCCTGTGCTCTCTTTGCATTGCAGGTCCTAATTAGGGGTGTATATTACTAAATATATTCAGAAATCACGTTCTCAAAGTGAAGAAATGCTTAATCATTTCAACGCGGGATTTCTTAACATTCCTTAATTTCACCTCTTGGAATTTTACACTGAATTTTGTCAGTTTATAAATTTACACTAGAGCATGCCAAAAGGAGGCAAAGAAAGAAAACAAAAAAAATAATTCCAGACCTTAAAGACATTTTACCACAGAGACACTGAAAAATAAAGACCATTAGCAAAAAGTATAATTAAATTAAAATGCCAGCTTGCCAAAGAAGCTCAGTAAATGGGAAATATATCAAACTGTGATAATACAAATGGGCTATTTCTCAAGGTGTGAGAAAGTCAATGGAATAAACTCTGATAATTTGCTGACTTTTTTACGTACCAGGTAGAGTAATGACTTAAAAGTAAATTGCACAATGACAAATGCAGCAATATATTATGAACCACAGCTACTCTTCCTATTAACATCAGTATTTTAAATATTATGCTGTAAAAAAATATTAAGTATAAAAAAAGAGAGGGCTGTTACTTAGGTAGTGTGGCCTGGTTGCTAGCAAAAAGAGCTGGGCTTTCACATAATCACATAATTTTAAACTCTGTTGTCTGCACTTTCCCAGGAGTCACTTTGGCCCAGTTATTCTGACCATGTTTTAATTTCCATTCCCACCCTGACGACAGCAGAGCCTTTTTTCCCTAAAATCAATCTTTCCGCAGCACCATAGAACTTCTCCGAATATTCAAAATTACTTTTGGCATGTAAGTTCATTTTGCTAATTCCCCTTTTAGTGAGCAAATAACCTTTGGCGGAGCCGGCTGCAGGTGTTTATGTGTCAGGACAATGTCAGGAATGCCCCGGTGCCGTGTCAGAGCCGGCGGATGCTGCGGCTCTGCTGCCCTCTGCTGCAGCCAGCCCGGGGCTCGCCTCCTGCGCTGCTGCTTCCAGTTACATCCCCAAGCTCTGCACCCAGCCCCAACGCCCAAACGCAGTATTAGAAAAATATTCAAATAAAATCCTCCCTTCTCTTTTGCTGTGACCGAGCTTGGAAGAACTATCCTGACAAGGAACAGAATTCTTCTTTCAATATGTAAGACCAGAGAGTATATTTTCACTGAGAAAAGTTGAAGCCAGTGTTTTTCTGGCCGCTCTCCCTGTCTCCTGAGGATATAACCTGCACTGTAGGGACAGCTGCAGCCAGGCCAGTGTCGGAGGAAGCAGTGGCACTGCAGCCAGAGGTGTCCTGGGACACCAAACCCTGCACAGATGCTGCACCCCAGGGGCTCCCGTACCCTCTGTTCCCTTTCTGAAACTCACTGGCCACCAAGGCAGAGTGGCTGGCAGATATTAATCCTTGCAAATTACTTTTACAATTATTGAGAGCTTAAAAATATATTCTTAATTCTTTTTTCATAAAGCTGTTATGTATTTTAATGGATTTTGGTTTTGTCACATAGCACGAAATTAGACAAGTAGACTTAAATCTTCTCGCAAGTAAACTTGCATTCAAAAATGTTAAAAGAATCTAATCTGACCTTTAAAGGGCTAGAATTTAAGCAGTCAAATGGTTGCTTTCCTCAAGCAAGTATGTACTTTATATGTATTATATCAGATTTTTATCCTGATAGACCATAACAGCTCCTAAAGAGCCATTAATAGATTATTGTGTAAATCCTTCTTTGTTCATGGGCTATTGACCCAACAGTGCATTATGTCCCCAAAGAAGGCTTGATAGTCCATCATGTTAATCCAGCTGCAAGGTTAGTGCATGATGTACAGAAAATCTTTACATAATTTTCAGTGAAATTAAATAAGAATTTTCCTGCGCAGATAATTATGCTCCATAGTGAAATAATTCAATATCAGAGATAATACAGGGCAAACTCATAACGGAATATTATATTGTGTTATGGATTACATATCCATATGTTTCTTATTAAAATTAAATGTAATGAGGATAGTTCAAAGTGGCCAAAGCTATTATCTGAGCTTCAGAGCTAAGATAGCTACAAAAAATTTATTTATTTTATTATTATTTTAACCAGATAATTTTAATAAACAATATATTAATTTCAGACATTAGTAAGCAATTTGAACAAAATTTGGGACATAGAAAACATGCCTGGAAAAAGAAAAAAAAATCATACTTTTACTTCAACTCTCAGTTACTCCCAGTTTTTTATGGCTAAATGCAACACTGTCCTCTGAAGGGAAAAGGTACATTGTGGTGTAACCCAAACCACTAAACTTTTTAAAAGGGTTTAGCTCTGTGACCTGCCTGCAGTGGACAGACAAGTGCCAGTTGCTATCTTGTCACTCAGGGCAGATGCTGTGTGACAGGTGGCCCTTGGGGGGCAGGAGGGCTCACAGGGGCACAGCCCACCAGCAGCTGGGGCTCGGGCTGGCTCCAGCACCAGTCAAAACCTCTCCTTGGCACACATATTGCAACTAAATCAATCTCATGTTTTATGGTCTAGTTATCATAAAAATTAAACCCTTTATCAATTTGTACTTTTCTTATTTCTGTCCGTGCTTATCCTTCTCACTGAAACTAACATTTGTAGCTTTAATTCCACTTCATGATTGTCCAGAAATAAAATAATTATCACAAATGAGCTGAAGTCAAGTTGCTACTCCCATTTTATTTCATTGCTTCATTACTCATTTCTCAGCCAAAATATGTTCTACTCAATAATTTTCAAATCTCAAAGAATTATTTTCTTTTGTGCATCACAGAAATGCTGATTTTCTGAATTCAAATGGCACTTTGCTGCAGACATTTACATTTGAGGTATAACAAAATATCCAGATCAAAACACCTACCAGGTTGAGGGAGAATTCCTCTCAAAACCAGTGTTTCTAAAAGAGGGATAGCATTGTCAAATCACAGAGTAAAAGAGCTTCCTGGCAGTATGAAACTGGATGTCTAATGGCTTATAGTAACACTGGACAGGAGTTTAATAGAAAGTATCTCCTTGGGTATAATTGCAGTTTTTAGCTATTGCTCCAATGATGCCAAGAGTGAGAGAAGTTTTCACCCATAAGAATGTGCTGATTACTGGGACAAAGGAAAATGAGTGAGCTCCTGGCCTCAGGAGATGAGGGGAAGGGCTGTGATCCCATCCTTCCTCCCCTTCACACCATCACTGACAGAGCCTGGTTTCCTCAGTGGACAGTGTTCCCACAGATCTCCCCATACTTCCAAAATTCCCACATATAAAGCCCCTCCAGGCAGAGCAATCCAAAATCCATCAGCAAAGAACAAGCTGAGCATCCAGGGCATAACAGAGACCCTGAGCAATGGGGCACAGGGGGTTCCCTTTAAATTCATTCCTCACAAACCAAGAGCCACTTCTACAGCTCTTCTCCAGAGGTCAGCTCTGTCTCATGGAACCCCTTGCTACAGCAACTGCAGATGGATCTTCAGGCCCTGTTTCACAGCCCTTGGGTTGTTCTCTTCACCAGCAGCACCAGGACAAGGAGTCCCACTCCCAAAACACGAGCCCTGCAGTAGCAAAGAGCCCCTGTAGCTGTACACAGGCAGGGTGACATCTTACGTAAGGCACAGGTACATCCTCCTTTACTGGCTGCAGAAGCAAACCATTAATATTTTACAGATTTCTCATCCTCTCAGTTTGTGTAATTTATCAATGCCTAACAGATCCTCTGCCAGCTATACATTAAAACTATTTTCAAAATATTTCATTGTCAGCCCATGGCACCTTCATTATTTATTAAGATAAGGGACATGATGAACAGGAACAGTAGGTAGCTTGTTTGTTCAAATGTACTTTATGAATCCTTTGAATGCACAGATCTGCTAATAATATACTGCCTGCAGGTTCCCAAGAGTCATAGGCATGATTCATGCAAATAATAAAAATATTATATACTTGCTGTAGCATCAGCATCATCTACCTGGAAAGTTCTGTTCTTCAACATATACAGGCTGGATCTCTGAAACCTGTGACGCCATTTCAGGTGTACATTCATATAAATTGGAGATTTAACTTAATATAGAGTCTACATTATGGCTTTTTACAGTACAATGGGTGTATGAACAGGTGAAAGGAATACATAGTTCATTCTCCAGTCATTACTACTGCTCTAATGAGGAGTGATAAAGCTTCCCTTCATGCCCCATAAAAGGATTCCTTTAATGTGCCTTTCTCTTCTGCACAATTTCTTTTAAATTGCCTTTTTCAAGCAAAACCAAGACCCAAACAACAAATACACCACCACAAAAAGCAACACTGCAAGAATCATTAGCTCTTGTTCATTCAGAAAATTATAGCTTTTTTTCTTTGTGTGTTGACTAAGGAGCCTCACATAGTCCACAAATAAACAAAGAAATTGACACATGAACAAGGCAAATTCCCAGAAGAATTTTGAGATGCAGTTAGAAAGCATCAGGAATTATGCAGATCACTCTCCCATCCCCCTCACTCCCACTGTTCAACTGAAACCCATTCAGCAATTAACACAGAGAAGACAAGAGGGAAAAGCAGCTTTTGGGACACAAACCTGGGCCTGAACACCCAAGTGTGTGGAAATATGCCATATCACTCTCTTTGTCAAGTGTACTGGGAGTTTTGTTAGAATGGGAAGTGCAAACCCAGGCAAAACACCACCAGAAATCACAGAAAGACCTGATGAACATTCTGCCTCCTCAGCCCCAGCCCCACTTGTCTCTCATCCAGACCTGGAACAGCAAATCAGCTGCACAGATCCTGCACTGGGGAAAAGTTTTGGTCTTGTCCTAGACAGTAATATGTTTTTTAAAAAAAAATAAAAAAAAATCAGCCAACCAAACCAGATGGTTTTGGCAAAGGTCACAAACCATGTCCCTCATCCTGGAAGTACAGGTCCCTTTCCATGGGGTGTGTAGAGAGAGAGGTGTATTGAATTGGGAAGATGCCCAGAGTGAGCCAGGATTGACACAGCCACCCTACAGCTCCCCTGATACACAGAGCAGCAGTTTGTAACAACACATCTGGATAGTCAGCACTGTAATTTCCTACTCATCATTTTCTTCAACAGTTTTAGTCTATTATTCTCTCACCAAACTTATCCCAGTTATGGTGAAAACTATTTTCTATCTATGGACAGCTTGGGAACTGTCAGCAGACAAACACTTTTTGCATATTTGATTCTTAAATTGCATAATCAATCATGTCCTATAATTTGTTTCCTAGTTGGACTAGCTGATATTATAAACTGTTCTACTCTCCCTCTACATAAATATTGTTTTGTAGAGAAGCAACTTAATTAGAAATCCCTATCTGCTAGAAAGAGGAAAGATGTATTTACAATCAACTCATAAGCAAAACTATATTAATTTTTTAAAATCAAAAACCTGGTAAAACAGGAATTAACACAATAGTGGTTTAAATAATATTAAAATTTATAAATTTTCTGTCATTATTCACCAGTTCTAAGCATCTGTTTGCATAGAAAATCATCTCTTTGATAAAGGTAAGGAAAGACTATCACATATACTTATTTTAGTCAAGCCAGCTGGTATTTAATTTTGTATACATTTCAGTTAAAAGAAATTTAATTTTCTCTCACAAAGATAATTTTAATAGTAAAATGTAACCATATGACCATTACATATGACATTCGATTTTGTGTTTAATAGAGTGTGTCAAATTGAAAATTGCAGTTTAAGACATAATCCTTCATAGAGCCTGTCACATACACAAATCTGCCATTTAATTTTTATTAAGTTATCCAATAATTTCTTAATAGACAGTTAAGCTCTAGAAGAGATCCGACAAAGTTACAGGAGAGAAGCTGAGTCTGCATTGGTCACAGCCTACATTCAGAAGAGCTCACTTCAGCAGGAGAAAAAACAAATCTACCACCCAGAACATGATGATTTTTTGCTCATGAATATTAAATTGTTACAATCTCAAAGCTGTAAAACCATTACTGCTCTTAAATCACATGCAACCTTGTAACTTCAATAATTCCAATTTTTTCATTCACACAAACAATTATTATGAACACAATTTTAGAAGAAAATACAGCTTGCAGATTTAAAAATTATCCATGGTGGAGATCTTAGCAACTGAAGGCAAGATGGATTAAAACAAACATAGAACATGGAAGAGATTTTCTAAGGAACTGAACTGCCTAGGGAACTCCTCTGCTAAAGCTGAGCATCTACTCCTACCTATGATTTTCTGATTTTCCTAGAAAAGTGTGCAGAAATTAGTTAAGATTTTAGCTCCATTTCCCTGCAGTGCTTACATGGATTTATTTGAGAGCAGGACTCCATATTTAAATCTTTAGGTCAATACATTTTATCAAATATTTTCAGAAAATATTCTGCCAAATAGGGATGTGGTAGTGACTGCGCACAGGAGAATTTATTACATTATCACCTGGTGCTCATTTACCAGTTTTTGTTGTTGCTTCCTTTCTTTTGTTTTCATGTTTGTTTCCACAAAATTCAGATTAGATGTTTACACATTGTCCCCCAAAGTTTAAATTGCTTTCATTAATTTCCACGCTGGCCTTTTGGGTTGGCTGAAGGATCCGCGACACTGGGGCCGAGGAGGAAGTGGTGCCTCTTCCCCGCGGTGATGAATGGAAGGCTGACTGCAGCAGTGATGTACACTATCTCCCTTGCTGCAGGGGTTAGATCACATTAAAAGAGGAATGTGAAATTGAACTGACAGAAAGGGAATGATTAGCACTGGACATCAGTCATTTGTTTCAGGCTGTAGTGTGGTAGGAAACTCTTGGCACTGCTCCTCATCTGCGGGATTGCGGTCGATAGATCTGTTCCTAGATTACAGAACTGCTGGGTGGATATAAAATCTGGTGATTTTCTTTTCACCAGAAAGAATTACTTTTGGAAACAGTCAGAGAATTTGGAAGTGTCAAAAAGCCTTTATTGGTTTTGGCCCAGTGCCTGACCACAAGTGCAGAATTATTCCTAAATCATCCTGTGGATTGTCCACTCTGGCTAACTGTATCCCAAGGGAGATCACTTCAGACACTTTCCCACAACTGATGTATAACACTGTCAGGAGCTCCTTGCTGATAATCAACCAAAACTTTACCTTTTCAAATATCTTCCTGTAACTTCTAGCTGCACCCTCACTTACCCAGCAATTCCTCTCCTGCCTTGGTGTTAACACTTCTCATACCCTTGTAGATGGTTATCACACCCTCTCTATCACTGCTTAGGCAGGCACTACACTTCCAGCTTTTTCATCTTTTATCTTCAAGTCAATTTCCCCAGTCTTCAGATTTTATGACACTACTTAGATGCCAAAGGGAAAATCCAGTGTGCTAATTTTAGGTATACTTGAAGGAAAGAGTGGAAAGGTATTTATTTGCTTAATTCTCCACCTCATTCCAAAGGATGCTCTTACTTTGCCTTTATGGAGTCTCAGTAAAATACACAAAATGTATTTTGAAGTGACATTTTTTCCTCTTTATAAATTTTTCAGCAGCAGATACATATTTCATTATATAGATAGGTTTATAATTTGATTTTTTCAGTTCCCATTAAAACATGGATGAAGTTTATGAGCAGGAGTTATGTTCAACTGAAAGTATTAAATATTTGATGTTATGTACCTTATTCTCATACTTGGTTCCTTAGACACAGAATATTGTATAGACATAGGATTATTTGGGCACCATTTTCAGAAGGATGGGGTGTAGGAGACTTGAAAGAAGTTGCTTGACTAAAGATGCTTAAATGTCTTGGTTCTTACTGCAACAGAAGAATTAAAAAAATTCATATTTCAGCAGACTGTTTTCTGCAAATCCCTGATTACATATCATCCCTCTGGAAACTTCCACAGTTGTTCAAAAATAAAAGCAATAATGAAAAGGAGTATCTGGGATTAATTTTATTGAAGATTTAACATCATCAGGAAATGCAGGCAGGAAAACAATACAGATTATAAAGCACAAAATGGATATGATCTGCTGTGGCTGTAGGTTATCTTAGGTCTTGAATTCAGCTTGCATAAAACATGTGTTCCTTCCCAGCTGTGAGCAGTGTGTGGGTGCAAACCCCAAACTGCTGCACTCTGGCCATTGTTCTGCTCAGATGACAATGTTACACCATTAATATTACAGTGACTGCCACAGAGAAAGGTCCTGAGCTGCAGATCCTCCACAGGGCTCCAGCCAGCTGTGGGGATGCACAGAGTGCCTGAGATGCTCTCAAGGTCCCCAAAGTCATTTTTCACCTGTCCACACAGCACCCTGCTGGAATTGATCAGTCAGGCCCTCCCAGGCCAGTCTGTGGGTAAGGTTTGTGCTTGGCCCTGGTATCTGGGGCAGGGCTCCAGGCAGGACCCACCAGAGCAGGTCTCTCCTGCTCCCAGAACAGAGGCTTTGGGCTCCTGTCTGATGGGACTCTCTCACACAAAAATGCAGCAGAAGTGGCAGCAGAGCAGCAAAGCCAGACAATTACAGCAATCATGGAAGCAGCTCCCTTATTTCAGTGAACGGCACTGGAGAACAGGAAGACAACTTTTCTTTTTTAAATAAAGTTCATATCTACCCCTAAACTTCTCAATAATGTCTCTGAAATATCTTTGTATGAATAAATGTCCATGGAAGACAAGAGTACACAAAAGTAAGCCTGAGAAATTCAGACTGAGATTTTACTATCTTCAGGCTGTAAGAGTCATTAGAAAAATCCAGTTCTGATCACACACGTTTTAAGTTGCCCTGTTTAAGTGTTTAATGGCAAGACATCTGAGCAACATGAGGAAATTCTGCTGAAATTACTTGCATCAAGGTTATATTTGATACCTGAATATTAGGGTCCTTCAAATTACTTCAGAATCTGCACAGAAACTTGACTACAAGAAGTAGTTATTTTTTAAATGCATCTTATATAACAATATGCACTTTTCTTCACTATTTCTCCATTTTCAGTCATTCTTTTGAAGAACAGTTTAATTACTAAGGTCAAGTAAATAGAAACTCTGTCTATTAGTCCTGGAAAAGACACGGCTGCTTTCAAAGATCAGATGGGTTGGACAGACACACCAAGGCATCTGTATTACAGAAGTCAACCTCATCAACGAAAATACCTTATGGTTTAAGATAAAGACAATACAACCAGGTTAGAAAGATTTTCCTTTGAAGGTATTAAATTATGTGAATAATAGTAATTTGATAAAATTTCCATAGGTAGTTGGCCACTTTTTATAGAATGATATTGAGCTGCTGCTTCTTCTCATACATTGGTATAAAGCAAGTTACTTTGGTATAAATGTCTGCTGCTGAACTATTTCATATGATTCTTGTTGGAAAGAAAATTGTAATAAACACACTGTTTAGTAAATCTAGACAACTTTTACTATAAAAACAACCAAAATGCAACAGATCAAACTTTAAAATCAATCAGGTAAATGCAACTTTTGTAGCTCAGAGGGTTATACCCACAAGCAGGTCTGAAGAACCTGACTATTGTAATCTATCTTTAAGTAGGTATTTTGAGATTTAGAGCAAAATAGCTTGTGCCACAGCAGAGTCGGTTTGGAGAGATCATTATAAAATCCCATTATCACTGCTACAAGTTGGACTATTTGTCATCACAGAAGAGATGACAAGCTCAGAAATACTACATTTGTTATTATCAGATGATAAATGATATTCCATTAAAGCTGCAATACATCATCTGCAAAGCTGCAAAGAAGATATCAAACCTATCAGTACTTGACTTATAATTTAATTTTCAAAAGCTGTCAACTAAAATTCCAAAGGCTAAGCATTTTCATTTTTAAAGTTCATCTTATTTATTTTCCTCATCTGTTAGTCTAATTTTTTTGATATGGCAAAAATAACTGATTATGTGCAAGGTATAATTCTTTTTCTCTTGATTAAGTAATACATCAGATGTCACTTATGTATTAAAAATATATGACAAATAATAAAGCAAAAGCGAAGTGATGAACACACCTTATTTGGATTTCTTATTTTTAAATGCAACGGTAAAGGATGGGTCAGTCTAAAATATTTTGATTATGTTGTATTCCAACTAACATGAAGCCTAAATTTTAAAATTTACAATTTGAGTTTTACTTTATAGGAACAGAAAATCAAATATAAATCTATTCAAACTGGTGCTTGGAAAATATCTGTTTAGGATCTAAACAATTCGGATATTCTAAATTACAAAAAAAAAGCTATTTAGAAGCAATTTGTGCTGGGGGCTGCCCATCTGGGGAGCAGCTCTGCTGAAGAAGCCCTGGGCTCCTGGGGACAGCAGGGTGGGCACAGGACACAGGGCTGGGGCAGCACCAAGAGCCTGGGCAGGGCCCACCCTGGGGCTTCAGCAGCCCTGAGGAACCAGGGCCAAGCCCACACTGACTGCCCTGAGCCACACCTTGGACCCAAAACTTCCCCAGAGCCCTCCCAGCCTGAGCTGTCCCATGGCCCGACCCCTTCAGCACAGAGACAAAGCAAGAATCAACGCCTGGTGATTCTTATAAGTGCCATTGCTCATCACCAGTGCAAGAATCAACAGTGATACTCTATAACTTGATTATTCAAATTATTTTTATTTCAGTGTCATCTTATTCTTCATATTTCCAATGCTAGTTTGGCGCAGTGTATAATAAAAACATTTAAGCTACTTTGATGCCAATTTTTGCAGTATGTTACTGCAAAGTGAGTGAAGAAGTTTCAGATGCCACTGTATCCTACAATCTGTTTTTAAATTAATTGACTAAAAACATTTCCTGAATTCACAGAACCACAGAATATGCTGAGCTGGAAGGGCCCACAGGGATCATTGAGTCCAGCTCTGGGCCCTGCACAGCACCATCCCCAAGAGTCACTCTGTGCCTGAGAGCATTGTCCAAACATTTCCTGAGCTCTGTCAGGCTGCTGCTGTGCCCACTGCCCTGAAGAGCCTCTGTGGGAAATAGAAAAAGTTGAAAACTTTCATAGTAGTGTCAATGTAGGCCTAGAGTTAAAAAGATTCCAAATTAAGCACACAGAACAATACGACTGTGTTTTTGTACTGTGAAGAGTTAAGCTTTAGCAAGTAGAAAAATATGTTAAGCAAGATAATAGAAAAGTTTAATAATGAAGCTTGTAGCACAGAGAATTTTGGCTGCTGTTGGCAAGACACGAGCTGTTGCCATCTTTCAATTCTGTCACCCTGTACTGAGGCTGATGTTGCAGTAAAAGCTCGAGGAACCTCTCCCAGCAGTCCCGTCCTGGTATTCAGAAGTGTTAATGTCCAACAAGCCTCTTCCAGTGCCTGGCCACTCTCTGGGGGAAAAGTCTTTCCCTGGTATCCTGATAACCCAAACCTCCCCTGACACAACTTCAGACCAGTTACTTGAGTCCTGTCCCTGGTCACCAGAGGGAGGAGATCAATGTCTGCCCTTCCTTTTTCCTCCATGAAGAGGTTGTAGACTGCAATGAGATTTCCCCTCAGTCTTCTTTCTCTGGACTGAGTTGATATATTGTCTAAAAGTTTGTGCTTTTTCACTTATTAATTTAACATCAACTAATAATAGCATCAAAGAGCTCCAGGTATGGCATTTCCTGGCAATAAATGAAGGGGCACCAGCTGAATGCTGGGAAGCAATTCAAAGCTAAAAGACATAAATTTGCTATTTACTCTTTGATGTTGGTGCTCACTCCCCGAGACTGCCATGCCCAGAGAAAAACAAGTCCAAAGCCCTATCAGCAATTATTTGTCTTAAAAAGCACTGAGTTCCTCAGAGCCTTTCCCAGAGCTCAGCAATGGGCAGTGTAACAGCCCAGGCTGGACACAGGGCAGGTTCTTTGCTATTAGAGCAGGGCAAAGAATAAAACCAAAAAGTTAATTGTAAGTAAGACCTTCTGTGCTATGCATCATAGAAATAAATAGTCAAGGATACTAAATACTAAAACAGCTGAAATTGTAGGGGATTTTGAAAATATTCATTCAGGTTCATGATTCTCAAGTAAAAAATTACGTTAACAAATCTTACCCACTGTAAAGCAGCCAGTTCCTGCAATATATGACTGTGTGTGCAGGGCCACACTTGAGGTGACATATTAAATTTTTACAGCATTTTTTTTTAAATCTAGAAAATCCACTTTTGGCCAAAATTAACAAGTGTTAATCTCTACCCCAGTTGAATTCACCCAGCCTGGTTCTGGTAGTTGTTATCCTGTTCTTCATACTCTGACTTCATGTGAGTTTCAGGCAGGGTGTTTTGGTTCCCTGCTCTAGCCCCAGTTTAACTTCCTTTTCAATACTGCCACCTACAAGGGAAAACAATGCCTACCAAGCTGCTTTGAAAATGTTGCCTTCAGCATTGTGTTACTCTGATCACATTCATCTCTGTCCTTTTTTTCAAATTTGATTTTAAATATTTACAACATCATACATCTTCCCCTCCTGAAATTACTAACGAACTGTTACTGTCTGCAAAACCTGCTGGATGAGTGATGGACAACTTAAAAGGGAGCATCAATGTTTCATTTGTGAAATATAAGCTGAAAATAGTCTGCAGATTCTTTTTTTATTGATCTTCTACTTTATGCAAAGGTATCTTATGTACTTAACCAAAAAAAGACTTCATTGTGTACTATCAATAATTAAAACATTGAAGTAGGTTAACATGTAATAGTCACCAAGTTGAGGTAAACTATAGAGAAACAAAAATTCAGTAGACAAGAATAAAGCAATTGTAGCTGGAAATAATTTACATACCGTGGAAGAGAATTTAGCATTTCTACATTAAAAATGTAGAACAATGGGGAACACAGATTAATGAAGAAACAAGCTGCAGAATAGTTTGGTACTATAAATGCAAAAACCAATTCTGAACAGTGCTTCTACAGTTTTACATGAATTCTGAAAAGGACTTTTAAAGAGTAGAATAGTTTTCCATTTCATCACAGAAGAAGATTACAGATTCAAATTCGACATCACCTAATTTTTACACTCTTGATACTGTCATTTCTCATGATTTTTTTTTTTTTTTTTTTTTTTTTTTTTTTTTTTTTTTATTTTTATTTTTTTTTTTTTTTACTATGAGCACCACCAAAAACCCTGCAATGGCTGCTGCCTGCCAGAGGTCTTCATGGTGTTGGTACCAAGTGACCAAGTGTAGCTGGCAGAGCTGTGGCAGTGATTTAAACCAGTGTGTAGGGCTGTACAGAGAGCCCTGCACCAGTTCCAGCTCTGCAGGATGACTGTAATAGTTGCCAGAGCACGAGCAGCACAAAATATAGCTTGAATAAGTGACAAACAGGGACACAAGGAACAGAACAGGATTAAATTAAAATGAATGAACTACATCTCAGAGTACAGCGAGGGTGAAAAATAAGAGAAAGGCATATAAATAGTAAGCTGAGAAGGGCTTGAATGTGAAATAGGCCTTTCACCCAAAGAGAGGAGCAGAGCTGGTATCAAGGGAGATCACTCACTACACTCTGTCTACAGCAGAGTGATCAACTCAGCTGCTTTGTTAGCTCTTTTCAATCCTCAGGACCAAACATATACATATATATAAACTCATTAAATATAGTTGGATAATATTAACTTAAGTCTTCCAGTGATTATCAGTATTATGAAATATTACAGATATTTTTCTTTTACTGTTGAATATAACCGTATGCAGTGTAAATGCATTACAATAAGCTTATGTGTTTTCTGGATTTCTGCATCTAAAGTATAGAATACACATATACACAAAGTGATACATATATCTGTGATATGCATCTTAGTGGGCCATGATCCCTCTGCTCCCTTGCCAAACTGTAGGATGCATTGGATCTGGTGAGCAACATTTGTGAAAGGAGCACTTTTTATTTTGGCCTGTGAATTATAAATACTCAATATCTGAGCTGTTTAGAATAAGCACACTGTTTTCCCAGCTGGATGGACATAAATCCTAGAGTCATATTTCTAGTATAAATAATATTGTAAATTTGAATTTTACCTTTCCATAGACATGTTTTAGTAGTTGCTCAAGGCTCACTGTTTACCCTAAAGTTTCTGACAATAAATTAATTTTCTAGAATATGTACAAGAAGCACATGTTGAGAAAATTGATGCATTTAAAATTGAACAAGCATTCATTTTCCCTAAGCTCAAAAGTTCTTCTATGTTCCCCTCTTGTTTTGATGTGTTTTTACATTCCTTCTTCAATTTTTCCTTAGAAGAAGGGGAAAAGAATTAAATCTGCTCTGTCATCTATCCTAGACAAAAGAACCTGGAGAATTTGGGACCTTACTTGAGTGCATTCAAAAAATACCTTTTCTTCAGACAATGAAAGTAGTCTGGAAGCTGCTTTTCAAAAAGGAGTAGTCAGTATCTCAGCCCCCTCCTTCTGCCATTCCTATGCAGATTAGTGACTCATCCTTTAACACAAACCCCGTGCTTGCCTGCAGAGCTCTCATTACCTTTGACAACATTTTTGGTCCCTGAACATCTAATTTTCAACTCTAGAGTACACAGATGGGAAAAGAGACAGTACTTGTTGCCTTTGAATTATACAAAAACCAAATCCTATTGTTATTACCTTTCCTTGTCACATTGACGAGAGAGTGATGCTTTTTGTAATGCATCTGTATAACACTGAGATTGTGATCCATTACTTCAAATGGCACTTTATGTTCCTAGTGTAAAAATTGATGAAAAAATATTTTTTCTTGAGTGTTTAAAATTATGTATCACAATGTTTTCAACTCACTTCTCAGAACATTTATTGCAATCAAAGGAGAAGATGTTGAGAGATAAAAACCAAAAGCAAATAAACAAAGATCCCCTTCCTTTCCTCTATACGCTTTGCATATGAAGTGACAAAAGCATCCTGCTGCACCAGGAGAATCCAGATGCTTAAATATAATGGCATCTCGGTGGAACTTTGGAGCTGGAAGGGAGGATCTCCCGACAATGGCTCTGCTGCAGGAGCCTCTCTGGTGGAGAGATCAGTCCTGGAGATTAACCTGCAGTTTTGGATATGGTGGAGAGATCCGTCCTGGAGATTGACCTGCAGATTTGGACATGGTGGAATTACTCCAGGGGATCTTGGTACCCGTATGGAATCAGTAGACAGAGTCAGATTATGCAGACAGGGGATTTGGAAAGTAATGCAGAGGATTAATTCCCTTGAGGACTTTTTGTAGAAGTATCATAACTTCTACTGTAGTAATAAGATGAGGTATTAATTAAATATATATCTATACTTCTAGCCTGGCTTCAGATATAGAGTGGCTGACACAGTCTAAGGAGGAATTTCTATACTTAAAAAGGGGAGATACACACTAGTACTTACACAAACCTCCTTTCTTACACGATTTCTTTTTTTTTTCTCTTCCTGCCCTAGACAGACACACAGAAGTCCCAGCACACCAAAGTAGTAGCTACATCTTGTATCATTTTGAGAATTTTTTAGCCATGACTTCAGCTCCTTTGTATCAAATCCTAGAGGAGAAAGTGATAATGTGCTTCCACCCACAGCAGGGTGATGCAAAGACTCTTTTGCTGTGAATATATTGTTCTGTAATTCCTGTAATCCATATTTGATATTTTGCTGCTGGAGTGTGAATTCTGTTGCACCTGTTGCTCATTAAACATGTTTAACAAAAAAACATTTATTTTATTTGGTTTGAGATATGGAGTCTCAGAATTTTGTTCAGTCTCATTTCATGGATTAGTCTTTCCATTGGTCTGCAACAAGAGGTAAAATTTTGAATTTTAATCAAATTAAAGATGAAAAATTTGTGAACTGAATTTGCATAGGTTTATTGTGTGTCTTCTGCAAATATATAGTCTTTTTCTGTCCTTTACAACATGTCTAGGATTTATTTTAGTAGAAGAAACCTACTGGGGCTCCTACTCTACCTTCCCTCAAACTCTGCCCCCCATAATGTCTGCAAGATCAGAAACTGGGAATTCTTTCCACACCGATGTGCACCAAGGCACTTTGAAAAGCCTTATTTTGCAAGGGTTGGGATTAATATGGAATGCATTGAGTATGAACTCTTGTTTGAGACAGGAGTACAATGATACTCCCTATTCTCCATGTGAGAACCACCAGTCCCACCCGGGTTTGCTCCCAGAAATGCATTTTAAAATTAGTAACATCATTTGTTTCTGGGTGAGCTTCCAGTGCAAAACCCAAAGCAAATGCTCAGAGAATCAGGGAAAAAAATGAAATCAACTCTATTAACAGCAATTAAGCTAAAACCATAATATCCTTAGTGGTTCTTTTAAATGTAAGAGAAGAAACATTTTTGACTCAACACCAAATGAACGAAGGTTCAGCAAAATAGGCTGGGGTATATGAGCCACACTCAGAGCTGCCTCACTACTCCCTTCAGAGGAATGTATGGTTTCATTTTTTCTGCCAGATTTTTATATTCATTAGTAATTTTCAGAAATATAACTATAATTATTTCTTTCTGAGCTTCCAAGGTGTGCCATGAAGATTTTCAAATGCTTTATCAGGGAAACTTTGCTTTCTTTAATGTTATTGCTTCTCTTGTTTTCTAGATTTTTTATCTAGAGTGCAAACAAGTGCTGCACACAGAGAGTGGAGATGGTGAACCCACATGGACTTTGTTATTAGAAAAAAGCTGAAGAGACAATAAGACTGAAGATTCAAATCAAATTCTCTATTTCTTAAGGCTTGCCATAGGCTAATGGCTCCTAGGTTTTCTCAGCCACAGGAGCTGAATGATCCTCTCTCACTTTGGGCATTTCTCTGCGTGGGCCACTTTGCAGCTCAAAACAATAACTACGCAAAGTACCTTTGTAAAAGGTGCTGCTCATCAGTGCAGATGCCTCCAGCATCTTTTCCATTCCCTCATTGGCATATGTTTAATGCTGTTACTCAACTCAGACATACAGAGGCCTCCCTCATGCAGGGGTTTGCTTTATAATTCAATGCCAATTACAGAAAGGTTTGCCCTTCACAGGGCAGGGAGAGAGAGACTGACTCTTCAATTCCTTTCAGTGGGTGAGCCTGTATCATAGGATACAGTTTTGGATCAAACAACAAGTAAACAGGAGTTTTTCAGGTATTTCCACAGCTGTTGTCATCACAGAGCAAATAGAACTCACCGAACCTCAGTCTGGACTGAGCAACACCTCTTTTCAAAAACAGGCTTGTACCTTTTCTGAGCCACACCAGCCCTGGAAGCCAAGGCACAGGGAAATGGCATCTGCTCCTTCTCTTGGGACCTTTTAAATGACAGATTTAAGGATGAATAGTTCATCTGGACCTGAAAACTAATTGCAATTTAAAATATAAAACTGACTATTATTTCCAAAGCTGAGCAAGTCTGTACCTGTGGCATCCTCTATATTTTCCACTCTGTTTCACTTCCTCTTTCAGGGGTTGAAGTAAAAACAAAATCAAGAATTAGCCAAGAATTCTTGATTAGTTGCAGGACAGAGAAGAGGTCTTAGCTTCCCTGAAATGAATGTTAACACTGCACAGCACACAAAGTGAGTACTGATCACACCCACCTGTCAGTTTCAAAATATCCAGTAAATACAGATTTATCTCAGGTGCAAGGGTCAGACAGGAACTGCCATTGCACGTGTCAGTCTGTCACTTTAATAAAGAAGATATTATAAATTCTTAAATAAACAGTACTGCATAATAAATTGGCATTTAGAAAAAAAACTGCTCATCTGTAGCTTTTATTGAAAAAGTATCTTTAAATAAAATTGAAACAATATTGGGAATTTTAGTTACTTGGTTGATAACCTGTCTTTGGAAATAACTCTCCCTTGCCTCATTACCCCAAATATCCATCAGAATCAGCCTGAGGACCTCCAGATCTCACCACAAGTTTTCCATTCCCTTTATTAGGAAGCACAGGTTTTGCAGGCCAAATTTGCCAAACACCAGGAGCCTCTTCCCAGCAAGTAAAGCTACAGGCCCTTGAGGACACCAGGCTACCACCAGAGCAGCTGGGCATTAATGTGCCTCTGTAGGTACCTCTGTATCCTTGTGGGAACTCCTGACAGCCCTAAAGAGCACTTGTTAACCTCACCCTGCTTGGGATTAAATCCGATTTAAACACCAGATGTCAGTGTTGTGCTTATGTTACACTTGTTTTGGGCTCTGTCTTGTTCTTTCCCCGATGAGAATTGTACGACTAAACCAAAAGATTTTTGACTCTTTTAACTGCACTGTATCACATAATATATTACATAATTCTGTTTTTAAAAGGGAACTGCCCCCTCTGGATTCACTGGCACACCAGTTACAGCAGAGGCATTAGGGCTCTGGCATGATATGAATCAATCATATCCCACTTCCTTTAAAACACTAGAAAAAGTAAGATTTTTAAGTAGGTTATGATTATTTCCCTCTATTTTCCTGAAGGGAAGAGTGAGCAGTGGCTTTACTGTGATACCCACTAGAGCTGTGTGTGCTATCCCTGGCTGAGAGCTGTGCCCTCAGAGGGGCTTTGCTCACAGCTCTGCTCCAGCCCTGCAGAGCTGCTCCCCTGCTCTCAGCAGAGGTCTCTGTTGGGAAAAACATTCCTCACTGGAACTGCAGAAAGATAAGTTAAACAAAACCATATCTGCCCATTGAACAGATCATACCTCAGACCGTGTCTGTTGAAGCCACAAAACCCCCAACAGAAAGAAAATGGAAATTTTATGTCACCAGCCACATAATACATTTTAATTTTAGAGATTTAGAGAAATACTTAATGACTTATGTTTTATACAAGAGCCCAAACTTCTGTGATTTGAACTTGTACACAATTTTCTCAAAGGAACGGGAGGAAAATCCCACATCCCCCTGTTATGTTCTATTAAAAAGTCAATTCAGTATGAACTTAAATACAGACAGATATCATTGTTCATGTTACACAAACGTAGAAATATTTTTGAATCGAGTTTTTTGAAATAGACATTTACCAACTTTGTCTACAAAGAATCTATGAAGTCTTTTTATTTTGGTTATTGGGTAACTGCACACAGGATGGCAAATGTAGGAATAACACCATTTGTGTCATTTTCAGCTTGTTCCACAAGATGGAGTAATAAGATCTGAGCTGCCAGAAACACTCGTTGATTTAGTAACAGAATTTATTTCTGTAGTGATTAGATCGGATTCAAAAATATAAAGCTATATACCAGAACTTTCTTTGAACTTCCTACCATGAGGAGAAATCCTCCCCAAAGTCACAAACAGTGAGGAGCACTGACCACGGACTGTGTTATCCACTGATGCATTATGCAATTCAGACAAATGCAATAGTCAGTTTTAATATCTGCAAAGGACAGTAACAGATTTAAATTTTTCTAGCCCAAGGGTGAATAAATGGTGACTCAACAAGAAAAAAAAAGAACTAAGACCTTTGCGGGCCAATATTTGGTAAACCAAGGAAAAGAAATGGAGGAACAGCAGAGCTCATTATATAACATGTAATTATTGAGGGGCGTGTGGATGAATACTGTGTGAGCTGTGCACGAAACAAGCATGAGACAAACACCTCTAGGAGGTAACATGTCACTTGGGAAGGAAAATGAGGTGTCTTTAATGTTTGAGTTTTTTCCTCCTACCCTTCAATGCTGTTTCACTGAAACAGGAAGGGGTAAGTGAAGTCTTAAACCAAAAGAAATATAACAGCTCCTTCAGGGAGAGGCAGCATGGAGAATAAGGCTGTTAATATCCCATGTGATGCCAGCAGTTTTCTAAATCACATCCAATTAAAGTTTAGATCAAAAGCAGGTATTGCAGCAAGTGGAATTTATCCCTTCACTTCTCTTCCCAACCCTTCCATTGCCTTTGCTGTGATGCACAAATGTCTCTAGCTCAGAGCAAACACAGCCAGATTGCATCAGCTGCAGAAAGAATCTTTTCAACCTCTTTTTTTCAAAACAAACAAAAACAGCCTCCTCCCAGGCAATTTCTGCTGCCTTTCATGTCATTCATACTTGCCACGGATTATGTTGTACAGAACTCAAAGCCTAATTATGTTTCTCTCCCATACACACAAACATCATCCTGGGAGCAAGCAAATAGACCTATCTTGAGAATTTTTGGTAGAAATGAAAGTAACCATTTATTAACCTTACCCCTTCAAATGCAGAATAAAGCCAAAAAATGTTTACATTTCCTCTTATATTTTTAATGGAATTAAGCTGTGGAGACAGCTAAGAATTTTAGGACTTGTCCTCTATATTGTCTACCTACCTTAAGCTGTCATGGCTCCTACTTAATGAAAAAGAATTTTTTTTTGGAGGTGAACATAGTTTGCATACTCAGGCATGTCATCTGTGCTGTGAGTTGTTACCTAAAGAATACTTGTGCTCATCTTTTACAGAAGTCTGCCTGTCAGAAAAGTGAATTGTATAAACCCATTACCCATCGGCCATACATTGGTTGCCATAGTTTGGACACAAAGTAAGACCCTTATATACTAATTTACAAAAAGCACCATCAAACAGACCACAAATAAAACTGACCTCAATAGAAACCCAGTGGCTATTTCTGTAATGTTGCATGGGAACAGTATTATAAAAGGGCTTTGAAGAGTTGTCAAATCAGTAGCTTTCACAGAGAAAAGGTAATTTCACAGTGCTACAGATATTTCTCAAGCAGTAATAATTTCTCAATACAGTGATAATCTTCATCTTATCATTAGAAGAAACCATTGATGGCATGAATGAGGCACAGAAACTGTGTCAATTATTCTATGGAAAATAATTAAAGATGTACACAAGGACTTTTGAAAGGAGGAGCATCTCAGGTGGAGCTTGGAAAGCTGCTAGCAGTCTAAGTGCCCAAATCTCTATAATTGGTCTCTGGAGAGTTTTAAATTCCTGGGTTAGGCCACAAATTACACATTATTCCTTCCCTTTAGGAGCATCTGTGAAATCCTAACAGGTGAACAGGTTGGCAAATTTAGACTGCATCTTTTCCCTGTCTCATGGCCTATTTTTATGCTGCTGTGAATTTTCCACATACTTTGTGAATAAAAGTAATTGTAATTAAGATGGATTAGCCACTTCCTTGGCAGTAGGTAGTCTAAGAAGCAAACGTACCAACC
This sequence comes from Zosterops lateralis, assembly GCF_965231275.1. Classification (NCBI taxonomy): domain Eukaryota; kingdom Metazoa; phylum Chordata; class Aves; order Passeriformes; family Zosteropidae; genus Zosterops; species Zosterops lateralis. The sequence continues at coordinate 9,310,003 of NC_139772.1, forward strand.
TCTTAACCTAAACTTCACTCAGCCCTTGCTCCTCAGAGAGTGCCTAAGGCTTGGAGTGTGCAACTGGAGGCCAGGCATGGGCTAGTGCCAAGGCTGGATGGCACTAGCTTAGGGTTTTTCATGCTGATGATTCACAATCCTGCCATCAGTATTACCCTCAGCTTCGATTTGTAAGAAAAGCACTACAAATGTTATTGCCAAGTCACAGAAAAATTATCTTCTGCAAACTTGTCCTATACTTGTGGATAATAATTGTGTCTAATAATTTAACAAAAATCTCTTGCTCTGATGTCACAGACTTGTCTGGGGACACACTGGGATGCCCCTGTTTATCTGTGATAATGGTGGAGCAGGGGAGGGGAGCAGAATGGAGGGAGCTGCAGTTCAGCTGGGTCCCTGCTGACCACCAGGCCTGTGCTCTGCACCCCTCACTGCTCTCCACCTCTCAAGACAGGTCCTAGAGCTTCACAACAGCACAGTGGGATGGATGGGGGTGAAAGGCTCAAAGAAACTACATCCCAGACTGTCTGAGGATGGAATTGAAGAGGTGTTGGTGCCAATGCCCTGCAGGGTTTAGTGGTGTCCAGGTCACAGGAGAGGGGGCTGTAACCACTTGCCAGCTGTCAACACTCCTTCACTGCACTGTTCTGAGCTCTGCCTGGGATCTTAGGGTAAATGCCTTGCCATCATCTGCCAAGAACCTCCTTCCCGACATTAGAAAGCCTTTCAATGAAAAATCAGCTCCAAGTTTTCCTTTCAGAGGCAGGCTGAGTGAGAAATTGTTACGTAAACTCTCAAGACACTTCCAAACTTCAGTTACTGCATATCACCCAGAATTTGGCTCAGCTCTATTTGCACTCAGGAAGAAACTACACACACACACTCTCAACCAGGAAAGTTTCTGCAGTCTTTCAGAGGTAGACTCCACCAGCTATTCCCTCTACTCTTCCAGCCAAACCCCAGACAAGATGCTGCCTTTATTTCTTCTAGAACTTCCCTCAAGTTGAGAGCACCAGGTAGTGTGGAGTGCGTGCTCCCACACAGCAATAATCCCTGCCAAGCCTTTCCTGTGTCTGTGGGCATGGCGTGGGCTGGGCTGCACAGCTCTGCAGCCTTGGGTCTGCTGGAGCTGCACCAGCCCGTCTCCATGGGCACCACCACAGCCGCTGACACCACCAGAGTGACACTGAGGGCTGATTTAAATAATCACCTGATGGGCTTAAACTCTCAGCCTGACTCAGACAGCTTTCGCTAGAGAATTTTTAGCTCTGGAAAATTCTCCCTGGTGATCTGATAGACTCCCCAGTTCATTGACTTTCAGGGCGATGTCCAAGGCTTATATGTTTATTGATGCCTTTGCTTGGAGATGTTGGTGATGATTTATATACCTTTATTGAGGACATGTTGAAGGAGTTCGCTCAGTTGAAACTAGTCAATATGTTCTTATTTTGTTGTTATCTTTGTATACATGCCAAGAGCCCTAGTGATGAGTGCACTTTATAAATTGTAAAATAAATAAATTTATGCTAAACCATGTAGTTATTTATGGCTCAGAATGCTAACTTAGCTGAGACAGCAAACTGATGTTATTGGAACCTAATTCATTCTCAGACTTCCAGGAGCGAGTAATGAGTCAATTATTCCAGTGTGACATGAAAACCTTATTTATGGGTTCATTGATTAAGACTATGTATGTGTTATTTACTTACAATATTGACTCATTAAAAAAAAAAAAAAGAAAACTTTCTTTGTAATCCATTAAACCTTGTTTTCTCTTTGGAATAACATTTCCCAAGCCCAGCATTAAAAACAAATCAGGAACTGAAAATAATCAGACCTGGAAGAGTCTCTGGCTCACTCAAGTAGAGTGGAAGGTATTTATTCCCAATCCCAGTAGCAGCTCTGGTTATGCACTTGTACCAGGGTTTAGGACTTTTTCTGTTCCCTGGGATGAGCCACATGCTTGCATCTCCCAGTGCACTAGGGTTTCATGTGGAGAAGCAATCATTGCTAAAATTCACTACCCAGAATTTGCTCACACACTGCTAAAATCCTGAATAATATACAGAGCAGGAAACAAGGATGAAGAAAATTCTTGTGACTTTTAGGGAAGGGCACCATTCCAATTCCTGCAAAAGTGTTCCAAGTTCCAGATAGATAAATGTTCAAAAGCATGGCTGCAATATATAGCAGGCCCAGAATCCCTCTTTCAGGAGCTCCTCTTTCACCCTAAGCCTAAGGCAGGATGCTCTGTGCAGAATGCTCTAAAATCCCTGGTGCAGCAGCCATGAAACCACACCAAATGATGGACATTATTTCCAGCACTCTGAGAACATGCTCCAGATGAGGAGCCATTCAGAGAGGAATTCTTTCCCTGCAACCAGGCTGGGATTAAAGGGAACCATGACTGTTTCAGGAGGTTCCCCCTCTTTCCCATTATTCCATGTACCTTTCCAAATGTGGTTTAAAACAAACAAAGGGGACTTTCCCCACGTATTGAACATCATTTACATGTTACAAACATCTCAGTCAGGCCTCTCAGTGCACCAATCATTGTTACACACAAGGGGCTTTAGGATGTTCCCCTAATGGTTTTATGTGTACCTCTCCTTCAGTTGTTCCAGCTGGGAATGTAGAAACAACAACATACTCATGATACAAGTTTCAACTTCAGTGAGCCTCTTGCCAGAGGATATTTTAGATGTTAGCAATTTAACCTAGTGCAATATGAAAATGCAACCCAGATGGAGGCATTGGAATAAAAAGGTGCACCCATAGATTCCTCTGATACTTTAGACAGTATAAAACCTTTTTTTGCTGTCATGGGTTCCAGCTCTTACTGGTAGTTTTCTGAGGGTTGCAGCTTTCCCCCCTCTTTTCTACTATTTTAATAATTTCTCAGAGGTGGCAGTGAAGGACTTTTGTACAAAATAAGTTTGAATGCCAACTGGTGCATGGTGACAGTGACAGACCTCTTCCAGTCCTCATGATTCAGGCACAGTACAAGGAAGTAAATGGTCTCAAGGCTATTAACTATTACTAAAATATGCATGTCTCATTTGTCATCAGTCAAGACTGGAGCCATGGTTTTGTCTAACTGCTTTTCTAAACATTACATATTCTTTACAATTATGTGTTAAAACTAACGAAGCTTAACATCTAAGAACAGGAAAACTTAAAGCAGTACTTTTGGATGTTTCTATATTCCTGTGAAAGGTGCTTATTCAAATGAGATGCAAAACAGCAAGAGAAGGCAGTTTAGAAGAAAGACTATTTTTAGAGGTGTTCTGCATAATCTATGAATAAATCTATTAACTTTTCACCACTTAAAACAAAAGAATTACAGTTTCTTATATCCCAGTCCTAGTTACTCTTTAACAATAATAAAAGTAGATTGACTACGATAACAGAGTGGCACCCTTGACAAAGCTGATTCCTTTCTTGCTTTCCAGATTGGCCTGTTAAAAGAGACAGATCTTGAAAACCTGAACTTCCCAGCAACAATGTGACTGAAAAATTCTCAAATCAGCTCTAATTCTGAAGTCAGAGCTCAGTGTGCTCCATCCCAACAAAAACACTCTCCTATCAGTTCCAAGTTTTAGCTGAAGTGCTGTGATAACACCTGCAGAACTGCACAAAGAGAGAAATGCTTTTAACAGGCAGGCAGGTGCAGTCATTTAGGCCTTCACAAAGCAAAGTTAAATAATTCTAGTCATTAAAAGCCAGTATATGTCCCAGAACATCTGTAGCTCTGCACAGAGAGACTTCTTCCCAAATGTATTCACTGCAGGGCATCTTATCACCTCTTGCATAGGTGCAAAAGCAAATATCAGCTCTCCAGGCAGATCAAGCAGCAAAAGCTTCATCCTGTTACAATAACTCTACACACAAGAGCAGGTTTCAGCCATGACATCAGTTGCAGGTTCTGCAATAGACAGACAAGGACATAAGGGGTAAATATTATACTTTGTCTTCAGTTCATCCCCTCACTTGACACCCCCTTTAAACATACCTGGGTTTAGACTTTCACATCTGCCAAGCGCAAAGTAACGCATTCAAAACCACTTCTCAATAGCATTGACATTCACACAATACTGCTGCCATCTCCTCACACTGGCATCTCTATGTACACCACTGATAAAAGAAAAGCTTTCCAATCACACAAATTGTTCTTCATGTCACAGAAACACCTCCAAAGCCCCAGCAAGAGTGAAGAAGACAGCAGTGCTCAGTCAGCTCTGCTGCCCTCCATTGTGTCCTGCACATCCAGCAGGAATATGTCAAAAACTGCCTGCCTGGAACATCATGCCTGGTTATCTGCCAGCCACCTGATCCTCATAAAATGGTTTTGAGCTTTACTAGACTCACTTTTTCCCTCAATATGCTGGTATAACTGTGACAGAAACAACTCTGCTCATGTCTTCTTGCAATTTACAGTTGCTAACACTCTGCCAGAGAAATGCCCACAGTGTATTAAAGCTAGAGGGAATTGTACATGTTGATAAGAAATATCTATTTAATTAACAAGCACCAATGATTAGACTAAAGTACCTTCATAAACATTTACATTATTTGTGATATATTTGAAATCAAATCTAATTGTTGATCCCCATATGGATCACTCACTCTCGAGGTGGGACTGGATGATCCTTGTGGGTCCCTTTCAACTCAGAACACTCTGTAGTCCATGTTCAGTCATTTCAACAGAAACACAGCTGCATGCAAAGCCAATAAAGATCTTTAAAACTTTCCCTTTTGTATGAAAATATTTTTTTTTTAGAAAAATGTTAAACATTTTGGTCCCCTTTGGGATAGGTTTAATGCATAAATAACTCTTTGGGTGCAAGAATTTCCAAACTACTATTTCAGTATTCATTCATGCACACTCTCTGGTATGTAAATGAAGCAATTTTCTCATGTGGTCGTTCTGCTCCCATTTTCTACTTCTCCCTTGCACAATGACTAAGCTCCAGTCCCTGATATGTCCTTGTAACTATCAGAGACACACCTCCACTTCCATTCTCCAACTCAAAGGGAGCAGGTATGTTGCACCCAAATTGTGTCAACAATTCCTTTCCAATCTCTTCTTGAACAGTATTCCTTCCTTCCAGACCCTTCCTGAGGTGTAGTTCTCATATCTAACTTGCTTTTTACACTTCCTAACATTTTGCCATTTTATTATTTTGCTCTGTTTTCAAAGATTTATTTGCTCAACTTTATTAAATATCATCAATCATGCCCAATAGGAATTTCTTGTAATGCTGCTAAAAATCAAATATTATGCTCATTACATAAAAAATAAATTAAGAAACTTCATGAAAAATGGGGTTGAGTACTGAGTCTAGAACATTACCAAAAGAAGGAGAATTTTGTGTAGGTTTGGATCTTCTGCAAAGCATTTTTCATTGCCTTAGCTGACAACACAACCACTTCTCTCTGAATAATGGATTGTAGCAAGCATACTTGAAAACCCAGGATAGGAGTTACTTAAATATTGTATTCTAAATATAGGAATCAAGTGGAATCATTTGAAAGGGAAACATAATTTTGACAAGAAAATAAGTGTATTAAGGTTGACAGAGCAAAGCAGGTCTGCTTTTTGTCATCTAATATTCCCATGATTGCTGAGGTACCTGCAATACAGCAGAATCTGATGACTAATGGAGCAAGTGGGTGTTTTTCAGCCTTCTGCAGCTTGTGCTGATGTAGTTATGGCTGTCATTGGAAGTATCCTTCCTGAGCTTATGATTGTGGTCAGACTGTAACTGTTAAGGGATATGAGACACTTATGTGGTCTCTATTTTGGTGCAAATCAGTTAAACAAAAGCTTGATTCACAGGTCTATCTTTGTTCTAGCCTTTCTTACTGTTTGCTTTTCGGATGTTACAGTGAGATAATGCAATGGCAAATCTGGCCCTGAATATTTAACCAGCAAAAACTGTTGAGCAGTAAGTAAAAAGCATTGTTGGAGAGAGGCATATCTGGAAATGGAAATCATTTCATCCCCAATGTACTTTGAGAAGATTTCACACATTTCATCAGCATTGCCTTGGAAAGTTACTTTTAATCAGCATCACTTGGTTTCATTTGTCCAACAGACAGATTTCTTTGCATGATCAAATATTATAGATTTAAAAAATAAAAAAATACATTAGAAACCCTAATATGCTTCTACAATCTAAAGGCCCACTGAATACCCTAATATATGAAAGTGCACAAATCTCCTAGGCATGCCACAATAAATTTGGAGTTATGTATAAAGAGGAAATAGATTGCATCTCTGTTAGCAGTTCTTATGTTTGCTGCTGGTTTGTTGCAGCTGTAGCAATGCAGCAAATATGGCCACTGCTGCTCTGTTGAAAGAGGATCTTTATAAATTCCAGTTGTCAACATGAAATCAATTCTGCTATGGGCAACAGAGTGTTTCATCATTCCAATATTTGCACTCAGCTAAACCATATCCACAGGCTGTATGTGTCTTCATTTATTTATTTATTTGGAACTGGGACTACAACACATTTTCAGCCCAACACTACGGATCTGTGCCAAAACTGCATAAAGGTTGTGCAGTGAATTTTTCTAAGTAAATGGGTCCTTCAATTTCAATGAGAGAACAAAGCCTCTAACTGGTGCACTGTGGATTCAATCTGAGTCATGCTTTCTAGTTACAGAACAAATGATATATCATTAATTAAAGACAAAAAACGGGAAATGATGATTACATATTTTGACATTCCATAATGATTTTTTATGTGTCTTACACCTATGGTAAATAAGCCAAGCACTCAGTAGCAATAGAGAAAAAAAAGCCTTCAGTTTGCAATTTCTTTTTCTATAGTCTTTCTTCTTCCAGTGAAAGTGTCTATAAAATTTTTAAAGGAAAGTAGGTTGCTAAAATGTACTTAATTTGCCATGATAGATTGAGTCCATGCTTCAGTGACTGTAATTGAATCTGTGACCTATTTCTTTAGTAAAGTAGAAATAGTCTCTTGGGTTTTTGTCACTACCATCTTTTAATGAAATTCAAAAAGACTGTCAAAACGTCTACACTTTTTCCAGTAGTTGTTAATGTTATTACTTTACAATTTGTTACTTTTTAATTAATCTTAATAAATGTGTACACAGTCTACCTGGCAGTTGGAAATGGTAGACATCAATTCATCACTGTCACACTGTAAAGCAAAATTAACAGGACAGGAAGGGTTTTAGAAGCAATAGAATATCTAGACACATATTGGTTCTACTTACACATACTTTATATCCCTAATTTACAGGATCTGTGCACTGCAGCAGTCCCACAGCTGAAGTTAAAGGGTCTGTCAGTATTTAAATCATAACCCCAGACTATTTCCAAGACATTGCAGCTCAGAACTGAATTCAGTAGGGGGATTCCCAGGCCAGGAACACTCCACTCTGCCACCTATTCCCTTCACCAAAAGAAGATACTCTCAGTACATTTTAGACATTTAGAATGTCACACCACAGGGACCTGGGATGTGACCCAAGGTATAGGTGATATCCTGACTCCACACTCAGATGAGATTAACCTTACTTTTCCCACTCAGTTTTTCCCATGGGAATGTAACAGGCAAGTGGGGTAGAAAGGGGGAGCTTTTATGTTGTCTCCCAGTCCTGACAGATGGGGAAGCAGAGCAAAACTTTCCTGCCCTACATCCCAGACATGGCCTTAGTGCCTCAGTATGACCCTTTAGCTTGATTATTTCTGATACATCAGTGTCTAGGAAAAGTCACTCTGACAGTTCTTCCTTCATCAAGGGCTGTGGCATCCCCAGCTTGTGCTGATGTGCAGCTGGAAATGATCTTAAAGACAATCAAGTGCAATGTTCTCCTTGAATTGTGTTTAAGCCTGTAACTGCTGATTTATGCTCAATATTGTAGCTGCCCATGGGCAGCCTGGGGCTGGCATTCACATCAGAGAGGGGCTTAACAGAACAGCATAAAGCAGCTCCTGGAGCTGGGGGCAGCTTCCTCATTGTGTGGTCATAGAGAAGATGTGATTCATAAGGCTGAGACCTATGAGAAGCTTATACCTCACCTTTACCTATGCTCTAGCTGGCTTCCACTTTTTTCTCAAATAATTGAAAAGTTTTGTTTCCACAAAGCTGCACTTTTTTGGGAAAATTTAACCAAGTTCAAAGTTCCATAAAAGAGATTACTTTGGTTTAAAAAGTGAGATGAATTTTGGGTTCAAAAGTTTTATATATATACACACAGTACCACACCACTAGAGTACATTTTCTCAGAGGAGGTACCATTGACAAGGATATCCAGCATATGGAGTCACTAACATGATGGACTATAATGGCTTGAAAGCAGTCATTATGTTCTATTAGGATACACAAACAAAACAGATTCCCTCAGCAGACCTTGGTATGTTCAAAGCTATTACACCCCAGAAGAACTAAATCTGCATTTTAATTACTGCAAAGTTGCTTGAGTTTTACCCAATCTACTGGATATTATCCTCCTAAACATAATAAGGACTTAAACAAAGAAAAGTAATAACAAATTAAATAACAAAAACTGTAGTTGCCAATTTGAGGTTAAAGATATTAACTAAAGATATCAGAGACAAATTTTCAAAAGGTTGAAACCTAGCCTCTCTTTTTATGAGCAGTTTTCTATCCACAGATAACAACAGGCAAAAAGGCAGGCTATGGTGCCACATTAATTGGTAGGTGCAGACAAGGATTTAGAAATTTTCTTTCTTATTTGCACTTACCATCAGGCTCACAATTTTGTAAGTCCACCAAACTTCCTTCTTCTTTAGAAAATGAAGTTGGACGGAGAAACAGTGACTGAGGTGTTGATACCAGATATTGGTGCAGTGACTGAGACAGTCAAGACCCTACATTCACCTGATGTTTCACTGCAGCTGGAACCATCTGCTTACTGCTGATTTAAATCACTCATCAACTTCCACCTTTGCCATTACTAAGATCTCCAGCAGATCTTCCATAAACTTATCAAGCCATCTCTAATCCAAGCACCAATGAAGCCCTGGTGAGCATGTTCATAGGGAATTGTTTTCTATGAAGGCCAGGGATGGTTAAAAGAAGGTATAATTTGGGGGCTGAATAGACAGAGTCCCACAGAGTCCACAAGATGTTTCTAGTTCCTCAGAAAAGCCTATCCCAGACTTGCTGTCTCTTCCTGACATGCCCTTCAGTTCTGTAAGATCACAGATCCGTGTCCTGAGTCAGAAAAGCACTTAAGCTAAGAGAAATGTATCTCTTGGATGATGGAAAAAACCTTAGATGCATTTCATATATTTTCACTTGGAGGAACAATGTACAAAATGTCTTGTTAAAAAAAAAAAAATCCTTTTAGTGGCTTCTGAGAGTTTAAACACTTCAGGATAGATTTGCATACAATTTCTGAAAAGACTAATGGCTCATTATGTGATGAAAAGATTCTAGTAAGACGTAGAATGGACATGAAAGTTACTAATTTCAAAGAAACAAGGCTATATTTGTTAGGAACATTTAGGAATTTTTTTTAAAAAAAGCTATTATTGCAGGAATAATTATCTTACTAATGTCCTTTTCCAAAACTTAACTTGGTAAATTCATATCCAAAGTCATATTCAAAAAGAAGGGCTGGACATTTTGGAACTCAAAAATTCCAGCCCTACAAGGCACAAGGAGGCTGAGGTTCCCTGCCTTGAGTCTGCATGGAAAAATGGATCATATTGCTGGCTTCTGTCCAAAAAAAAAAGCTGCTTTACACCAGATTTTAGTATGGAATACATTTTTCAAAGTAAATAAATACAAGAAACTGAATAAAAATGAGAAACACAAGAAAACATAAAACTTTACCAATGCAATTTCTATATTTTCCATGTACCTTAGAAGAACAGTATATTAGCCATCAATCAATACGTTAAATCAATGAAGACAGACTTTTACCATCTTCATATTTTTGAAGGAATATTTAAGTCACAATCTTCCTGGCATACAGTTAGTAATCTAACAGAAATGTATCAGCCATATCAAAAATAAACCCAGAAGAGAAGAATGAAATCAGACTAAAAAAGTTGTCAATAGAAATCCTGAGCTTACAAGGAAGATTGACAATATTATTAAATTTCAGCTTTAACTTAGTAATTTTATCTATATTCCAGACTCACAAGGCTTTGAACATATGTAAATTAAATCTCCTGAAGGGAAACTGATACATACACATATATAAATGGGAATGATTTAGAAAACAAACAAAATAGTAGCAAGAATCCAAACTGTCAAATTCTTCATCCCACCTAGATTCATTTTATAACTATCTAGAAGAAATTCAAAGGGAGAAGCACCCATACAGGGTGGGGGGGTTACATTTTTTGAATTATGAAAATCCAAATGCATATAATTATGGATCTGAACATCTTTTGCTAGCATTTGAAAAGAGAGGAAAGTAATTCAAGAAAAGGAAGTGAACAGAAGTAATAGAGTTGTCTAGAGAACACAAATGCCATAGCTGCAATTTCCAGGCACGTGGGACAAAATGGAGAATTGAGTTCTTAAAAATAACATTGGTGACTTACAGCTCTGCACAGGCATTAGCATTTTTATATAAAATGAATAAGTGATTAGGTCTGGATACAATCCTGCAACAAAGAGCTCTTAAGCACATCCACAGCTCTTCTGGAGGATCCTCATGTGTAACGATCAGCCTGTTGTGCCACTGACCTCAGGATCTCAAAGAACCCACTTGGAATTTGTAGTAAAGAGTGGATGGAGGCTTGGTGCTCTTGTTTGTTTTAAACAAATAAGGATGATTTTCATATCTATTTAGAGCACATGAAACCTGTGCTCTGAGCTGGAAACAGCATCTTACATGATTTGGAGGAAGAGAGATAGTCATGACTGCTTGAATAACTCCCAAAATTAAACCCTCTGGGATTGAATCTTTTGAAAATGCAAACAAGAATGAAGGTGATAGAGGAATCACACTGTGTTACACACTGATGTTCAAACCTTCCATGTAAAGAGAGCCAGAGAATGCATTTAGAATCTAGAAAACCTCCCAGTTAAACGTTTTCTCCTCCTTTTAGAGACTTTGAAAGTTAGAGTAGGTTCCATACGGCAAGGATCTCAATGGAAGGGTAAAATATTTTTATGTCTCGCAATGGATAAGAAACATTTGGCAACTGGTCAAAAGTTTAGGAGAAGCTGCACAAAGCACAACAAGATGAATAGAAAAGATGCCTTGGAGCAGTGAAATGGAACAACAGGAGTTGGGAAAGGTCATTCACAAGAGTAAAACTACTGAACATTTTAATCACAGCCTGGTTCTCTGCTGCTCTCAGCCTTATTTCATTGCCATTTGTACCAGAGTAAAATGGGTACAAGACGTTATTCAAACACTATTTCACACCCACTTTTGCTGCTATTAACTACCACTGTAAGGTGTGAGGCAGTAGCTTATCCAGCTTCAGTCTTGCAGCAGTCACAAACCTTTGGGTCAATGGGAATCCAACTTCACAAAAATATATTCAATTAAACTGTACTTTACACAGAACTTGACATTTGAAAAGAAATAGAAAAGAAAGGGTCTTTCATGCATTATAAATATTATTTCTGAAACTGTGCACATATTTTTACTCTGAAAGGCCCCCAAAATGCCACCACTAACATCCTAAAATAGGTAAGTAGAGACAAAATACCACTCTCATCAAAGCCCTATTTGAAACAGAGATTTAGGGATTATATAAAAGTCACAAGAAGACAAATTCAAGAAGTGATTGATTGACTTTTCTAGACATTCCAAAACATTCTAATTCTTAGAAGTGTCATTAAGAGTTTTTGTGGTGACCTGGAGAAAACCAAAGTGGATTCCAGGGGTAAAATACACCTCAGAGAAATTAGTGAGGAGATTTTGTACACACAGATTTTACATCCACTGCAGCACATCTTTTTAGATCTTAGAGAGGTATCTAACAGAACTGGCTTGCATTTCATTGGAAATAAATATGTTAATGGTATTCCAAGCGTAGGCTGAATAGGGAATGTAGTAATAGGACAAGGGGTAATGACTTTAAATTGAAAAAGGGTAGATTTGGATTAGATAGAAGGGAGACATTCTTCCCTGTGAGGGTGCTGAGGCCCTGGCACAGGTTGCCAGAGAAGCTGTGGCTGCCTCATCCCTGGAAGTGTCCAAGGACAGGTTGGATGGGCCTCTGTGCAACGTGGGATAGTGGAAGGTGTCCCTGCCCATGGCAGGGGGTTGGAAAAAGATGATACTTAACGTCCCTCCCAACCCAAAGCATTCTATGATTCTGTGATAATAGTAAAATAAGTGAAGTCATAATTTCCTTTTACATTTGATTTAAAAATAATTACCATCATTCAGAAAATGCAGCAACAAAATGTTCCTGTATTCTTTTAGAGTACAGAATAATGGCAAAAACCTATTAATTTTAAAGACACTTAAACTTTGTCTGCTTTCATTTCCATTTATGACTGCAATGAAACCAAAGTGGCTTAGTTTATGTCTAGCCCAAGAGTTCTCCAAGTCCAGACTAACAGAAATGAAGAGAGAGTAGGGCTGCAATGTGAGGAGCCAGGTGAGGGTTGGATTTTTTTCTTAGGTAAAAATGGCAGGACAAGAGGAAATGGCCTCAGGTTCCTCCAGAGCAGGTTTAGATTAGACATCAGGAAAAATTTGTCCACTGAAAGGGTGGTGTGGTTAGAACAGGCTGCCCAGAGAAGTGCTGGAATCACCATCCCTGAAAGTGCTCAAAAGTGTATCAATGACCTGAGAGGTCTTTCACAACCTCAATGACTCTACGATACTTGCTTTCTTTCCTACATCATTATGGGTACCATGAGAATTACTCACAGTACAAACACTATTTTGATGTACTTGCATTACCTTCACTTTCTATCAACAAAAATGGAATACATTTAATGTCAGATATCACACAAACAGTAAGGAGAAACATCCCCGAAGAGCTGGGAAATGTACTGCATTATTTCCTCCTTTTATGTCCACTAAATAAGTGATAGTCCCAAAAGCTTACTCAACACTTGATTCTGCCTTTTAAGTTTGTTTCTTCCATTACCTGACAAGCTGCTGCACATTGAAAAGCTACTTCCATCTGTCTGGTAAGGATTTTACAAGGCTTGGTTTCTTCAGCAGCAGGTCCTGCAAGCCTAACAATATCAAAAAAATTAAATCTAGTAAATAATTCCCATTTGAGGGAGGATTTTACAAAGTCCTCAGAATCCACCTGCATGGGACAGACCTCCACAGGAAAGGGAAAGTGGACTTCACTCCCATCACTAAACTGTGTGAAGCAACAGCTCTGAACAAAGGACTATTATTTGTCTTCACTCTAAGAGTAAGGCCAGACAAAAATGTATAAAGAGCCTGGGAAGACTCAAAGCCTTGAGTGCTGTCCCAAACATCATTCCTTCCTTTCCTGTCCAATCTGGTTTGCTGTTTTTCATCCCAGGGCAGGTTCCTGACTCACACTGATAGATTCAGAGGAAATTTCCATAGCAAATGAGTAACTTAGACACTTGGATATTACTGCATGTTTAATGGTGCTTGGCTGCACTTTTGCTGGGTTATACAGGGCCACAAGAAAGAGGACACATCTACAAAAAAGTGGCAGGATTTGGCTCTTAACCATATTCTTTCTTTAGCACTTGGTTTCATAAATGCTCCTCTGAATTCCTGCAATGGTTTGTGATGCTCCTAAGCAGTAAAAAATTGGCTCCAAAAAATTTCCTTGGTCCTCTACCTCATTTCCCTGTTTCTTGTAAGAGCTGGCATTCCCCATTTGGTTTTGAAATATTCACAATATCTTTTTTCTTTTCTGGGTTCAACAAGGTCTGCCCCTGTGGTGTATTCCAGGGGGATTTCCTCATGCAAGCATTTTTCTTCTTATCTCTAACTGATTTGCTGTGAAACAAACTGATTGTACAAGTCCCCAAAATAATAAAACAGCACATATGATATGATTATTTTAGGACTGTCAAAAAAAGTTTATTTTTAGAATGAGGCTTACATTCACCCTTTAATTAATTTATGGCAGATATATAATAATCTTAAAGATACTTTCATGATTTAATATTTCATCTTATCAAATTCTTATTCATATGCACAAGATATTAAGCAATAATAAGTACTTTTTTCATCTAATGTAGGAAAAACAGCCTTTTGTGTGATCACAGCATTTATATCATCTTCATAAAAGAATATTCAAGTTTCTGAATATATATTACAAAATCTAAGGTTTACACATTACACTGGAACCTGTTCATGGTTCTACACATGAATATTTTATTTTCCCTTCTACTTCTCCTTTAAAATATAATTCTAGGTGTCAGTCTTATTGTGCTGTATGTAACATGTTTTAAAAAACCACAAACCTCATTTCTCCTAACTCAAAGCCATTAACCACTCACTTGCTAAAAAACCAAACAAAAACAAACCAACCTAAAAACACCACACAAGCTAACAATATTTTTTACACTGAGCCTTAACCAACAAACACTATTAAAAACAAGCCCACCTCATCACCTTCTCATGCAAAGCTTATGCTATAACAAAGCTGAAATTGAATTAAACCCCTATTGTTTCCCTGCAGAAAAGGAAGAAATCAGGCAGTTTTTACTCCTGGAATGACTTTACAGTTTTCTCTAGTCATGACAGCCCGTAAGTACATTATGCTCTGGGCTCAGTAATCAGGTCACAAGCATCTGTGAGCATGCATTAAGTTTGTGCAAACAACTGTGCTTGGAGGTCAAGCTAGTTGATGTGTGCATACACATGACTAATGAGCTATTTGGCACTGCCTATCCATGAATTCCCTGCTCATACATGGAAAAAATATTCACAAAATATGGGCATACACCTGCATGCTACCTAATGTTTGATGGCCAGGTTTTGCTTTCTACTAAAAAAACCTTTTGTGGTCATTATTTTTGTCTTCAGTAATATTATTCTGGATTCATATTGAGAGTAGAATTTGCTTTTTGTCTTAAAAAGGGAATTTAAGCCTTGAGAATCAAGCTTAACTGCCTTTCTTTTAGAAAACTAATCTAGCAGTCTCTCAGAATGTAAAGGAAACAACTAAATATTTTCTCTATCTTTGACCTAAATAGAAAGGTTAGTCCATCAAGTTTTCTTTAGTTCAGGGATATTTTTTTGCAACATCACACAAATAATCGTGTAAGCCACTAAATTATATCAACTGTCTGCATTAAGTAATAGTTAGCCCTGATATCTATAACTGTGGATATTAAACAACTGTTAAGGCATTGTTTTGAGAAGACAATTGGATTACAGTGAACTGAACCCTTCCCTTAAAACCAGACAAGGTACTTTATAAGAAACAGACCCTCCATTTAATCTTGGTGAAATGCAATAATTAGGTTTGCAATTCTCATGGAAATATTGATGGAAGCTATGCAAATTAATTAGCAAAACAAGTAGTTAGTGCAAAAAGGCCAATAGCCTCAATAAATAGCCTTTTTCTCCACTGGTGAGTTGAAATAGTTTTTGTAATCAATACTGGAGTAGGTGTAGATCCATCAGATGTACTGCAGCCTGCAAGTTACCTGTGACAGAACAGGGATGCAGGGTCAGAGCAGCCCACACCGACTGTCTGAGCTGATCCAGCACATCAGCACCAGCAAAGCCACAGCCTGCAGATTGTTTCCTTCCCACCAGACATATAGGAAATATATATGACCCTGATTAAAGAAAGCTTTATCTAAAAAATTTCGCTCCGTGCCTGAACCTATGGATTCCACAAATTATTTTGTTAATCCTGGAATAGCTCTGTGTATTTTTTTTTTAACCAGAAAATGACAATATGTATGTCCATTTCTGAACTGTGTGGGACAATGTTACAGGCAAGAAACTGAATGTCATTCATTTGCACGACTATATTCACCCTTTGCGGCAGCATAAAATGTTTGTCATATTTACATTTTGTGTGTTTTCTCACATTTTTAATTTAATGTAATTTTTCCCCAGTGCAATAAAGACTTATATTAAATTCATTTTCAGCCAAAACTATCATATGAAAAAGAAAAGCTAATGGCTATAGTAGAAATAAAAGTAAAAAGTACACAATAGCAGGTTCTCAAAAAATCTGAGGTTTGGATTTAGATCTTTTTCCCCAGAGACAAGGAATTTCACATTTTTGCGGTTATTTGGCACTATTTGCATAATGTTTTGAGCTACAGCTTTTAGTCAGTGCTTTATGTCAGGTTTGGCTCAGACAGCAAATAAATAAGAAAAATCTCCTTTGTTACTCAAAGAGTATATCTGAACCTGGTGAATCTCAGAAGACGAGCAAAGTCTCCAAGTTTCTAACACAATTCTAGATCAGACTCATGAAAACTCATTTTCACTCCATCCTCTGGCTTCTTGTTCAGAAGAGAATAAAGCCTCTTGAACACAGCTTGAAGAAAATGGATGCAAATGAGTCTGCAGAATGTCCAGAGGTGCTCAGCTCAAAGCTCCTACAAACACAGCCTGGAATTTTCTTCCTTTTCACACTTACATGTAGAATTAAAACTGCTTCCTTGGCTTAATCCTGTTATTCCACCAACTCACCACCAACAAGGAGTGGTGCGAGTGAAACTGCACTGACCTTGTCCCCATCCCAGGTTTTCTGGTGACTCTGTGTAGAAAAGCACCTTCAGTGTCCATTTGGACACAAAATACAACTTTTCTATTGCACATCAGAGTTTAACAGGGGTTTTTGTCCTGGATAAGACAATAAGGTAATTGTTTATGACAAAATAACCATGTGCCAAAGAAAAAAAGAATTCTAAAACTGAACTGAACTGGGCATGTATTTTTAAAGAAATATATGTTACTCAATCAAAACATATAGTTCAGTTTACGTAACTATCAGTCAACTTATTTCCTTTAAAGAAGAAGATAGAAAAGGAAAATAAAAATAGTATCCATAAGATCTTGGACTAACATTAAGATATGAAGACTCATAGCTGATCCCCTTCAATAGGTAACAAATCTAAACTGATTTAAATTTAGGTATACTAATAAAATTTCCTTTTCCTGAGTTTGATATCAGTTATGAGTCAGTTTATTTCTAACTAAAGTCATGTTCAAAATGCTAGGAAATTAACCACTATAGTTTAACACATTAAACAGCTGGGGCACCATTAAAACAAACTTCCTAATATTTACTGCGATGAAACTATACAATGAAGGGATAAATATAGGTTTCTTCTAATGTTCAAGTAATCCTTTTTCATTAGCAGAGCTGCCATGATTGTGATATTTAACAGTTGTATGTCACTTTAAATCTTAAAAATCTGTGTAAACATTAATTATAAATGAACATTAATAATACACCTCTATCTAAAGTATTTATGAAAAAGAGAGTCTCAAATTTCAAACTTCAAATACTTAAATTTAGGAATGAAATCCTGTATTAGCCTTACATTATTTTTAAAATCTATATGAATCAAAAATATAACTTGTCATTTAGAGCTTCTGTAGGTTTCACTCCATCTGAAGATCAGGCTATTTATTTAACACCCAATAGTACTCCAGGTTTAGGGCAGCAGCTCAGGACCATACAAGGTAAGAAAAGTACTGATTCGTGATTCATGTTGCTTAATTTCAGCTCCACAGATGCTTTAGGTGCTCAGTTTATTTTTTCCGGATGTATCTGCAGTCAACAGGAACTGAAAGGTATTTTCAGTTTAGGTCCTTCTATCTGAAGAGCTGTGTCTAACAGAGAGAAGGAGGAAAAATAGATGAACACCTTACAGCAGCCATGCATAAACCAAATGAAGCCCAAATAAATGAAGCTCATAAACCACATACAGCCCAAAAGTGCAAGGTATCCACAACAATTTCTTGTGGCATCAATTCAAAACCAGCAAAGGCAGGTGTGCTCCAAAAGATCTGTGAGATCAGACTGACATCACAACAAGACAGCTCTAAAACTGTGAAAGGGGTATGCCTCTCTTCAAAGTGCTTGTTTATTCCAGCAAAGACCTAAATAGTTCTTCTGTGAGACACTATTTATTTTAATAGCTTCCTATTACAATAAAAAAATTATTATGCAACAGATGCCTCATAATTAAACTTTAAAAAGCTGCACATCACAGTGCTTGTGCAGAAGAGCCCCTTAAATACACAATCCAGTGTTCATGTAGGAACAGATTAAACGCTTGGACATGGATTTATCCACACAGAATATTCTTCCAATTGGGCAGATGCATTTTATAATCTATATGTATATTATTAAAACTACTATGAAAGGGGTTGATTCTTTATGCATAATCAGTTCCCATTGAATTTAAATTACTTTCAGTAAAGCACTGATGCAGATAAAATACTCTAAATGTACAGAATATTAAGCAAATGTTTATATTAAAAAACTGCTTTCAGGTGAAAACGTGCTCAGCGAAGCACAACCCCCATAGTGCCTTGCAGAATATTAATGCTCAGTGTAGATCATGAGATGCCAACAAGTATTCCTTTGTAAGGGCTTGGAGTGGGAGAAAAGGTAGCATTCAGATGACAAGCCTTAAGAATAGAAATGTGCAAACACATGGGGGGTGATACTATTGAGATGTAAATGAAGTTAGAAATTTATGGAATCAAACCTGCTTAGAGTCAGGAGTGTCTTGTAAAACAGGGACAACAGCATGTTTAGCATGAGTAGCTTCAGCTGGCCCCTGTGCCCACAAGAATTTGCATAAAGGCTACCTAGTGGTGAATGGAAATAATATGTAACTCCTACTGGAGAAGGATGCAAACCAGACTACCTGAGCCAGCCTCAGAGCAGGCTATGGGATCCAGGAGAAGATTCAAAATTTCACATGCAAACTAAGGTCTGGTCAAAGTGGAAAAAACCAAACACAAAAAGGAGGAGCTGAAGACAATAGATATCATCTAGTGAACCTGTAAAGGACACCAGAACTTTCTTAGATTTCTTACATTTCTTACAACTTCCTCTGAAATTAAAAGCATGAGCTAATAGCTTAAGAGCATGGGTACCAAACACATTTAATAGCCATAATCCTAAATGCAATTTTTTCTTCATCTTTACTTGAGCTTCAAGGAATGGCTGATGATCCTGTTACAGCCCAGCAGGAGTGAACTGAGAGATGCTCAGGGTCAGCAGAGCAGGAGGAAGACAATGGTGGGAATTGTAGCTCTTCCACCAAACCCAATTGCTCGAGCTTTTGGGTGTCAATAACCACCTGTTGCTCCTAAAAGATGACCTCAGTTCACTCTAAGGACTGGTAATCCAGGTAACTAGTCTTGATTAGTTGTCCAAATTCTCTTAAAGATCTTTGCATTCAGGAGATGAAAAAAAAATAATTCAATTTGTCCTAAGCAGGGATAATCTGTGACTGCATTTCACTCCTACTTATCCATGGTGGTATTTGCCTTAGCAAGGCAACCCCCAGTCTGTGTTGATTATGGCAGCAGCCTGGACTAGACACCTCAATTCAGACAGCTGAAGATGTTTCTTTCCTGCATCTCCTTCCAGACAAATGAGAAGCCAAATTAAAAGTCAATAACTTTCTGTGGAAAGTACCCCTTACATTATTTAGGCATTCTTCAGGGCTGAGTTCTACTGGATCAAAAGATTCTAAATTATAGATTTTACTGTTTTAATTAGCTCTGTGGGTTTAAAGACTAACAGTCTCTGTTTGGAAACAGTAAAAGGAACAGAAAATTTTATTACACTGCCAAAACTACATATTTATTATTGTAGACTGCTTTGAACAGCTTTAGCAATAAAGCTCTGTTTACCTGGTAAGTACATCCCAATAGTAACCAAAGTGTTCCTGTCTGATTCAGATTTTACTCAACTATTTAGAAAAGTTCTATTTACCTTGATCAGAATGAGCTTAGGATGGGCCCCTGCAGCTCCACCATTTAATAAGAGCTCACACTATTTCTTTCAGATCAAAAATTAGAATTGCTGTATTATGTAAATGTTATTGCTTCAAACAAAAGATTGGTGTTGTCCTAGCAATTAACTGTCTGGTTAATTAGACCTCTTTCCTTTTGCTCAGCAACCTGCATTCATGTGCATATACTTTTACAAAAACAAACTAATAAGATTTATGTTGCTTGTGCAGAATTTCTAGGAGCTTGACAATAACAAAAAAAATTAGGTCTTATTCCGAAAACTGAAAATCTATTAAAAATGGAAATGTAGCTTTTCTACAAGAAGAAGAAATCCAATAAAAATGTGAATTTTGTCATGTGGAGTGATGGATTTGGAGCACTCAAGAAGGACAAATGAATCACGCTGAGCTGTTAATATCCCTGCCAATTCTATGGTGTTCCACGAGCATGTGAAACTGTCTTTGTTTGCTTTCCTAACAACCATCTCTTAAAAGATTCTCTGGGAACATAGGAAGCTTCTGTAGTGGGATAATTGTTTCAACAGCTTGGACAGTGATTTTTTTTATGAGTAATAGAGGACTCAGATCATTACTATGGAGTGCAATACTTGATGTCAATGGGCGCACTGGCAGTAATGTGCAAAGATGATTAAAAAATAACTTTCGTGTAAGAAAAGAAAAATGCCTTTATTGGTTAATTTATGTCAGCTTTGCTGCTGTTATGAATTTCTAGTTTATTATTTTTTAAATAATAATAATCATACTTTTATTTATTAGGCAAGGGTAGTAAAGACTATGAATTATTTAACCTTAACAGAGATAGAATCACTTCAAAGATGCATTGGAGTATTCAGATTATGTGGCTACTAATGCTCTAAAATTAAAGAGCCCTACATAGTTAGGACTTATTTCAAAAAGGTCCACCATGCACCTTTGAATCTACTGGTATTTTACAGCAGAATACTAGACAGACACTTATAAAATGTTTATAGTCTATAATATCATTTTCTAGCTTCATAAAATCAATCTTTGAGGAACTGAAAGTAAATTCATGTATACAATTTGAGGCACACATTTTTTGATCAACACAAGCAGATATACAGTTCTAAAGAGGAAATAAAATTTCCTCAAATCTGTCTCATGGGGAGCTGCCTCCTTTGCAATCAAACAATCTCCCACCACATGACTAAGCCACTAAATAATCCAGGGAAAGGGCACAAAATACGAAGAGTAAAAAGACATTGAGTACCTTGAACAAAAGTGCAAAAGATCTCTGCTTTTTATCTCTTTATGTAAAAAAACCAAAACCAACAAAGAAATCCTTATTTTAATCTATTTTTACATCCTCTACAGTGCTTTCTGTAAGGTATTGCAAAGTGTGTGCATATATAGATATGTAAAGCTGAAATTTTGGGGACATACTGTTAGGAATTCCTAATGGAATCCTCACAAGTAGAGGGATACCTTTTGATAAAGTAAACTATTGAGAAAGTAAACATACTTCACAGTGGTAATATATTAATCTCAACAATCAAATAATTTGAATAAAAACAAGGAGAAATTGTTTTTATTTATAAACTATATTATTCCCTAATGCAATAGGAGAATTATTTGTTCTCTTGGGGGCTGGATTTTGGTGTTTTCTTGTTCTGGTTTTGGTTTTTAAGAAACTCCGACACAGAAGCTTGAAGTACCATTATATAGATAAGAAAATATAAGAAAAAAAAAATAAAGATAGAAGACTTTCAGTCTGAAGAGGCCAAAAAAGAAAAAAAAAAAACTACCAAATACATAGCCAAGAATATGACTTTTGGAGCTAATTATTTAGAAACAGCTCAAGATGGTGTGTAGCTCCTATTAATAGTCTGTAGAAATAATGCCACTCTAAAGAATGTACCAGATGGTGGTGAGACACTGAAAGGAAAAGCATTTTCATTCCATGTGCTTCTAACAGTTATCTGATCATCCAAGTCCTTAGACATTCTGGTTTACTGAAGGTATCAGTTAAAAAATTAAAAAATATCTGATATCATGTTCGGACATGAATCTTAATGCCAAAATGGCACATATTTATTTCCTGTTAATGGCAGATGTATATATGTGCTCCAGCTAAGGAACAGCATACTCAGGAAATTACATGATGATCTATCATAAAGTTTGGGTACTGATAACAGAATGAATATATTTCAGAAATGTGCAGATGCCTTATTTTATAAGCCTAGCATTTTTTATTATTAATGTGTGTACAGCAGCACAGATAGCCACTAATGGATATTGAAATGAAAAATTTATTTTCTCATTCTCTTTGTTGAGCATTCTGCCCTAGGAGATATACTACTGTACTGGGAGCTTCTGTCAGGATCTCTAAGGTGCTTTTTGTAGGTATTTTAAATTCTTAGGGAGTGAATGGGACTGTGAGATAGATGAAAATACCCTTGGCCCTGCAGAGCCCAGTCCCTCCCTATGGCCTCCTGGGCAGGAGGGGTGCACAGGGGTTTTCTGGGAGGGCAGGAAAACACCCACCTTGCTTTTCCCACGGCACCACCTGTGACCTCAGCTTGGCAAATTGAGCTCCACTGCCCCAGACTGGTCACTCATTTTACACTCTGTGGTTTGCCAAACACATTGATTTTAACATCACCATGAACTGAAGCTGATGTGCAAAGGAACGAGCGAGGCTGAAGTGGGGCTGTGCTGCCAGAACTGGCCATGGCAGCACAGCCCCAGCCCGGGCACTGCTGTCCTGGTGACACCCTTGTGTCACCTCCTGTGAGCCCCAGGGACACTCAGCCTCAGAGCATCCCCTTCCAGCCCTGTGCTGGCACCATCTGACACTGCAGAGCTAAACCCACCCATCACAGCACAGGCTCCTCCCCAGATGTGCTGAGGGGCTGAAGTCAAAGGATAACTAAGACTCAAACCTCTTTTCACTGATTTCCATTACCAAGGACTGGATACTTCTTCATTGATGCTTTCAGTTCATAGTAATTAGTTGTACCTAGACTTCTTTTCATCTCTTGAAATACATAATATCACAATGGGCTCCAACAAAGGACTGTAAAAGTAATCTATATTACTGCTAAATAAGAGTATTCACTGGTTTTTATCTTAGCTTTACATGCCTTTCACCTGCTTTACCAACATTAAAACTCAGTTAGTATGCTTTTTAAAAATGAATAAGGTATAATAAAAAGAGCATATTAATAGCTGTACACATAACTTTTTATAATTTTATTCAGGTTTATTATTTGGTGTACTCTAAATCAAATTAAGTACAAATATTAGTGCTGACAGTGTGTGCATAATTAGTTTTTAATCTTTACTGCCTGAGCATGTATTCATTATAAATAAGCAGGCATAGACTTCTGAGCCATATCTGGGCATATGAATGGCACATTTAGATGTACACTACTGTCATTTATACATATGTTGCTCACACATAACCCTGTGATGACTTAGTTGTGATTTTCAGTAGCTAAGAAAACAAAATGCTTGGAAAAATTTCTAAACTACTTTAAAGAAAATTAGTAACCAAAAACTTAAAACATCACATTTTCTCTTTTATTTCAATTTCCACATCTGAAAACACAGAAATTACAAACTCCCATTACAAGTAATATAGGATTAGAAATTTTTTTCCCCCTTTCCAACACCTTGAGAAAGTGACAACACAGAAATTTCACTGTACACCTTAAAAAGAAGAATCTTTTGTAAATGAGCAAAGGACCCACACAACCATTCTAGCATGAAGATAAAATCACTATATCCCTTTTAAATAAAGCCATTATATAGTTGTTAAATGTCATAGCTAAAGAGCTTTCAACTACTCTGCAAAAAAAAATTCTATTTATGATGGAAAATACCACTTAGGTTCTAAAATGTGATGCCATTGGATTTATTGTTTGTACTGGAATATGACTAATCAGATTAATTTAAAAAATCTATTTTTATTTTGCTATGCTCCTTCTCTTAAACACAAAGCATGTGCTGATTTAAATTACAACAAGTCATTATTGTATTGCATGAAAATCTCATTCCATAGGTTAAAAAATAATATAGATAAATACTCAGCAGACTGAACAATTTTACTAGAATAGGATTTAGCACATTTAGTATGGTAATCTGCCCATAGACAGGCATATGGATTCAATGTACTCTAGAATTCTGTACCATACCAAAAAAGAACAAGTATAAAGGTGTTATACACACTAAAAGCTACCAAGGCTAACTATTAAATATTGCACTACTCAATGTCTGTTGGCCAAATCAGGATTGATACAGAAGAAGAAAGTGAGGAGCTTCTATATTTGAGCTAATCCTCTTACACCTATAAATTAATGTACATCAGGAAGGGTTAGATCTGGTTACTAATCCTGGTAAATCAAGAAGATTGAACAGCTCTAACAATATTGTTTAACAGTATTCTGAAATATCCATACCTGTCTTTCTACACTTACTTTTGTGGTCCTACAGTGCCTGGGAATTGCTGACTTTCCATTTTGGGTCATGAGGGAATATTTATTCCAAAACTGGAACAATCTGCTGGTGATTTAGGATTTTCCCCCTTCTTTTATTGAAAGACTGAAAAACCTAAAGGGACTTAAAATGATTAAAAATAGTATCTTAATATTAAGATGTAATATAGAGCTATCCATTAGTTGATTGTGTCTGTGCCCCCTGAAGGCTGAAAGGGCCTCTTCTAAAGAGAGCTGGCAGAAGTCCAGAGCTCCTTCAGATTAAAAGGATTTTTATGAAAACTCTGCCATTTGACATGGCACCTTGTACCTTTTAGGTTATATTAAGACCAGAAGCCCGCAAAGTACAGACAATAACACCCATTACAAATTACTCTCTATTTGGAGACAACTGTGCAGCCTCAACCCTACATCCTGCTGGAACATCAGGGTTGGGGAGGGAAAGTATTGATGTCTTCCTGCTGATAAGTTAATGAGGAGTCACTCTGTATATATTTTCTCACTTCTCAAACTTTTCCCTTTTTTCTTTTTATTTTTAATCTACTTGTCCCAATTAATCATATGCAAAAGTCTATTTTTACATGTATTCACCCTCAGAGTCCCCAAGTGCATTAATTCAACTTACGTCAATACATAAGCACTTGAAGCCTGTATCCAGTGCCTAATTTCAGGCCTCACAGGAATATTAACCATAAAATTAGGGACACAGTATACTTCTTTCCCCTATGCTGCAACTGGCAACCACCCAGGACATAATCCTAAAAAAGGAGTGGGTTTTGATCACTGTTCACGTGAAAGTTTGAAAAATAACTTCCCCCTGGAGGATAAAGGCGTGTTAAAGATGTTACAAATAATCTCTTCATTTGATCCCATCCATTCATGGGAAAATTCCTGGTTACTTTTGTAGCGACCTGAGAGAAAATGCTTACAAGTCAACATTTCATATAAATCTAAAACATGGGGGGGGGGGGGGGGGGGGTGGTTTTTTTGTTGTTTGTTTGGTTTTTTTGGTGGTTTTTTTTGGGTTTTTTTAATTATCTGTAAGGAAACCAGACAATGACTGCTCCTGATTTTGTGGTTGAGAAGTTCCTGATGCCTGTTTTCGTTTACTTGAGGGGTTCTTTTAGTGGAACCCTCAGTGACTTTTCCAGGTGCAGAAAAGAGACTGTTTTGTTAGCTTGGTTTATCAAGCAGCTGGATCCACATAAACACTTGTTTTGTTATCCGCTTCTAACACTTCCACAATGGAACTGGGATCTGCTAAAATTCAAGGAGCTCTGATGCAAGAGGATGAATTATTGTAGGAATTTAGTGCAGTGTTGTTAAAAGAAATGAATAAAACATTAGTAATGAACTCTCAACTTGTGGACACAGAAAAAATGAAGAGTCAATCTTGGTAGTTATGGTTTTTAATTAAATGCTAATTTTGGAAAATTGCTATCTATTATCTAAAAGAGAAAGTTAAGAAAAACTGTGAGCTGTTCCTGATCTCAGAAGAGAAATCTTACACAGATTTCATATACCTTGGAAATCCTCATCATGCTACAGGAAAAAAAAAAAAAAAAAAAAAAAAAAAAAAAAAAAAAAAAAAAAAAAAAAAAAAAAACCAAAAAAAAAAAAAAAAAAAAAAAAACAGACCAAACAACCTCTTGTAGATCTATCACACCTATAGGGAGACTAAAACCTTCTCTTGCACATTATGTCTTTGAGACATGGAAAAATATTATAGAAAACCACCAGAATTTACAATAAAAATTCACAGAGAAACTCATCTGAGCAAAATTGGGTAAATTTTCAAGAAGAAACAGATGGGATTGTTGCTAAGAATACAAAGGTGAAATGCAATGAAATTATAAATATTTTATGGTGTGTATATTGTGGAAGTGTTGTGGAGTTGGAGTGTAACATCAGACTAAAACTCTTGACACCATCACACAAAAAAAGTGGAATAGACAAACGAGCCAAAGCCCAGTGAAGGATGTGGAACACAGCTCTGCTGGATCTCTCAGACAATGGAGGTTCTGTTAGCAAGTCAACAGGCTTTATTCCATGTTTAAGTATGGAATTTAAATGCTAACTCTCTTGGGTGCCTATGACAATCTTTCCCAAAATTCTCTGCACTGATAGCTTGGGAAAGTATTTTTAACAGAGAAGGGGTTAAATGAAACCACTTCTTCCCAATGGACTAAAGAAATTCAATTCAAAATTTCTGTCCTTCAGTTGAAAAATCAGATCTGAATACTCTGATTTCTTGTGCATCTTCAAGATTTATTCATGAGTCACAGCTGACTATACATTGTATTTATATCAAGAAACACATTAAAAGGAAAAAAAGGAATCATTTCTATTATCTACCTAGATGTATGTTTGTCAGCATCTGAAAGAATATCAATCCTGCAAGCTATAAGTATTCAGTTACTCTTCTAAAATCATCATTCAGGTATTGCAATACTGCAATATAAATGCAGTATAAACAATGACCTTTAAGTGTATCTTCTTTCCCATTATCTCAACACTGTGAAACAGTGATATTGAAATCCTTGTAATATCTGCACAAAGCTATTTATTTTAAAATCATTCCATCCAGTAAACCAATCATAATTTTATTAACAATAGCAAGAACTTGATATGGCATTCAAAGGAATACTAACATACTATTCACCTTAGCTTCTTTTACGAAGAATCTTTTAGTTCATTTGTATTTCTGCAAAAGGGCACATGATAATTTAAATTCTTTATTAAACTTTTTCAATTAAATTTCTAAAACCTTATCAGGTATACAGCATCTTCAGGGAACAAAACTTTTATAATAACAATACTGAGGAAGCTTGTAATCTTTAAAATGACTCATTCAGTATGATTAATTTACCCTTTATTTGTATCTGTATATCTAAAGGGCAAATGTCACTTCTAGACATATTATTTCAGACAGAAAATTTTATACAGAATTTTACTTTAGATGTCGGTCACATCATTTATGAGTAACAGTCATGACTGACTCATTGCATTTTCTGTCAATGCTTGGGCTTCTTCACATTTCAGAAATATCTCTTGAAGAAGAAATCTTGCTTATAGGCTGTGAAAGACATCACAGAGCTAAGTCAAGCAATGTTTCTCCAATTAAGAGAGGCTAAGTACTGCCATGTGATGAGCATTCCAAAAGTAGCCCTGCACACCTTATGTGCTGCAACAAAGCATTACAGGAACTTGCACTCAGTGCTCCAGGCAGAAATGATTTTCCGTAGGCCATGGCATAGGAAGTCCCAATACAGATATTACAAATAATGGTCCAACAGCCAGTGTGGCCATATTTGCTTCAAATCAGAGCATATAGTTAACAACAATCCCCCACAGCCATCCTGACATGAAAATCAACATGTGAAAAGGGAAGGCATCAGTCTGTCTGGTACTGAGGGCTGCCTTAGTCACTGCCCAGCACAACAGGCACCTGAACCAACAGGCAGAAAGCAAAATTATCAAGTCCTTGCAAGACTTAGTTCAGGATTTACAGTAATAACTAGGGGACGCGACAGAGAGCCCTCCCAATCAGTGTGCTGCCAAATGGATAACTCAGCAGAGACTGCAGACTGCCAAACCGTCTGCACCAAATCACTTTCTGCACCAAATCAACTGATGGCAACATGATGAATCCTGTGGGAACAACATTCACTGCCGGAATGGTGTAAAGCACAAAAGAGAAATTCTGTTAAGGAGCTTGAGGAGATGGATATTCAGATGCAGGAATCCCTAATGCAGTTTAGCCAATGGATCACCCTTGAGAGATTAAAATCTAATAATGGTAGAAGAAATTATTGTTGAAATGTAATGTTTATTGGCTGGGGCACACAAAGTGCTTAATTAATAAATATTGTATATCTTATCCTATATCTCCTTATTCAGTGTCAGAGGTTCAGCTTCTCGCTGAGACCATTGAGATTCACAGGATGGGGAAGGGGGTTGGTGAACATTTGGCTCAGGTTATTGTGTGGGGTTTCATTTCTGATGATTGGCTTGGCAGCAGCACAATGTATGAACAATTGCCTAAACTCTTCTGCTTTGTTCCCACCCTGTTTGTAGGGATCACCATCCTAGGAGAAGATGAACTCTACAGGAATGAGATTAGACTGACTGAGTGGGGTGGTGTGAGAGACTGAAAACCTGAAAGAGTTAATGTCTCAAACACTTGGCAGACGAGAAAAGAAATGTTACCATGCCAACGAGATAAGGTGCAGTGAGAGAAGAGGATCTTGTGGAGGCAGGATAGAGGTTTTCAGGGACCAACTTCCTTATCTTGGGTAACTGTCTCCAAAACCAAATTTGAGGCAGCATTGCACTTGTGTCTCTGACAAGAAGGAGGGAGGCTGAGACCACGAGACCCCTCCCAAGACCCTTTCTGAGAAGTCTGAGAATTAAAAAATGTGCCTGCAAGAGGACTATTCTATAAATAATGCAACTGAGAGGGCAGGGCATGCACCCACCAGCCAAAGAGTCCATAACAGAGACACTGCTGGGACCCTGGGTGGTGATCCAGATCTTTTTCTCCACCTGGTTACCTAGCCTTCCTTCTTCCTTTCTTCCTCTCATTGAAAGTTTTATTCCCTGCTGCCACAGGCTGTTCAGAAATATTAAAATTGTGATTATAATGGGCCATTCGACCTATCAGAAAGTTTAAGGTTTAAATGCCATAAATAAAACTTTCAAATTGATCATTTGGTGTTCTTTCACCTTAGTTTAGCCAAAGGGTATCCCAAATGTTGGCTGTCTCAGAAAGTGAAGGCAGTCCAGGACTGTCCTCTTGAGACCCAGCATTCTGTGTGAGCAAGAGAGCATGTGCAAGCATGAAAAAGATCTACTGCATTTTGGGAAAGTGCTACTGCCAATAATCCATCTGTATTTAAATAATTTCTTTATTTACCTTGACCTGCATTAAAATGCCCCAAATGATCATAGTTATGTTTGGCAACAGCCCTTTTACTGACTAAGTTCAAGGAAAAGAGTTATTTCCTCAGAGTTACACAGCCAGCCACCTGTGCATAGTTACAGCCTGGTAACTTAGAGGCTCCTTTCCAATCTTTTTAATCCATCTCCCCATAACACACAGCCTTTCCAAACCACACACAACCTGGCAACAGGCAGAAGAGGGCAAAAGTCTCATTTCTAACTTGGCACTTAATCAGATGATAACCTATGGCCTAGAGCAGGTGATCACTTCTGAAGCTCTAAATGAATTCTATTCTATATCAATTCCATGAATTGGGAAGCATCCTTAACACAGACAAAACTGGTTTTATTTTTATTCTTTTTTTTTTTTTTTTTCCTGTATGGAGCATCCACAAATACTTTCTCAGCTATAGTTAATCCACAAGTGAAACTCACCAAGTCAGTAGTGACTACTGTAACTAAAAATACTGATTTTACTTATAACTACTTGTTTTATCAGGGAGATATCTTTACCAGCCTCTTTCCTTCCCAAATTCTTGACCATCTGCCTACAACTCTGTCCATTTCTTGCTGGTGGCAATATCTTACTGTATTTCTTTGCCACGGTGTGTGTGACATTGACTAGTTATCAGTTCATTTTACAGCCTTCTTGTTTGAACTCCTGCCAATGTTCTTGTTTTTGCTACAAGCTTTGGAAAAGTTGAAAACTTGGACAGAGACATTTTTTTTCTTTCTATGCAGTCTCTCTTCCAGATGGTTGACGTTACTTTGAACAGTCTTCTCTTTTCAATTTTGAAATTATTTGGTCTGGCAGTGACTTTTATTTTGTGGTTTTTAGAGTCTACAAGCTGGATTTGTGTCCTCCCTAAACTCACCTTTGGACATCAATGAAGCTACAGCAACATTTCATAGTGTGATGATCTTGCTTCATCAGTGGGTCAAAGTTCAAAATTTTTTCTCACAAATCATGCATTTATTACTAGATTATCAACTAATATTATTGGTTCGACATAGCCAGAAGTAGAATTTTCCTGCTGTGGATAAGTGATTTGAAGTTCTTCAGGCAGTTTTATGCTCCTTATCTAATAATTATTAGGCATCTTTTGGATCTTGGAACTATGGTGTTTATTATGTAGTACAGGACACAAAACTGCATTGAGTAAGACATAGATGAGGACCTGTGTTGGGTTATTGCTCTTGCAAGGAGACACATCACGTTCTTAAAGTCAATAATGAAACTCAAATTTGTCTAACAGGTCTAACAAGAAATATTTTATCTGGATGGATATTAACAGAATTTAGAAGTTCAAAGAACAGAAAAAAATAAAAAGAACTTGTAATTTAAGAGTGTTATTTTGAAGGATCTACATGTATCTAAAAGGAATGTCATATCAGGCGTAATGTGTGGCTTAACAGTTTCTTCTTAGGCCACCTGAGCCATAAAAACTCTGATAAATAAAGCTGGTAGAATGCAACTGTAGGATCTCTATGTGTGTGCATAACATATGTATGTACATATGGGCAACTTTGCAGTTTTAGTCCACCTGAGCTATACAAGCTTCTGTAAATAAAGTTGGTAAAACATAACCATCAATTTCTGAGTAATTAATTGAAAAATCTACACTTAGTTTTGATTTTAGCTTAAGTATTAAGAACAGGCAAAGCACATGAAGACCATAAATTCTCATTCTGACTTGACTTTAGTGCTGGAGAAGCCAGTCAGCACACAGGAGAGCTGTCATGTCCTTCGGCATGAATTTTCCGATGGCAGTGAAACCAATGGGCAGAATTTAGGTCTCACTGCCATCTGTGAGAGCTTTTCCACTGACTTTTACTGAGCCAGGATTTCATCCAGGGATGTGCAATTATTGTTTCACTATATTATTTCCTCTGAACTAGATGGCTGTGGCACAGTTTTGTTTCAAAACAACAAACATGAGCAAATCAGATAATCCTTCTCCACAAAAACACAATAATTCCTCTCATCTCCAGCATAAATGTTTATTTTTTTTTTCCTTTTAAAATCCAGCCTAGAAAAATGAAAGGATAAGGAAAGAGTTCAGTATGTACAGCTTGGAAAGAGCTGTTTATACTACGGGATAACTGTGGGAACTCAGTGTGAATCTAGTAGTTATATTTAGACATTGTATTAGAAAAATATGAGAAAGAAGCATAGGCATTCAGAGTCAGCCCTCTCACAGACTATCAATTGCCTAACGTTCTTTTGCCTCAGTTCCTTCACAGGTGAAAAACAGTTTTGCCTTTGCTGATTTGCCCACTATTTCCTTAAGCACTGTGGAGCTGGTAGAGGCTCTCCCTGCCTGTGTCCACACAACACCTCCATGTTGTACAGGTGGTAGCTTCTAGGGACTGAAAAATACAAATTGTGCCTTTGAAAAGGAACCTGCATATAGGTCGAGAATTTCCCTCATCAGAATGCACGGTTAAGAAACATAGTCTAGCATGTACCTACAGTTATACTTCAGAAAAATACATGTCTAAACCTGTTATTTCCTGCACGGTAAGGGACTGACACATTTCTTAGATTATGAAAAAAACAGTTGGCTATGCAAATCAACTGCCTTTTGCACCTCATTCAGTTGTAATGACCTTTTTTCTCCAATGGAGGCAGAAACACCTGCCTGTCCACGGATCACATCTAAAAAAACCCCAAATGTAGAATTTCCCTTAAATAAGAACAAATCTTTAATTAGGCCAACATCTTTTGCAGCTGGCTTCCTGAATAGGTATTTGAAAATATATTAATATATTGGCAAGAAGCAAAAGAAATGCATTAACCCACTACTCAACTGCTTTGCAGGTAGGTTAATGTCTTCTAATTCATGAACTCCTGCACTGTAGTTCATGAACTACTGACTTGTTGTTAATCCTATTATGATTTTTCTTATCACCAGGATTCATGCATAACAAGTGACTTATGCATCTTGTTATCTTGATATTGGAATTAAGCTCTATCATGAAAAAACCCCTATTTTGCACTGCTTTGTGACTTTGATTATGTGAGATATTTCTAAGGCCATTACATTTCACAGCAGCATTTGCATTCCCCTATAATACTGAGCACCATGAAGGGATTATGCACTTACACAAAATTCCCAAAAGCAAAGTTAAGAATGACTTCAACACAAGACTGGAAGCCATCTACCATCATAATTTAGAATACAAAGTGCAGTAACTATCCTCCAGAAGTTTGTATTTACCACAGATCTTTCCCAATTACATCCAAGGTTTTCTCTCATGGACAGTATTGTGATAAAGACTCACAGACAACTTACTGTTGTAAGGTGACCCAGGATGCTGCTCCTTTCATAGTACTCAAACTCTTCTTATTCAGGACATCATGTCATGTATCAAATTTAAAAAAGGACCTTTTATTTTCTGTTCATTTGAGCAGTAAGTATTCACCCAGCATTTCCTCTGCAAACTAAAGGTGAGCAGTATACTAAAGCATGCACTACAGAGAAAAGAATGGAATTCTTTCTAATTATTAGAAATGGAATTTAATAAAAAAAGTATTAAACTCATTGTACCCTGGCCAATGAAAACAGAAACATCATATTAATATGAAAAAAATCATACAGTATGGAATATGGAAATACTTGAACAATAATTATTTTGGTTTGCTGTTATTCCTTATAACAGCTTTGAGATCACAGGTGTTGTTACAGGACTCTGACACTAAATGAAAATATTTAATTAAAAAAAATAAACAAACCACTGGATTCCAAGTTTGATAATGTTCAAGGTAAATGTAGTCATTTTATCTACTCTTTGGGTTTGGGCAGATAGTAGGTTCAGGCACAGTACACTTCTACAAATGTACTGGGAGCTCTGAATTTAAATTCAGGTCTAGCATTGGTTCTGCTGACTCCATAGCAAAGATGGGTACTATACACAGGAATTTGTAGAGAAAAAAAAAAAAAAAAAACAACAAAAAACCAACAAAACAACAAAACTCACAAACAACCGCTAAAAACCGTTCTATGTCTTCCACAGAGAAAATACAGATTGAAAGAAGTACAGACATGTCATGATCCCTGAATGGAAGCACAGTGCCCACATGGGTACACCTATAATTTAGGAAGCACTGCTATCACTGTAAATGAGATTAGGTAGTCTCAAAAAAACCACAACTAAAGACACAAAAAAGCTAATAAACCAACTACTCCCTTCACTGAGAGCTAAAAAGGACTTGTGGAGGTGTCACTGAACTACTGGCAGATAGACACAAACCCATCAGTGGGAACTGGTCTTGGTGTCACTTCCCAGGCCCCACACTGGGAATACAAGGCCATGTAAGGGATGTTTCAAAGCTGGGCTCTGAACACACCAGGAATCATTGATAGGCTATTTAAAATCAAGAGTAATAAAATAAAAGTTATTTCTACAGCACAGCTGCAACCACAGAGTGGACATAGCTGTCTAACAGGAACAATTCACCATATTCAACCTCAATGGGTCCAGATATCGGGTTCTGAAACTTTAAAGAAGGGACAAGTTCAACAGTTACCAGCAAGAAAGGGGACCATTTCATTCCCTCCACTGTGGTCAGTGCCAGCTTTGTGCCTCCCGGGGCAGAGCATGGCTCTGCAGTGTCCTGGGAAGGATCCTCAGCTCCTTCTGCAGGACAGCAATGGGGGTTAAACAGCCTTTATGGACACATATGGAGGTGCAATCCCATCCCTGCAGGCAAATAACAAGATACCTACACCCCTTCCTTTCCCACTTTTGGGAGCATTTTATTTTCCCCTATTACACGTACTATTTATTTCAAATTTCACTTCTCTGTTAAGTCCTGCATTCAGTTGCTGTGAGATTCAGTGAGATTTACAGACCTCCAGACATGGAGATATTTGACAGCACATGGGTAGGATGGATTTCAGGAGCCTGTTTTCAGTGCTAGTAGAGAATGCAGACATCTGAGCAGACTATATAAAACTACTAAGGAAAAATGTGCATTACAATTTTGAAATAAAGTCCTAGGTATCTATTTAGCCTACATAAATCTTGAGTAATATTAAATGTATTTTGAGAGAGTTTAGACAGAAGTAATAGTTTCCATAAGAATGCTATACAAGCTGAAGAATAAAATTAAGATGTAGAGTACTAAGATTCTAAAAATGGATGTTAAACCTACCCCAACGTCATCTCTTTAGCAAAGCAAGGAGGGTGAAACTAAAAAAGTCACTTCCACTTGTCATTCATCTGAGGAAGCTGTATTAACAGAGATCCCAATAGCAGGTGCAAATTGCAATATGGTTTTGATTCCACACATAGAGTGTATGCTATCACTGGGGGCTCAGCAAACGGATTGAAGGAATTGTGCAGCCATACTCTTTAAATGTTACACTCTATCAGACTTGTTAAAATTATCTGGAACATAACAAGTGCTTGATAAGTGAATCAGACCACAGCACAAATACAATGTTCTCTATGAAAAATCTCTCATTATGAAGAAAGCTGGGAAAATGCAAATATATTTGCTCTATAAAGGTAACAAACAGCATTCAAAAAACTAAATGCTATTTCTGATGTGACATTTTGTAATGAAATGATTATCTGGACAGCAAAAGGTTTTTGTGTCCTAGTTACTAAGTGTAGATAGCATTCGCTTCTGTAACTGTCAAAATCCTTTCATAGTATTTTAATTTGAAAAAGAACCTGACTTCACTGTGGATGTGTTATGATAAAGCCTAAAAAGAATTTATCTGATCAAAGAAGAATGTATTACCACCACACAGAGATTTGCTTCAAATCTTGCATAACAGCAAAAATAAATACAACCCACTTTTGTACAAAAGCAGATAATGGGAACGAAAGGAGAAAAAAAAGGGAATTTTCTTTAATAAGATTATATTTCAGAAATGAAGAGAAGAATGTTTACCCATAAATAAGTTTTATAAAGAAACCACCTAAGATGCTAATGTCTCCTAGTAACATCTGCTTGTCAAAGTCCTATGCAATCAAGTCAGCAAGTAAAGACTGACAATCTCCTGCTGTAACATATTTTGGATTATGGATTCAGCATCATTTAGAGATGTTGATTTCTAGCGGTTATGAATAAATTAAAATATAAACCAAGTTACCTAAAGAATAATTTAATTTCAAAATTCAAATAGTGTCTCAGTGATAAGTGAAAACAAAATCTGCAGCTCCATAATTGTCAATTGAGCATAGAATACATAGAATTAAAATCACTGCTGTTATCCAATAAGTTTTAAGGCAAACTGTTTAATGCAGTCATTCTATGAATGGTTCAAAATCACCAATGCATTACACAGCTCATCAGTTCTATGGCTAGACCAGCCATTTTAGAATAAATAAAACTTGAAAATTTGCTTTTCACCAGACTTCCCAAACCTGCTCCTTTTAAACCACTTAACTGTTTTTCGAGATACATTAGAAAGGTGATAAATGAAATCCAGGGTAAATATGAAGCACAAGCCAGCACGACTCAAAAGACCTAGAAATTTATGCTGAAAATGTAGGGAATAACTCTCATTGTCAGTGTAATGACAGATAGAAAATAATTTATTTTTTTTCTTGGTCAAATGTACCAGCAGCATAAATCCCTCTCTAAATTTTCCCTTTTCTGTTAGACATTTTACTTGCTTTAATAATGGAGTTTGTAGATCTCAGACACTATGCAGCAGCTTCATTAATTGTACTAGATTGAGTTCAGGTAGCCCTGTCTCCTGACCTCATCTACAACAGGAACTTTAACCAATGCCACTTCCAACAGCTCCACTTTTGAGGCTCATTCTCATTAAATAAAAGGGGAAAAAATAATAATAACAATAATAATAATTCTTTGTCCAGGAAACATTTCCCTTGAATGTGCCAGTTTGGTAGTAGTGACCCTAACTGGATAGTTAGACTGCTGCGATTTTCACTCTTTTTTCACTGCAGCCTTATGTATTTCCCTGATTCCCAAACTGTCCTATATACCCTTTGGAAATGAGACATTTCCCTGATACTCTTTTTCATCCATACATTTTATCAGTTGATCTGTAAGTAGATGCTACTCTTACATCAAATAAATTCAGGCACATTTCACATTAAAAAGAAAAATACTTAAATGGCTCAAGACACAAAAATATTTTCACCCTCTCAAAAGAGTTATTCTCAGTGAGTAACTTTAATGTTTGCAGAGACTTTCCAGTCACTTCCAAAACTTCTCTACTGTCTTCTAGACACCCAAAAAAACAGCCACTTCCAACAAATTCTTCTATCTGTGATTTCATAAGAAGAAGCACCTTCTCATTCTAGTACTTAGGAAAAACTCTAAATTCCTCACATTTAATTTGCCACAGAAACTGGGTTTTTATGGAGCACTTTGAATGAGCTGAATAATCACACACCTGCATGAAATTTCCTACAATTATAGCCTGAAAGAATCTGCATGTCAGCCAGGAATCTTGATTTAAGCAAGAAATGACTAAAAGTCTAATATTGTTCTACAAATTAGCATGAAAGAACATCAAATTAAGGGGGGAAAACAAACCAATACAAAACAGATGCCAACAGGTGCCTTTTCCAGCTTACCTATCTTGTATATGCACTGGCTCTCCTTAGTTATCAGACCCATTTGATCATTAGCACACATAAATCAAGCCTAATTATAAATTGCTGTGTTTTTAAGGAAGACAAAGGCTAACACATCAAGAGATGTCTGAGGCATGCAAATCAGTATTTATACTTGCTGTGGAATGAAAAATATAAACAGAATGGATTTGATTTGGATAGTGAGTGGCCAAGGCAAAAAAAAATATGAATCATTCCTTGTAAAAAAAATAAATTATGTTGTATCTGATAGTTCAACTCTTCAAACTACAACAGTTAATTTAGTCTTTACTCCTATCCACAGTCAGAGCTTTGCAGGAAGTTGTTTGAAGTTCCATGGGAGCAGAGTAAAGAGATTCTGCTGCATTTCCTTCGATTACCCAACACCATCACTCGGCCCTAGAGCTATTGAATGTAACTGCTAAACAAAAGGGATCTCTTCCCTCACCATTATTTCTGCTTGAGAAGGATACTATGATCTACCATGAAAGAATCTTTGAGCAAAGGGCAACTGTAAATGCTGTGATAAAGTTCAGGTTCTAATAGAGCACTGTCTCTGGTGGTCTGAAAATAACCAGATGAATCACTGTACACTCAGTGTAGCCCACAGACATGGAAACATGAATTTTCTCTCCTTTCTTCACAGGATGTAAGTTTCACAACCACTGTACAATGTGGTTTTTTGGGGGTTTTTTTGGGTTTTCTTTTTTTTTTTTTTTCAGTTTTCTGCACATTTGTGTGAGATAAGCAGTGTAGTTTTTAATGTATCAAAATAATTCATATGAGTTGTTAACAAAAAATTGTGCCTTCAGAAAGAAAAACTTGCCTCCAAACCCTTTCCCCCATAGAGCTATAAACAAAAATATGTTTCAAAAATATGTTGATATTAAACTAAGTAGATTCCTGAAATTTGAACTTCTGATCCTTTAATCCCCATTTGAAAAATGTATCTGACAACAGATACGTGCTCTGATACGGTTGTTTTTTTCTCTCTGCACTGCTATGACTATTTCAGCAATAATTCTAAGGTTCATATCTTTCTAAACTCTTACTGGATATCAGAAGACACAGTGAAGTATGTTTGGTTTAAATGCACAGCAAATTTCTGCCTCCAGAAACATGTTTCAGTATTGATCACTGAGACACTACACCTGCAACTGTGATCAATCTATAAACTGTGTTGCCTCTCAGCTTCATAAACTTGCAGAATTGTAATGAACCTCTCTTTACTCCCCTTATGTGTGAGCTCAAGAGGGTGAGTAAGCAATGAGACAGTTTTTCTTCACTTGATGTTACCACCAGCAAATCTGAGTAGTAAAAAGAAAACAGAACAGTAGATCATATATATATATATATATATATATGACATAAGGTGCTATCAAATACACAGTGTACCACTAGGAAGCAGTTGTAATAAAGAAAAGGTACGTTTCATAATAGATCTGATGGGATATTATTAAGCTACTTGAATAGCTTTTGGAATGGCTAAAAATATTGACAAATCATTGCAAGCACAACAGCCATGACATTATTTTCTCTATCACCTGGCCATGACCTGCCTCACCGGGGGCTCTGTCTGACCCTATTTACCCTCACTGGGCCTGATCCTGGCCTTGTGCCATTCCCATGGGGTGCCTGGTGGGGGCTGCCCCCACCCCCAGCCTGTTCTGCTCCATTGCTGGGGCAGCAGGACAGGTCATGTCACCCCAATGGTCCCCACAGCTCCAGGTCCCCAGGGAGGAGCTGACTCTCATTGCAATCCCATGGTCTCAAAAGTGCAACTTTTTTTTTTTTTTTTTTTTTTTTTTTTTTTTTAATTAGGTAAAATATAAGAAACATGATTTGAAAATTTCATTGGCTCTTTCCCTAAACGATTTTTTCATTTTAAGATTAATGAAGTGACCCCTTTTTCACTACTTAGAATAAACTAACTCCTAAGCATCTGTAATTGCCATGCTACAAGCATTACCTATGAGCATAACCTCTCACATTACCTACAGAAGAATTTCCTGCTTAGGTCAAAGGAATGTCCTTTCTTAATACTACTCATGTTTTATAGGAACTCTGAAAGAATTATTTCTTGTCCATATGCCCATGTGATACCACATGATCTCAGGAGATAATTGAGACAGATGTGTTTTACACTAATTGCTTTGGAAGTTCTCTGACACTGAAGGTCTGTAGTTATCTGCCAATTCTCCAAACCCCCTAAATAAGTGCTCAACAAATGAACTTTTCTCTATAAAAACCCAGCATGGAATTACCAGGAAGAATTATCACTCAATCCCCAATCTGTCTTCATAACTATGGGGTGTTCTCGAGGTCACTGCCCTTCAGACTGCACTTCTATTTGTTCTAATAGCCAGGCAAGGCTCTGGTCTGGTTTTAAGGGTGAGGTCACATCCCTTCTCCATCTCTTGCACCTGACCATATCTCAGGGATCCTGCTGGAGTCCTGGTGCTGCACTGCTGAGAGATCACTGGAGCACACACAGAGCAGCTCCTCTCCTTGCTGGGAACTGACCTGGGGCCAAGAAGAGAAAAAAGTATGTGATAAGGGGAACCACCAGAAGACTGTGTCTTGCCTGGAATCTATAACCACCTATGTTTTGTTGTAGCTTTTCTCTGTCAGACAGGCGGCTTCGAGAATAAGACAACCAAATAAAAGATACAGGGAGAGACAATATCTTTGATTTGATTTAAATGAAAAAAGTGAAGAAACATTTGTGTGCACAGTTCCTTAACCAGAGTAAACCTTCCAAAGAGTACAAATTTGAAGCTAAAACTAGTATTAGAATCAATAGCCTGTAGTCAACCTAGAATCAAACGCAGATTAACAAAAAAAAAAAAAAGCACAGATCAAAGATT
The DNA here is from genome assembly GCF_965231275.1 of Zosterops lateralis. Lineage (NCBI taxonomy): Eukaryota > Metazoa > Chordata > Aves > Passeriformes > Zosteropidae > Zosterops > Zosterops lateralis. The sequence goes on from NC_139772.1 coordinate 9,349,753, forward strand.
ATGAAAAAACCTAGTCTTGCTAGGTGCTAAATACTCATATAAGTTAACTATAGCAACAAAATTATCCTTCTGTATTTTTTAAGCTCTCAGAGCATGTCTCAAGGACAATTGATTTAATATTGCTCTCAGCTTTTGCTGGATACCATGTCCTCTGTTACACATCGCCCCAATTAGACATCTTCATTTTCACCTTCATGCCTGTTGGTTTGGACCCTTAGGCACTGGTTTCATTCATGTAGGTCAGTTGGTGTAAAAGCAACACGCTGCTGTCAACAGCCAAATGTTCTCTGATGCATGAATCAATCTGCCTCTCTTTTTACATATGTGTATATGGGCACACACAAAAATTCCTATTTCTTTCTCTGTACCAACAAGACATACAGTGCTCCATGTGCACAGATACACATCCCTATGGCAGAAATCAGTTATTCTCCATAATAGCCATAAGATAATATCCCTAAGGTAATTATCTCTGCAGCCAGCAACTAAATGCATCATCTTGCCAGAAGAAAGACTATGACATATACCATAATCTGAAAAGTATTATCTTCAGTGTTTTAATCAATGTTAACATTAGCAGCACTCATCTCTGGCAAAGCATGAAACTATTGACCCCCTAAAGACCTATGGCAAGATGTATCAGTATTTTATCCTGGAAATTAATTTGTGTTTGCTCCTAATTAAAATACGTGTGACAGGTCTCTAGCATTAACCCCAGCTGTAATCAAGCTGTGGATTGTGCCTTTCCCTTGCAAAATTTCCAGAATAAACCCAGGGACAATGGTAGTACAGGAATGAATCAGCTAGAAATCCCATGTAATTCATTAAGGGAGAAAATCAATGTCACGCAGATGTAAAGAGACATGAGTTGGTTCTGCAATGTCTCTCAAAGGAATTTGAAAAGAAAAAGAAACTTTGAAAGAAAAATATCAGACAAGTGCAAAGAAGCAAATTATTCCCAGTGGACTTGACAGGACTCTATGCCTGAGTTTAAGTTCAGAGAATATTATGAAGTAAAATCTGCATTTTTCTCTTGTCTCTTAGGGGCAATCTTCACTCTCTGTAATATCTTTAATCTTAAATCTTCTACAATCCAAAATATGTCCTATTTTTAAATTATATTTTCTGGGGACTGTCTCATAGTTGCTGAAGTATGACCTCCAATGTGGTTCACACTCTGGGATTATCCTATATTATCTACTAGGATTTCAGCCATGGCATCCGAGTGGAGTAGGTGCCTTCTGGGGTTATCCCACCTACCCATAAAGCAGGTCCTGTCCCAATCCACTTTATGCCTTTTCCTTGGAAAACAAATCATTAGTGTAACAGAAAACACTGGATCAAACCCGTCCCCTCCAAAAAGGGCAGTAAGTCCCATCTTGTCCCATTCCACTATCTTTCCCCTTGTTTTTCTTAGCCAAAGAAAATAATAAGAGGATGTGTCCTTCATTTCCAATCTTTGTCAGGAGACAGCAGACAACCCTTAACCCTTTCCAGGAATTTTACTCTAAGATCCAAGGGTTACAGTTAAATTGCTATGGACTATAGATCTTCTTTTCACTCAGTTTACTGCAACTCAGCTGACAGGTGATGATCTAATAAAACAGAGTATATAAAAATATGGAAATGGCTCTAAAGAAGTGAAAACCTTTCATTGTAGCCAGATAAATTGAAATGCCAAAACATTAGAAGCTATTTGTGAAAAATCTTAACTTATCTCCAATCTCCAACTTTATTGCGGGGAGATATAGCTTTGAGCCTGGAGTAAGGGGAAAAGAAAATGCCTATAAGCATCCTCAGAGACACTTTTTTAATATATTTTTTTTTTTTTTTTTTTTTTTTTTTTTTTTTTTTTTTTTTTGGTAGGAAAGAAGGGCTACAGCTGAACCTTAAAATATTTTGGGATGGTTGGTTGTGTTGTGTTGTTTGGTCTTCCTCCACTCCTCTCCCACTGCTATCAGAGAGCAATGAAATCCTCCTCCAAACAAAATGCAGAATGACACTGCCTGAATCAGGGCACTGTGACTCTCCCATGTCCCCAGCTTGGACAGAGCCTCTCCAGAGGAGAGGTGATGATGTGAAGCTCTGTTTTCATGGGGACCTGGCTCCTCTGGAGAGACCAGCAGTGGTCTCTGCACCCCCTGTGCCCACAGAAAGCCTCACGCTGAACAACTATGAGACCTCACAGTCAAGCTTCTGTAACTTTTCAGCTCCAATATTTTTTGCCAAATTCTTTCCATTTTCTTCATCCATTTATCTTCCCTCTGACAAAGAAGTAATTTAAGATAAAACTACATTTTAAGAGAGTACCAGGCCAGGTGAGATGAAAAGCAGTTATGATTCTAGGGTGAGCTTTGGCTGCTATCAGTTCTACTGTGATGATAATGTTGGTGTTCATGATACCACCTGCAGCTTGTGTGATAGACATGATTGTATATTTTCTTTTGAGATACCCTAGAAATGTTGTGTTTTTCCTGGCCACATAACATGACTGCCAATTCTCTCAACCTCCCTGGAATCAAATCAAATTGAGAGACAGTGACCTTTCTACTGGAGAGAAGGGGAGTATGAATAGGAAGGAATAAAGAATAATATGTAGTAAATCTCATGAAACATAGAATTACTTCTTGTAAGAGTAGCTACCACTACCCCTTGAAAAAGGTTCTGGTACCCTTTTTCACACTACCAAACTTAACTTCCAAGTGATCTTTATTGAAATCAGTGGGGTTAGTCAAGGAGTAATAAAAAAGGGATTTGGAAAAAAAGGTTGCTGAAGCCAGTTCATCTCTGCTAAATTTTTTTATTTAACTACACATATAACAAGTATTTTTTTGACCCTTTTCTTTTGTCCATTAGGTATATTTTCATGAAAATAAGTGTACTGTAAATAACATAATCCCATAATTCTATATTTTAACACATATTTAATTAGTTAAGTATAATTAATTTTTTATGTTTTATATAGGAAAAAAATTTCAGTGTAATACTGCAATAAATTTGCCAATGCTAAAATATTACACAAATTTATCTGAGAATTCTAAACATTGCACAGCAGTCTTAACCAGTAATATAATAATGAAGAATATTCATATAATTCTATCCAAAGTCCGTGATAAGAATTCTGGAAAATATAATCCCACTGTGTCACACCAGTTACCACTGAAAAATACTACTTACAACCTCTGGTCTCTAATGAAACATTACTGACATATAAAGGGGGTGATAAATATAATGATATTTTCTTTCATAGGCTTTGATTTACAAATGAGATCAAGATGAATGTTCATATTATAAAATGCAGTTGCTAATAAATATTAAGTATCAACAGAGTGTAAAGAACAATTACATTAGGCTGAACAAAAGCTACCAAGGATTTAACCACAAGAAGCAATAGTAGACTCATGCTTAAATCAGCTGAAGGAATTATCTTGCCCTTTCCACTATATCAAATGAAAAAGGAATCTGGAATACAAAGCATAATTTCAAAGCAGAGTAAATTTTCTGCTGCTTCGTATTTCACTGACTTCAATAGAATTAAGCTGGCTGGGAATTTATTTTCTCTGTTTAACTGGTTGGGAAGGGTGAGGACTCAGCTCTTCCTGAGGACTTGAAGTGTGGAAGTGGAGTTGTTACCTGGTTAGGGACCCCCTTCTGGTTTCAGTTTCTCTCAGGCAATTTCAGTGCTCATGTAAGATCATACACAGGCTTATCTGTAGCACCAACAGCAATAAACTGATGCATTAATGCAGACATTGACTGAAATACAAATATAAACTGTGCTTCCACCTCTCTTGCAATCATTTACCACCGTATTTAATCTTAGTCATTAACAAATTAAGAACTAAGGGACAGGCTTGCACCTGGAGAGTTGAAATATTGCCTTGACTTCAATGGAACTTGACTGTCTTAGAGTGGCACCAACTCTCTCCTGGACTGAGATTTTTCAGAAAGCAAACAAAGCAAATAAAATATGCTTTTCAAGTCACAACTCTAAAATATATCCTGTAAATCAATTTTTCTTTTCTCCCTCAGGAACTGAAATTTTGAGACTACAAAAGTGTCAGCTTTTAACAAATATTAACCTTTTAATTCCAGTCTCCCTTTCTAGAGGGTGGCTGCTGGGGTGATATGAAATAGTGATGGACTATCCATCACACAGCTTCTGCCTATGGGTCATTGCACAGCCTTAAACAACCACAGAAACCAAAAGATAAATCTTTTGATGAAATACCTGAATTCTTTAGAGACACTTTGCGCTAATGCCCGTGTTTATCCCAGAGTGGTTTCTCTGCTGTCAGCAGAAGCAAAGAGTGTTTATAATGCAGTTTGCATCAGGACTGAAACACAGCTCCATCGGCTGAATCTGAGCAAAGCCAGCAAAGCACCTGGAGACTATTTTGTCTGCATTATTCACAGTGCAGAGCTCAACACCCAATGTCAGAGTTCAGCAGCGAGCGTCCACATATAGAACACCAGGCTCTTTTTGAGATATTGAAATTTGGAGTGATGCATTTATCTCGGGTATTAGAAGCATTTATATTGCTGTATTACCAAAGAGGATAGCGCCAAATAGCAGCCTTCAGGCTCTCAGAGGTCTGTAAAGAGATGTGGTTATACAGAGGATTAAAGAAGAAACTCTCTGTACAGAAAGGGTTTGCTACATGCCCAGCCTGGCTTTTGGAGAAAACACACACAGGAGGATGAAGTTTGCTTGTTCTGTGATATTTTATCTAACAAATTGCAATCTCACAGTGAAAATGAAAGGCCAGAGGACTTCAGCAGTGTTATGTTCTGCATTTGGGGAATGAACACAAAGTGAGGGAAAAGGGCATTTCATTTGGTGACAACACTAACCAATACATCTGGAGGATTTTGTGACAGTACAGCGTGAGGATCCTCACTCCCTTTGCCTTGCATCAATTTACATGAATACCATATTTTCACTGGTGGTCCCCAGATTTCTGTGGGATCCTGCCATCTGTCCACAGGAACGTGACTTTTTGTCCAGGTCTTGGAATAGGTTCTTCTGTTCTTGTGTTTCAAAAACCCAGGAAAAGAAATAAAAGCAGCATAAAAATGAAATATAAATAAACCAATACCCACACAAATTTAAGGAAAATATAGTTTGGAGACCCTGACAATACTGCCTGTCATGGATGCATCTCTTACAACGCCTTCACCACAAGAACTCTTGACAACTTCAGTTCTCTTACTTGTGAGCTTGCACATTACTCACAAGAAAAGGCTCTTGACAGTTAAATATATTACATACAGAGTCTTTGTACTAGGAATCCAAGTTGCATCCCCCCACCCTCTTTTTTTTTCTTCTCCCTCCCCTTTATCAAACAGTACTATTGAGGGAGCAAAAGCCCCTAAGATACTAAATCTTCCGACCATGAAGGGAAATGGAATGGTTTTCTAATGGAGTCTATCTGAGTGCCTCTGGCTTTTAGAACCTGTCTTTAAAGTCTGCTTACTGAGGCATAGATGACCACTCAAACACAGACAGATTTGTCACTTTGGTTTTCAGGACACCCATCCTATAAAGACCACAAGGTAATTGCGAGGACTTTAGTGGCCAGACATTCCCTTGCTATTCATGAGGTTCTTGAATTGGATTTAATTTCATGCCAGATTTGGCTCTATCAATGGAAGACCAGCTCAAATGATTTCACAAGAAATGCTCAAATAACACCACTCATTGTTACAAATCTTTTTATGCTCTATAATGCAGAGCAAGTAGAGATGTTCTGACTGTAAAAATCAAAGTATAGCTACTATTGTCCCAATGACTACTGTAAATATTTTGAGGTATACAGTTAAGGATATACTTTTACAGAAAAAAAAAAATCAACTCCAAAACAAAGACTTGGCTAAAAAGCCACCCTTTCTCAACATTCATAGCTAGATTGTCATCTGGCTCAATAAGATTTATTCAAAAACTTCCCTGGTTTTATATCTGCTGCCATAATAAATGGTGCAAATTGGTTCCATGAAACCAGCTGCAGAATTATTCTGATTTACACCACCTCCCCCACAGCAGGAATGTTAATAATCATATTATATTTGGTTCCTTTCCTGAGTCTGGTTAAAACTTGGAAGAACAAACATGGATTATGCCAGTTGAAGACTGGCACCCAATAAAATGCTGAATTGAACAACATAACAGCCACTATTTCTGTGCTCTCCAGGAAAGAAACAGCACATTATGTTATTATAGTACAATGCTAGATTTTTTTAAATGCCTGCAGTCATAACTCCTGAAATATTTAAAACTGTTCTACTTCATCAAGGCACTCAGACTGTAGGCATGAAACAAATAAGGTGTCTGGAGCATTGTTGTGTCTTAGTTCCACTTGCTGCTACCAGAAAACCCTGTGAGTGGCTCTTGTATTTAGACACAAATGCTTCAGGATTTGACAGTGTTTGCATGTTCCCGAATCCCATAAGATGCACTAGACATGAGTGATTTCAAACCCACTTAAAGTGTAGATTCAGAAACTTGAATTCAAACATTTTTAAAGAAGAGCAGAATGCAAAAAAAGATAAACTCAAAGAAGGACCAGGAAACAAAATGCATTAAAGAGCAAACAGAATGGAAACAGAGAAAATATGTGAAAAAAAAAATCAATGGAAGAATCTAATTTCTTCTTCCTTCTTCCTGCCAATACAGTTTTAGAGATGATACTTACTCAAGTCTTTCCTCAAAAAGGACATCAGAGAAAAAATGAACTGAGCGTACAGGTAATACAAAATAATAACTATGAAAGAAAAAGGGTTCACGAATTTCACCTGGCTTCAAAACTTGAAAAGAGCTCAAAAGGTTCAATAATATTGAAATAACAATAAATTGCAATAGTATAGGGGAAGGAATTTCATTCCACAGAAGAGAAAACAATTCACGTTTAGATTTATATTTAAATTAACTAGCATTGTAATACAAAGTTGCATTTATTCACATATAGAGTCTTTATTTCAACTTGTGCAAGTCTGTCAAGAAAAAAACATCTGGGTTTCATCTGTGATGAAGCAAACATAGTTATGAGTCTATTTTAAACACATTTAACACACACTGCAGACATGAAGCCTCCAGAAAAATAAAATCCCACTGGATATCTTCATAAAAATCTACCTGGTTGTTTTCCACAAGGATTCTTATGAGTCATTACAAGCTTCTATGAAGCTGACAGGAGTTTTTTGTTTGCTGGTTTTTTTAAGTCAAACAGAACAGAATGTTCTCAGTAGCTCTTCTCTTAAGTGACAATACAACACCAGGAAAAGAAAAAAGGATTAAATCAGACTGTCTTATCTTCAGTCTTACTGGAAAATTAGAGATTAAAATGAAGGTCAAACTATGTGCAAACAAAAAAGTGTCTCCTCTCTACAAAAATAATGTAAATTATCAGAATAAAAAATTAAGATGGGTTCCCTACACTGTGTTCTACAAAGAACTGAAACCACAGCCAAAAACATAGTAAATGGAATTCAAGCTGCATCCAAGAATCCATTATTGGCCTGGGCACACAAGCACACAAAAGCAGAGAAATTACTATTATATAACCATTGAGAAATGGAAAAATTATTATTTTGGTCAGAAACAAGTAAAATTCTAATTTATTTAGAGAACATTGGCCGAGAACTTGAACAGAGTAAAAAGAAGCTAGATGCCCACATTCCCCTGAATTTTAACAGCATTTAGGTTCCTTTGAGAAGCCAAGACAACACTTTCAATTAAAGTATTTTACATAATGATTTTATGGCTTGATCATAAGACAACTCCCACTGCATTTAGTAAATTTGAGGGCAGTCACCATCTCTAAACACCTGACCAAGAAAACCCCAAACCATAAAATTTCTGTTTCCTTCTCCATGGATTTAAAATAAAATCCCAGAACTAGCCACCACCACCACCCAACCCCCCCCCCAAAAAAAAAAAAAAAACAAAAAAAAACCCCAAACAACCAAAGACAACCCCAAATGAATGAACAAACAAAAAATCCTCAAACAATTGTACATTGTGACGTTATCAAATGCTGCACAAGTTCAAAATTAAAATATTGTCATTAACTGCTCATCAAATACATGAAGCAATGTTTCACATACAGGTGGTGGAAAGTATGTGAAATTTGATGTCTACAATGACAGATTTTTGATTCCTCTTGACCCCTATTTTTAAAATAAATGAGTAAATAATGTGCCCTTCAGCTGGAAAACTTGAGCTAGAAATTGTCTTTGAGGGCTTAGGAATTGGTGGGGCCTCTAGCAATGAGGAGGTTCTTGAGTAAATGCTTTGTCCATGTTCATATACTTAACCCTGACTAAGTGCATGTTATAAGCAGATGTTTTAAGCAAGTGTTTAAAATTTTCTCTCCATAAGAGGCAGGGATCTCTATATAATGCATTTAGATGTGAGAGCAGTGGGATAACAACACTGCCCATGGTACAGTAGGATTCTATGTCCAAGTTATGCAGAAGTAGCATGGTTATTTACCATCCCAAAGAAGTAAAAACGGAGTATGGAGTAATTTTATTTTTCACATGGATTAGCATTCTGTCATATATAACTGTCAATTACTTTAAAATCCTAGAAGATACAATTAAGGCACATAAAACTACCACCTGCCACTCAGTCTAGATGTTAACTCAACCATGATGACATTATGGTTATGATACAATAATACTGCAAAAATAGAATTACTGATAGGCTGCCTAACCTGAGCAGCAACTGAATTTAAACAGGTTTCAAAGCACCTGGGTTTAAATACTGTCAATGTGTATTGAAGAGCTTTCTTCATTATTTACTGTATTTGAAAAAGTTCAAACTCTCAAATGAGCCTCTCTATAGTTCCCTCCCATCCCACCCAGTTTGGATGCTGGGTTATCTCAAACTCCAAGTGAGATCAGCAGAACCTGTTTTTGCAGGGCTTGCCATGGGAAGCTCCTGGCAGATTCACTTGCAGCCATTTTTTCAGGACTAAAATGATTTCATTCAAAGCACATCTTGGAGAAGGTTTAAATAGCTACAATATAAAATTTTCCACATCTTTTGGATTTTCAAATGCAGTGAAATAGCAACTGTTCTTCTAAGTCATAAGTTATGTCCATTTAGCATGACTCCTCTTCCATAGAAAAGCTGAATTTCCAGAGGGAATACCAATCTAATGTCCAAGCCAGGCAGCAGAACACGAGAGTTGAAATAAAAATCAATACAGAGCCATACAGATGCTAAAGTACACTGAAAATAAAATTGTTTTCCACTGTAAATGTAATTTAAAAATCTAACATATTCAATATATTTGATATTGATTATGTTAGCAGTATTTCTGAAGGCTAATAGATACAATGTACTATTTGTACTGAAGTACAATACTGCTTTTGTTGTCCTAGCAACAGCCAGGAAAGAATGATCTCACAAATCAAATTCAATGGGAATGCAGTGCTTTACAGAAAAAGACAACTAAATGATCTTAAAAGTGTATTTTTAAGTTGCCATCTTTATGAACTCAAATCTGCCCTTTCCAAACTGAGGTCATTCTAAGGAGTAGGTAGAATGGGTAGCATGAAACTATATTGTAATGAAGAGAAGGTAGAATGAAACTGAATTACTAGACCAGAATATTTTGCATATCTGCTCAATTTCCTCTGGCTACAGTTGTCTATGACAATTCCCATCCCATGCTGTGGCCAGTGCATCATAGAGGGGACTATTTCTATCAGGAGGTATGAAAGCAAATCTTAGAAGGTACTTTGTGGGGGGGTTTTTTGTTTGTTTTTGGTTGGTTGTGTTTGTTTTGTTTTGTTTTGTTTTGCTTTGTTTTGCTTTGTTTTGTTTGGGGGGGTAGGGGGAGGGGTTGGGTTGGCTGTTTTTTGCTGCAGTCTCAAGACAGTCCCATGGGAGGGGCAGAGAGGGGACTGGCCCTGTGAGACATTGCCCAGAGCACCAACAGTCCAGGGTGTTGTACTTCTTGGAGACATGTCAGTCTCTTTGATGTATAGAAAAGGAACTAGAGAACTGCATCCCCAGCCAGCCCCACAACATGATTTCATGATGCTGCAATCTCTGAACACCCCCCTGACCTCCCTCACTCTGTGCTTTAGAGCAGAACCACATTTGTCCCCTCAAGCCAGGTCCTACTGCAAGTACTGACTGCAGTAAGAGCATTTTCATTTACACCAAGTCTTACAACATGTTTATTCTATGAGCATCTTCAACAAGAATCATCTAAGGACAAGAAAGGGAATAGGTAAACATATTTCAAGATCCATATGAAATTGGAATGAACCAGGGAACAAAAATAAATCATGGTAGGCCTTGAAGAAAATGGGAGGAATAAGTTTACCAGATTTATGGTAAACTGCATTTCCCTGTAGTCTCAAATATTTATGTTGGATTGTATCTGAGATCAGATCTAATCTAGAAACTGAAAAAAATAACACACTATTAACCCTTCTGAAAAAGATTTACTGTTCTTTGGTCAGTCAAACCAAGAAAATAACACTTGATTATGCATTATGTTCCAGAATACTCAGTGAAATCAGATGTGAGCAAACAATGAGTATTCCTTTCAAAGCTGGTAATCATTTATCATTTCACCAATAGAATGTCTGTATGTAGAATTGCAAGAGCAAAATTATATAAATATATTTTATATATTTAAAAGGATATAAATATATTTTAAATGAAGGTCTGTTAAGTATTTGAATAATTCTAAAAAAAACCCCAAAATATAAAAACACACCACAAAACCAAACTGGATTGTTTTTAGAGCTTTTGAGAGTTCAAACACCATTTAGAAAATCATAAATATCAAGGGTTTAAAATAGATTAATTTGGAGTACTAATTCCCCTGTTACTATCTCATGTAATGATAAGATAATCAGGTATAAATATAGTGAAAAGTACACACATTTTTATACATCATTGTGAGGGACTATCAACAACCTGGGGGTATGTTCAAATCAGAGAGTGAAAAAAATAATCTAAAATATTGGAGCTGTGCATATTCTACTTCCTGGAGAAGATACCAAATCAGATGTAAATATCCTTTCAATATATATTTTTTAACATGCTCAGTTTTGCCCTATCTTTACCACACAGAAATTAATATATCTGATTTGGGGACCTTTAATTTACTTTAGGGGTTGGTTTCTTGTTTTGTTTTCTTTTTTTCATTGATCAGTGTGAACTTCTTCCAAAATCCTCATGTTGAATTCATTTAGCTATTGCTTACATTGTCCTTTCTTGTTATCTGAATTATCACTGTCGTATACAGCATGTTATTTTATAGCAGCAGTCTCCATTTATTATGCAAATTTCTTTCATTCCTGTATTTACAGCAGATTCTTTAATTATTTTTTAAAATAATGTAAATAATCAAAATTTTTTCAATTTAAATTTTACAGTACAAGCATAATAAATGAACAGTCACATAATCTGAAAAGAAAACTGGTTTAAGAAATCTCTCAAGATGGGGGGAGACTGCTTTTCCTAGATAGCTTTTGAATCCTTTTCCTTTTTTTTTTTTTTTAAACACTGAATCAAAACCTGAATGTCCATGTGCAACCTCCCCAGCTACACTGAAGCCTCAATTACACTGATCATGCAAGTCCAGAATACAAATTCGTCAAGGCCTGCTGGAAATTGCAAGAAGGACACAGCAAGTCAGATGGGAAAATAGCAATGCTGTAGTTTGTCCAAAGTCACTGCAATGATCCATCAGCTATGAATTTTCACAAATACCAAGAAATTCAGCAGTAGCTATTTTAGTGCTAAAGTGCAAGACTCAGGGAGATGAAATAGATGATGCTGAAAAAAAATTCTTTTGTCCATGGACAGTGATAGTAATTTAGTGTAAGTCATATCGCTGCAGACAAACATCCCTGTGTAATGCAGAATACTTTCATCAAGCAAAATGTGACTTTATCTCAACCTAATCTCCAGGTCATGTCACCTCAGGGAAACCTCAGCTGAGCAATACTTTATTTTGCTTTTCAGCTCCAGATTCAGCTTCACGTTAACATGGTGGGTAAAGACAGACAAAAGCAAACAAAATACTGAAATTTGGTTGTAAAATACATATCCTATTCTTACACTAAGCAAGATATATTTTCAGCTGGATTATGGCTATAAACCTATGGATGTAATTTTGGAAATATAACAAAAATGATAGATTTTCCTAATGCCTTGTTCACATAATGAAGCTGTGCAAAAGTTGAAGAAACAATATAAAAATACTCTTTAAAGATATGAAGCTAATTCTTCATTTGTAACTATCCCTATTCAATACAAAAGAGGCCTCACTCTCACTTAGCTAGTAATGGGTTAGAGATTACTTAAGTGTAAAAATAAATATCCACAAGGGAGATGTGCTGTAATAATAGAGCTATTTGGCAATGTCAATATTATTATGCAAGTACAATGAAAAAAAAAAAATTAAAATCCCCACCTAAGAAGCCTGCAGTACCTCTGGACATTAAGAAATATACCTGAGTGCTGTATTTGCTAGTCAGCAGCAGACAGAACTGTGGGGAGCACACCAGTTTGTGGGAAAAGTAATTTCTGACTCCAAAGCTTTACTGGTTTGTACTTAACAGCAGCTCTAGGATATTTCTGTAGAATTCCTCACTCTCACACATTGTGTGTCACTAGTGGCAATTAGGTATTTTGCTTGAAGAGAGGAGACTGCAGCACACAAACTCATTTTAGCCCACTTCCCAGAAGGGAATGCGGGGGGGAGAAATGTGAGAGCTTTAAAATAAACAAACAGAAAACAGATGGCAATTTCAAAAGTATTCAAAATGGGAGAATTGCTGCAAGGTTGAAGTCAAAATAAGCTCATGTACAAAGTCCCCTCCCTCACCCAAAGAGCAAGTCTTGCTAACTCCAGAGAAATAGAAGTGAATCCATTCCCACTCAGCCCAGAGAGCCAGTGAGACCAAACAGACCCTCCCAAGGCTCCAGAGGAGAGATGGGCTCATCCCCACAGGTACCAGCCAAGCCTTGTGTTGCCTTGGTATCACCCATATGTCTTCCTGTCACTTCTGCACAGGCTGAGAATGGAATGCAAAGAGGAAACTGTTCAGCAGAGTATTAGCCTGCATTTATCCACAAAATGAAAGACTGTACTGGAGTCAACATTCTACAGGAAAAGCCTTGCCCCAAATTTATTGTGATCCCGAGCTGGTTATTCTAGCTAAGAGAAAGATTCACAGATCTCAAGTCAACAGAGGCCAAATCCATCCCCATCCAATATTAGGCAACACTTAGATTATGAGCTAGAAGATGAAAGTATTTATTAAAAGTCAATATGCATATTTATAGCAGCTATTATGACAGGCATCTTAAGACACTGAATAGTAAAATTAGACACTTAAAATAATTTAAACCAATTAAATGGAGCTCATTTAAACCAATTAGAATACTCCAGTAAGTAAAAAGGTCATCAATCTCTCTTTAAACACACCAAAGGAGAGCCTAACGCTCGAAGTCAGAAAATCTAGAAAGTTTGAGGCAACTTTTCTCTCCACTTTGAGCATTTCTGTCACAAACACCTAAATCAGACAGGAGCTCACACACTTGTCAGCAGGAGGAAACACAGGGTTCCACAACCTCCAACAGGATAAGGGGCATAAAGAGGGAAGATGCCTGATTTGCCCATGTTAACTCAAGTCTATGTGCCTTCTTGGTTTGGTTTATCGACAGTATTACATCAGCTGAACAAAACATTTTGCGGCACACTTCAATAGGGAGTTTGGCCTGACTCAATATATTGCCTTTATCCTCTCCACAAGTCAGTGACACATAATTGTCCACTGACAAGTGCCACTTTTAAGTCTCAGTTATTTATTATGTCTTACACATATTCTTGGTTAGGAAGGAAAAATATCAAGAAAGACACAAAAAATTTGACACTGAACCCATCTCAAAACTAGGAAAAAGAGAAACAGCTGCTCTTGGTTTAGTCTGGCATGTTCTCTACCACTGGCAGCTGCTGAACCTGCTGTGCTGCTTTGCTCAGCAAAAACAGGGTACTAACATAATAGAACAGAAATAGGTTCACAGAAGTGAAACAATCAGACTCACTGGAATGCTCAAATGTGGTCCAAGTGCAAGCTAAGCCAACACACAAAGACAGTTGGGGAAAAAGAATGCAAAGGAGCAGAACTTGGAAAGATGCATAAGGACAAAGGCAAAAGGAATTTAGCAGATCAAAAGATCCTGCCCCCAAGTCTTGTACTGCACACAATGAAGATGTTCCCATGATGCAATGACTAATGCAGCTTCATAACCCCTCAAATGCCTTTTATCCATTCTACGTCTTGAGCAACTGGGACAACCTGGCAGAATCAGCAAGTCAGAGAATAGAATTTGTCTCTTTCATAACTTACACTGTAAAACATATTTCTGATGCAGCTGTAATTTGAAAGTTCCTTGCTTTAGCCATAAAGTCCACTGTACATAAAGGAGAGCTCTTGCTAAACCATTTTTCATTCTCAGGAAGAGAATCTTATTTAAGCTGAGTGATGTTAAAACACTAATGTTGAATAAATATGCCAATAAAGTAACAGAAAGCTCAGTATTTCAGCCTTGTGCTTTGCAGCATACAATTTCCTCGGTTGTATTCTTATTTTTTCATAGAAACGTCCTATGGCGGCTGCCTGGAATACACAGCAAGTTGCTCATCCCACTACTAGAGCACTTAATATGACCACAAATATAAGCACAGAAGTGATATCTAAATAAACCAATTTACAGCACAATTTACATTGATTTCAACCACCAAGGCCTGTCAAATACTTACATTATAAAGCAGTTTAAGTCCTAGTGCTGGCTTTACTTAGGCAATTAGTTCAAATAGCACAGCCACCAGTTTTAGCCAAAACTTAACTGAGAATCCCTGGATGCCATCTCTGTCTATATAAAATTGGGCAAGATGCAAGCTATGGAGAGGGATGAATGATGATTCCTTCTTTAGGAGTATGTGTGCACATATGCTGTGTGTTGGAGAGACAGACTGAGTACAGAAAACTGTCACAACAAGCAGAAAATGACAATGTAACATGGTATTGATCAAGGAGATTTAAATACCAAAGCAAGAATGAAAGTCACAGTGCAAAATGCTAGGGTGCTATACAAGTTAGGTCATACTAATGAATATGGACAGATATAGAACTCCTCCTAAATAATCACCTCATTTGCACTGATATTGTTTCATCCCGGCACCACAATCAAAGGAAATAGACCGAGATCCCCAGATCAGCACACAGGAACCAACTAGACTATATAAATATGCATAAAAGATGAGAAGATGGTGTACTACACAACGAAATTCTGGCAGCACTCAGTGCCTACCTAGCAGTTTGCAGATTTTAATATTTGCCCTAATGAAGAAATAAATAATTAAGTGAACTAGCTATGTTCAAATTGTTTAGAGACCTATAGCAAAGATCCCTATGTTTCCCTTCCCGGATTGGATAGTCTATGATTCTATGCTTAGACTACACCTGACCAAAATGCAATGCATTGCTGGATGGTTGACAAACAAACCAACATAATTCAAGAATAGAAGCAAACCCTGCTTTTGCTCACATTAAAAGGCAATATTTTCAAGAAAGAAGAACACCAAGGGTTTCAGGAAAGTGTGTAAAATAGCATCAGCTAAAAACAAAATTCACAATGTTTTACAGCAATTGGTCAGCATTGCAATTGCTTCTCATCTGAGAGCTTTTAGCAGATAAAACTCTATGGGCTTCTGTGACAGAGCTGGCTTTAATCAAACAAGACTGGAGTAGGAATTAATCATTTTTTCCTACCTTCACCTCTTTGACACCACATAACTGACTTGCCTTCAGTAGAGATGCTCCTGATTTTACATCAGCTGACAAAAGATGGAAGGGAGGTTGAATCCAGCTGAGTGAATTCTGGAACAGATGGATTTAAAAAAGCTTTAACTCACCACCCATTCAGCCTATATCATCAACCACTATCAACTATGATCTCATCAGCACTTGACACCCCTAATACATCATGAAGGACAAAATGATGCATGTATTCACAGGTATTGAAGGCTGTATTTTCTGTCTGGATGATTTTAGGAAATCATGAGAATTGATGTAGATAGAGTTATTCTCTCAGAGGATTTTAAAGTTCTTAAGTAAAATCAGGGTCATTGCAGGCACAAATGGCAAACATATTGTGGCACTTCTATATCCTACTGTTAATGCTGCAGCAAAAAGCTAAAAGCTTCAAAAACAAACATATAATTTAAAATGTATAGTATTAACAGTGCAGAACCTTCTCCTTCAGCTGTACTATGGCCAAAATGAATCAGCAGAATAAAATAAATTAACATTTTGGCAGTACAGAACATAGTTCATCCCGTCTACAGGAGAAACTAAAATAAATACAAACTTAAGACAAGCTTTCCATTGTGAATCAACTCTTGTGATGAGTGGTTTCAGTAGCAGTGTATTATTCTGTGATACTATGGGCATGCCAGCACTTCACAAAGGAGAGCAAATACCTTTATTTTATACTACAGACAAGGAAACAACCTAAGTTACTTTCCCAAGGAAAATGGCAAATCCAAGTCTACAGTGCCCAGTCCTCTCCACCATGTTCTCCCCATTGTGCCATGATAAAACTGAAAATGCTTTTCATGAGGAGTAATAATTTCTAACTTCAGCCCTGTTGATATGGCTGCATCAAGTACAGGTATTTGTTTGGCTGTTTCAAGCTATTCACCAAATCTTTACTTCTGCACACTCATGTTGTGAAGAAATTGCAATGTTTATTTCATTCTTCCTACCCAGGCAAAGTGAATTGGAGGAACACAAGTTCCACCTCCCAACACTACTGTTTCATACTGTGATGCAGTGGTTCGGCTTCTCCAATGGGTGCAGCTCCGGCCAGCCCTGCCGCCACTACATCCAGGGGGCCACTTTGCCAGAGGCGTGGGCAAACCCGACCACGGTGCGGATAGTGCGCAGAATAGAAAGGCGGGACTCTCAGGGTGTGCAACCAAGGGGTGCGTGGTCCCCAAGGCAGCGCTCCGAGGAGAGACGCTGACCTCGGAATGCCACGGCTCTTTATTGAGTGGGTTACAGGGGTGGGATTGCGTGGGACCAATCACAACCTTTTGCCAATGTATAATGAGGGAATGCACAACTTTTGAACCAATAATAAGTAACTTGGGGAGGAGGAATACATGATGAGGGGGTGGGGAAGTTATATAACTTAAAGATTGACACTTAACAGAAAAGTGGTAAACAACTATTATGGGATAGGGTTACCAGGACAACCAAGGTTTTGGCGGGAAAGTCTGGGGGAAGGAGAGAAGGGGAGAAGGAGAGGGAAGGAGAGAAGGAGAGGGAAGGAGAGGCCATCTTAAACAATAGTAATAATTACAAAATTATAAAACACAAATTATAAAACCAAACTGGAGCAGTAAAAACCCAATTGGAATTGAATTTAAGCACCACCACACTGTGATAATGGGGGAAGACAGCAATTTTATATTAATAAAAATAACATGAAAATTACATCTCCAAGGAGAAGACACACCATCTCCAAAAGACACAGTGAAAACTGTTCCCAAAGAATATTGTAACTCCAATCCACTTTTCCTTTTTTTTTCTCATAGGATCAGTGACTGAATCCCACCAACCTCAATAAGAGCTTTGGACCTCAGTTAGTTAAAAAGATGTTCTAGAGCACAGCCTTTCTCCTTCAGCAATGTACTCATGGTACACCCTCTCCACATTTGCCTCTCTCATTTCGTGCCAGTGGGAAAGAAGAAAGCGAGGTGAGGGAAGAGATACTTTAGGCTGTAGAGAACATGGGTCATTATTGCCTTCATTAAGCAAAACAGTAAAATATTCATGACCTTTGAAGAAAGACGTAAAATATCAAATTTTGCTCTTTTAGTTTCTATGTTAAAAAATCTCTACACAGCATTGTCCTTTCTGTGTGTTAACACATTAAATTGTAATCAGCTCCTAGTGAAACCAGCCTCCACTGAACAACCACTGGAAAAATCCATAGAACAGATTTATTCTTTTCATTCCTCTTAATTAACTTGGCCCCCATCAGGGAAAAAAAGTTCCTGTATAGGTCTCTTGACTCCTGAGCTTACTCACACCTTCAGAGTCAGGCTGGTGTGTATACAGCCAGTGAACAGCCCGAACTCCTCACACTTCCCTTCTCTTTGTGCACAAAAATCCAGTGTTGTGCTGGTCTAGAACATCTCCAACAAGGTTCAAACTCCCTGCAAGTGCACTCGCTGGAGTGAAAAGGGTTTTTTCCCAGAATCAAGTTTTCTATTCAAGGACCCACACTTTTCTCTTATTTCCAATCGTTCTTCCTAGCAGTTTCCTCTGTGATTAGGGCAGCTGTGGTCAACACAGGTTTCCTAGGTTAAGAAAAAAGAAAACTCCTTTAGTGCTAAATGAGTCAAGGATACCTACACTGTTTATGCATTTCTCAAAACCAATATTTTTCTTGAAGCTATAATTGTCAGATGTACAGTTGTTGTCCTGGCTTTCTCTGATAGTTACGCAGGTGAGAAATAATTGCCTTTTTCCCTTGTAGTTCTTGTTTTCTGACAAGGGCTAACATTTCTGGAAGCAAAATTCAGCCTAAACAAGTCTCATTCTACAACAATTTAGAGTTGTTGTCCTGGGTTGCAGTGTAGGATGTACACAATGTATTTATTCTATCACCATCTTAATGAACTGTTAAACAAGTGGGGCAGTGCTCTACTGTTCCCAAGCCCCTGCCTTTGGGGGATCTTCTGCTAATGGCCCATCAATGCCTTCCCCATGACTCACAAGTAACTCCCTCCAGGAGTTATCTCTGTTCAATGGGCCATCAAGGGCCCACTTCAGAACCCATCATCCCATTGTGAGATGCTCCACCCAGGGGGAGGAGCCAAGCATTCCCACCTGGATATAATCTGGGATTTGGAACAGTACAAACAGCCCTGACCCACTGGATTCCCAGAGGACCAGAGCTACCAGACCTTTCTACAGGATCACTGCTTCAGGAAGAGCACCTCACCTGGACTGCTTCCACCATCCTGCTCAGGTTGTATTCTGACTCTGTCAGTGGTCCTTTGTGTTATTGCATTTATTTTATTTTATTTTTTACCTTTTTACCTTTCTTCTTATTAAATTGTATCTCTGATTTGGAGCTTCTCATTTGTTTTGCTTTCAAACCACGACAGTTGTCTTCCTAAAGTATCTGAAATATTATCCCTTGTCTGGCTGCTCCATATTTTCCTAGGAATTACTGACTTTACATGCAACTCATTAGACTCAGTATAGAGTAGTAACAGTAGATGAAGTAGCAACAGTAGATGAAGAAACAAACTTTGGTTAGTGTCAATCAATCAATCAATCATATAATATTTTCAATAGAATGACATGCCAAATTCCCAACATTCTAATGAAAGATGCCAATACAAGATGACCTCTCAGCTTGATTTCAGACTGCAGCCTTTCTATAAAGTGACTGCTTTGTAGCCCCTCTGTAGATAAAGGGCAAAAACTCCAGAAATTAAATTGACATTAAAGTGCAAAATTAATCCAGGAGAAAAGATCCAGAATGCAGAACACACAGCAAGGAAAAAAACAAGCAAACATTAACAAAAAACCCCAAAAAACAACTAAAACAAAAACAGAAAAACCACCACTATTACAAGTGGTATTGCAAGACTTAAAGTCTCCCCAAACTTGCACAATGGCAAAAAAAAACTTGAGTGAGCAGAAATAATATTAAACACAGACTATTCCTTAAAAAGAAGAGAATGAGTTGAGATTGGAAAGAGTTCACCCTTGTCTGCCCTTCACAGTAATTTTTAGTTTCAAGGAAAATGGGGATTGACCAAGTTTAAAATATTTTTTCAATTCACATTTGTGAAAATTAATTAGGAAACATCAATGTAATGACTATTTTGGGGACACTTGATTTTGGAATGGTCAGTTGGCCTATGCACGTTCCAGTGATTGGCTGATTTTTTTTTTTTTTTTTCATTTATACAGGGAATAGCTACAAAATACTATTTTTTTTTTAACATACATTACTGGCATTTTACACTTACAGCTTTTACTTATAATTTTCTTATCATTATGGTTCTTTTAAACCAGAATGATAAGATATATTTTAAACAGATATTTTTTTTGTTTGAGGAACAAACTAGTAATTCATTTGTATACTATATTGGTTAGTTCTAAATTAGCATGGAATACATTGGGAGTGCTTGCAATATTTTTATTCTGTTTCAGTAGTTCCTCATAAGCAGTGATGTTATAATAAACCTCCAGTTCTTCAACATCTAGAAACCATTTAAAGTACATCTCGTTAGAGATCATCTTTCTATTGTGAGCCTGAAAGCTGTGATTAGCAGAGATTCTGCAAAGAAAACATTGAGAAATGTGATTTTATTGCACCTGCAATTTCCTTTCTTCAACTTGTGTATTATTCAGCAGAAACTTTAATTCAACTGAATATATTTAAAATAAGCTTAATCAGTGGATAGATTCAGCAGATAAGCAGTTGTACTACATTTACTTTTAACTTTCTCTTCCTAAAAAATTAAGATGGAGTCTGACTTAATGTATTCTCTGCACAGAATGAAGCAGAGTATTATAGAATGCATTTGCCAAAAGAATAAATCATGATTGACAAAAAGAAATTTGTTAATACAATGGTTTGAGTCAGTTGACAGAAATTTTTGTCAACAGAGTAGATAAAGGGATTCAAAAATGAAATTTTCAGATGAAACGGCTTTGATGTTTCTGATGAAAAGTATTTTGTTGACGGAATGGATCAGAGGGAAAAAAATGCATTTTCTCAACACAAGAGTTTTAGCTCTTTGACAAAATATATTTCATCCCCAGATGTTTTGCCTGAGTTGTCAATTATTCCCCATGTCTGCCATTAACCAATCACTTTGCTGTCAACTAAAAGATTTCTTTAGTAGCAACCCTGTGAAAGTAGCTGGAGATATTACAAATACCATTGCATTTAATCACACAAAATCATTTGTTATGATGTACCTAGCCCCATTCTCACCAAAAGCTGAGTGAGTTAAAGATATAAGTTGGATTTCAGGTTGGGTCTTATTTTTCTTCCTTTAGCTTTCATTTGTGCACAGTACATATTGCAATTTCCATCCTTTTATTCCTTAGAAGACAGTTTTATGAGAGCTGCCTTTCTGTTAAAGCATCTATTCCATAAAGATACACATATATGGTGAGGAAAAGGACCGGCTTCTGCTCCTGGAACATCTCAAGCAAGTGTTAATGTGTAAATTGGAATAACTAGAGTAAGTCACCTCCTCCACCTCTGTGAAGGAAGTCACACACTTTCTGTGAAGTAGCTGCTGTAGGCAGCTGTGTAGCTCTATGAGTAAATAGGAGGAGGTGGGAAATAAATTTTTACTCCCCTGCACATCTTCCCCTTGCACACAGGAGGAAGAGTAGCCCAGAGTTATAAGCTTAAACTAAGTACATGAAGTGGGTAAAAGGAAGAGAAACTAGATCTTGTTTCTTTTTTTTTTTTGCAGTTAAGTGACATGAAAATCTTGTTGGCTCATATATGTGCTTTTTATTCTTATGTGAGTTTGTTAAGATGCTCCCACCACATGCATTCTGAATGTCCTGAGGTCACCAGCAAGCGTCCACACAGATTATCTCCATAAAATATCAGCATAAAATACCCCAAGGTCATTCAGGATAAAGAAATTTTGTCATGCAAGTCCTACACCTGCAGCAGGGAGTAGTTCAGCAAGGATTATTTTCTTCCTCGTGAACTGTCTTTCTTTGAAAAACTGAAGGTGGATGGTAACAATAGCAAAATGCCACCTATTCACCTGACTATAAAGTTACTGTTGGGAGGAATAGTAGAAAGATGAAAATAAATGCATCTGCCTCAGAAGAAACAGTCACACCACTGTCAAAAAGTAGGGCATGACTCTAGCTGGGTGCTGCACAAGCCAGAACTTCTGAGTGCAAATAGCAGGATCACAGAATGAAGGGAAGCACAATCCATGGGAAAACAATGAAACAGACCATGACAGACTCAGTGGAATCTGAAAGACACCTTTAGCAGGAGAAGCACATAAAAGTCCTTTAGACCCCTTACTTCACCAACGTGCTCCCACTACACTTGCATCAAACTTGACTTAGCCAGATCTCTGTTACTCACCTCACATGGGATTTGAGTTTGGGTCTTTTTTATGAATCAGAAACCAGGATTTTTGGCAACAAAAAAAACAAAAACAGAACAAACAAACAAAAAAAGCCCCTTCTTCCCCCCCACAAAAAAACAACAGAAAAAAATCAACTATAAACTACTTTCAAGAGATTATGCTTTTATGTTTCCCAATGTTTGAAGAATAATCTAAGAACTTCTTTTAGGATACTGTGTCTTATGCCACAGCTTTGTGCAAGGATGAATCATGGCTTACTTTGGAGAAACTGCACCTGTAAAATAAGCCTTTAAAGATCTTGCTGAAACCTGAATAAAGAAAAGTAATGAGCAAAGTAAGAAGAAAAAAGCTCTCTGGCTTCATGCTGGAAATAGGCAGAACTGTGCAACACTTGTCAAGTGCTGTGTAGCATAGTTTGCAACAAACTGAAACCTATCCCTAAATAATTATTATTAGTAACAGCACACACGGCCAGCTTAGCTAATACAGGTTTCTGGAGCACTCTTGATTCTAGGTTTAGCCTTCCTCTTTTTAATAGCCAGTACTTGTATGTTCCTAGGAAAAGGTTTATCAGAATCTAGGGAGCACTACATATTTCACTTCAAATACTTTGCCCAGTTTATTATGTTCCTTTTTCTAAATAAAACTGCTTGCTTTATTGTCACTGTCATTACAGGGCTTCATTGCATTCCCACTGGCTTCAGGGTAAAGAACTATTGCTCTATGCAAAGGAAAGCCAAGCTACAGAAGAAAATTGCTCCCTACACAATAACTACATAAATCTAATTATCTGCAAGGATAGCCCTCTTATAATCCAAGTCCTTATAGATAATTAAAGAGAGGTTAACATGAGGTTTTTTCCTCTTATTTCCTCTTCATCCAGAGTGATTCTTTCCCTGGTCACTTGAATAGTGGGGGTAATTTGTATCAACACAGCCAGTCAATAGTAAATCCAGTGCTCTTAAGTCACCTTTTTAGCATCATGCAGTAAGAACATTTTTCTAATGGGCTCATTTCCCAATGTTATTGCAAAATATTTCTTGATATAAAACTTTCTAGATAAACATCAAAGCTATTGATAGCAAAGTTATTGCACCTGTACATTCTAATTGTCTAGGGAGGCACATCTTCATCATTGGTATTTGCTGGCTTTCAAACAGATGACTTTTCAGTGCAATGAATTTGAGAAGTAGTTCACAATAAACCCAAAAACTTTTCATGAAGTCAAACACAGACAAAAGTGATTAGCCAGTTGGGCTCAGCCCTCGTGGATGTAGAGAATTGTATTTGTAACAAGACTAAACCAGCCCTTATCAAACTTATCTCAATGAACACATTTGCATTTTACAGTATGACACATTACTTTCTGATATAAACAGACAAATGGGATAACACAGGAGATATTCATTATTACAAAGTGGCTAATGATGGACATGTATATTTAAAGAAAAGTCTCTGACAACCAATCAGTAGCCATTAAGCAATCTCATTTATGTTAAGTAGGTCACAGCTTCCACTGCAGATTATCTTCAATCCATTCAACACAAGAGAAAAATATATCACTGAGCAAGTTCCCCATCTAAAACTGTATTCTCCTACCTGTGGTGCACTGACTGCAAACCTTTCTAAACACGCCAAGTCTCTGTCACTCCACAAGAACAACCTAATAAACTAATGGAATAAAATAGCTGATAAATAAATAATAAATGTTAGCCCCCTTTTTCCATGGCTGTAAATGAAAATCAGGGTAGCAACACTCCACAAATTAATACATGATTTTTTTCTTCCAAGAGATGAGGAGGAGGGGTGACATAGTGGAGGAAAAAGAAGAATAGACTGATCAGGAAGGATACAGAAAAAAAAATCCAGAATGACATAGTTCATATGGTTGTATTACATTGTACTTTTAATAGGAAAAAAAAATCTGGTCTCCTAGTCTTACTTGACATCAGTGCTGTAGGAGTTGCAGAGCTTACTTAGATACCAATTTGTAACATTTCCTTGGTCTTACACAGAGCTTCACAAAGGAATCTCCGTTCTCACTTTATAGCATACATTTCTTTAAAGATCTATAGAAAGTCTAGAACTCAATTGTGTGAGTTTCCAAATTGACTGCGGTGGATGTTGCCCCATGCTATCTCTGCACTCATCAAATTCCTGCTCCACACTGTGCTTTTCATGCACCTGGGCTTTCTCACTTTTATCACACAGACTGTGAGATTTGCAACTGATAAAGAGCACATCAGATTGCAGAACTGAAAGCATTTTCTAATGGTGCAGTCAACACAAAGCACAGGTGAACCTACCAAAAAGCATCTCTCCCAGCACCTCTGTGTTCTATAAGGGCACATATTTATGTTCACACTCAAATCAATGATTTATGGTAATAATAAATATTTGCAGCTCATGTTATAGTTTCAGCTTTTGTTTCATAAAATAAAGGACACACTTTGAAAGTTAGGGTTATGTAACTATAGGATGGGATAGCTACATATTTAAGCCTCTAGTCACAAAGTTTGGACTAAATAAACTAGAAGTAGTTAAATGTTTAAGCAGCATTTTGAGGAGAGGACTCAGGAGAAGGGGAGCAAAAAAGTAAAAATTATTTATCTGAGAGCCAAAAGTGCCCAAAATTGTTACTGTCCTGACTCAAATTAGGACACGGACATGCCATGATTTTCATAATAAGGTATGTGAAACTTACGTTGCTAATAAGAAACAAGGAGGTTTTTGTTACAATTAATTTCTCCTGTTCAGAGACCTTCAGTGAGAATCTTTGGCAAGCTGACCCTGGTGCCAAGTACAGCTTGCAAGACCTGTTTTCTCTGGGACCACGAAAAAGAACCAATATGTGAAGGGTACAAAGCCAGGGTGAAGGTAATTCAAATGGGGCTTTTGCTTGATCCATCTTTTAGGAGCATGCTGAGTGTCCAGCACAAGGCTGGACAAACACATCATGGATGGGTGCACAACTGGCTCCCGGGTCAGGCAAGAAGGGTTACAGTGCATGGGATGACAACAGACTGGTGACCTGCCACTACTGGGGTTCTGCTGCTGACTCTCTCCAATACATGGAGCCCTACAGGGAGACCTTGACAGATTAGAGGCATCACTAGCTATATGAAGTTCAACAAGGGAAAGTGCTGGATTCTGCACCTGGGATGAGACAAACCCAGATCTATGGACAGACTGGGGAAGGAGATGCTGGAAAGCAGTGCCATGGAAAGGGACTTGGGGGTACTGGCTGATGGCCAGGAGAATATGAGTCAGCAGTGCCCTGGCAGCCAGGAGGGACATCCATGTCCTGTGGGCAGCAAGCACAGCATCAGCAGCCAGGAGAGGAAGGGGATTGTCCCACGCTGCTCTGGCCTGGGGTGGCCTCACCTCCAGTGCTGGGGGTGGTTTGGGGACCCACAATATAGGAAAGTTCTTCTGCTATGAACAAAAGTCCAAAGGAGGGCCATGAGGATGGTGAAGGGCCTTGAGGGGAAGCTGTGTGAGAAACAGCTGAGGTCACTTGGTCTGTTCAGCCTGGAGCAGAGGAGACTGAGAGGAGATTCAGTGCAGTTACAGCCTCCTCGTGAGAGGAACAGGAGGGGCAGACACTGATCTCCCTGGTGACAGTGACAGTACCCAAGGGAATGGCATGAAACTGCCTTAGGGAGGTTTAGGTTGGATATCAGGAAAAAATTCTTCCCCCAGAGGGTGGCTGGGCACTGAACAGGCTCCCCAGGGCAGTGGGCACAGCACCAGCTTGACAGAGCTCAGGAAATATTTGGACAATGCTCTCAGGTATGGAGTGTGTCTCTTAGGGATGGTCCTGTGCAGAGCTGTGAGATGGATATGATGATCCATGTTGGTCCCTTCCAGTTCAGCATATTCTGTGACTCTGTGATCATTAGAATTAAAGGGCTTCAAAATGAATAAAATATTATAATTTCAAGTACTCAACATATACCAGGTAATTGAATTAAAACTCTCAGGTTAATGGAAGAATAGATTTCTAGATGCTTTGTACCTTTTAGTATATTAACAAGAATTTTTAAATTACCCAAATATAGAACTTCAACAAACAGAGATAGAAGGCTTACAGGACCAAAAATTTACATGAAAATACACGACTTCTTCCCATAATCAGCAAAATTATGAACAAATTTATTCAGATAAACCATTTTCATTCAAAATGACATTCCACTAAGTATACAGGGAGATGATCTTTGAACGCCATTTGGAATAAATTCTATTCAAATAAGTATTTGAGCTGAATATAAAAGTTACTGTGTATAACCAGCTGCAAACTGAATATTAACTTAGTGCTTAATACAGCACACATCTTTAAAAAGCGTTCCATTTTTTCCTATGGTTGCATGTTCTATCTCATTGTAAAAATAGGGCTAAAAACTAGAGTCTGATTGTGATCTTATAGCTACTGAAATATGAACCCTCCTCAGACATGTAGTCTCATTTAACCAAAATCTGTCCTCTTTTCTTTAAAAATTCATAGATATGCACAATCAAGAAAAATTCTAGCCCTAGGGTTTGCAACCCCAGTGGCATCAAAGACATTAATATGCTTTCTTCATTCTGATATTAAATATCAAAGTGGTTTTATATTTCTTCAGTCAGATTGATCATACATTTCAGAACAAGAACACCCATGAGAAGACATCACAAGTACTGTAAGAGATTACAATTAATATAAAGATTCATTTTCACCTTCAGGATTGTTTAGCTCATGTAATTGGAGAAGATAGATACAGGCTGTTAAAACCCTTGTAAGCGCAGCTGCCAACATTGTTGGGTGGTCGTGGTACCAAAGTGTTCATCACCAGAAATGGGGCAAGGGAGTAAGAAAGAAACAGAAAAGACTCTTAGATTGCCATGGCCAGTTTAATTCCTGAATTTTACAGACAGAGCCATCAACTTCTGAACATAATCCATCTGCTTGAGAGGGAAGAGTCTCCTCTTCAGCCAAGTTACATGGACAATTGGCATAGGCTCTTCTCCATGACCCAGAAAATCTACATATCTCTGCTGGAATCAACACAAGTGCTTGCATATCTCCCAAACCAATCAACCAAATCGCTCGCAGCATTTTTGACTGATTTGTTTTGCCTTTCTGAAGCCAAATTCTATCTCTCTGTTCAACAAAAACGTTTCTAAATACAAATAGTGTGAGCTAGCATTTGTTCCCCAAGCACTAATAAGATTGCAAACATATCAGTTGAACATAAAGAAATTTAGAATATAATTATAAAAGATCTTTTACTCATTTTGAAAGAGCATTAGGTAACATTTTCAGGGCCAAAATGAATTTTTTTCCAAAAGAAAAAAAAATATATAGAGAAGGCATTATATTTTCTGATCTCCAAAGTAATCAAAACTTGAAACAGATTGTTTCAAGTCATGAACTAATTCACATTGATCAAAGATTTCTTTCTACATTTCACAAAAAAAAAAAAAAAAAACCAACCCTAAAGGATGTCCAAATACCAGACAACTGAATAAAGGACACATTTTAATTTTCATTGTGAAATGAAACAAAATTTTTTTCATTCTACTAGGGAAGAGGCAATCTTGCATCTACTTTTTTAAAGCTCATTTTTATTTGAATTCAAAGTAGGACAAGAATTTGAGAGAGTCACAATTCTCCAGTTCCATTAATGCTGAGTCACACATCAAAAGGTAAGAGCAATTCTTATTCTTTAAAACTCTTCCACCCTTACATCCCCTAAACATTTTGTGCACAAAGACTTTCCCTTATGACTATTTGACTCATCAACAGAAGCTACATTTTCAAAGCAGGATATGATTCATTCAATAAGCTTATTAAAATAATTAATGATGTTTCACCAAAACACTTATTAGGAAAAAAAAACCAAACAACTGCAACCACTGTACAAGTTTTAACACTTCCATTATTGTGCTGCTTACTGCATGAACCAAAATTTTTGCTAGTCTACCTTTTAGTGGTTATTGAAAAGAATGCCTAATTAGTGAAGAAAGGAAACGGCCAATGGAAATCATATATTTGCACATTTTATTGTTGCATA
This sequence comes from Zosterops lateralis, assembly GCF_965231275.1. Lineage (NCBI taxonomy): Eukaryota > Metazoa > Chordata > Aves > Passeriformes > Zosteropidae > Zosterops > Zosterops lateralis. The sequence continues at coordinate 9,378,017 of NC_139772.1, forward strand.
AGAGATCTTCATAGCAAGTAAAAAAAGACAAAAAGTCTAGGGCTAATGTTTACATTAAAAGAAAAATTTAAACTTTCTTATTAAAAAGGTAGAGATGGATGCAATTCAATACACCCACTTTCAATTCAGTAAGGAGTTTGTTTAAAGAGCACAAATCAAGTTATCTTTTCAATCCTATATTATATCCCAGAGCAAAAGTATAAATATAAAATATTAAGTCTCTGCAGAGGGAGTGTCATTCTTACTCATGTCTAAGCTTTATGTTACTCCAGTGTAACTCAGGATAAATTTCAGCTGTCTAGATCATGGCACTTTGGCATCAAGATGCAATGTAAAATGAACAATCTACTTTTGGAACTCGACAGAATTCTAATTGATCAACAGGCTGTAAATCTTTACAGAGTCAATTAAAGAGTTGTAAAGCATCATAATGCATGATAAAACATATGACATGAACACTGTTGCAGGAAATAGAGATGACCCGGAGCAGAAATTGCTGCTATTCAAATACAATCATTAGCAATGGAAAAGTACTGGATTCTAATGTATTGTCCCAACTTGGTAACTGCTATTTCAGGTAACAATCATTAAACAAGCAAATTAACTGGCCTGCAGTATAGAGATAAACATCTATCTATCTGGAGTACACAAACACATTTAATGATACACTGCATGTTATTAGTTATACACCCTTCAGCAGGACCAAACAGTCCAGAAATTTCTGTTTCAACACGATCTTACAGAAATTATCTCTGCAATTCTAAATTTGATCACATTATTTTCTGAGTGTCAGTTTTACTTGCCAATATTACATTTTCCAACATTTCGTTTTCTAGCATTTTTCCATGACTATCTGTGTAGATTAGAAAGGTTCTTAACTGTTATCTGTAATAGATTTTGCCTGTAGCAAAATTCATGCAGGCATAATAGAACAAAGTGTACTCTGATGAAATTGCAACCATAATTTCCAGATGCCTGACATTTATTGCTTATTGCTATTAGAATTCAAGTGCCTATTTGTTTTGTACTTTGCTTTTATTCTTGCATCACAAATGTAAAATGGAAAAAAGATATTTTAAATGCTGGGTTAAGTATCACAGATCAACACAAAGCACCAGCATAATCAATATCACTTAAACACGCTCCTAGGCAATTAATTTTTAAGGAATCAAATTGTTGTACCACGTCAAAATTTACAACAATACAATAAAGGTTGTTACATTCTTTATTGTTTAATTAAAAGCAGCATTTAGCACGCATGTAGCTAACTATTCAGACATTATGACATGAAATGCCCTGTTTATCAGTGAGAGATATATAAACAGCATTTGTACACTGTATTACACAATGTTAATTAGACTTTATTAAATTTCATATGCTTATCAAATTATCAAACATAAGTCTTCAAAACCCAGAAAACATGCTGCAATACACCCAGCTGTATCTTAAGTATCTGTAATACTTTTCTACACAGCACACAAGTTCTATGTACAGAACTTGAGTACAGTCAGTGTAGAAGCCCTCAGATGCTACAGCCATTTGCAGAGAGGGCCAGTACAGAAGGATTTCATTCAAGTTTGCCTTTAAAACTTAGGGGCAGGTGCATCAGTTATGTAATCAACACCTCTGATGTAGGCTCTGGTTTTCACAATGAGCTCAGGTCAGAAGGAAGCAAGTTAATGCCATTAAAAGGCCTAATCCCTTATCCATGCATATTTTTGCTATTAGAAAGATTTTCCTAACATCTAACCAAAATCTTCCCAGATCCAGGTTTAAACTCATTACTGTTTTCTCCACAGTGGAAATGGAGATCAGTGGCAAAGCACCATGAATAAATCCACAGCTTTCTACCTCACCTATGGTTGCTATCAGGAAAACTCCCTTCACAAATTCTTTAAGAACCCCATAGAGTTTCATCTGCCTTTCTCAGATACAAGCTCTGTTCCAGAAAATTTAGCTATCTGAACCAATAAATAAAACAAAAATATTTGTAGTTTTCACTCACTCTGCTTGGGATTTCTGACTTTCCCTCATTTTTTATTTCTCTTTCAAAGAAATCAGGGCCCATAGGTTAAAGGAAAGAACAGGGTGACAGAAGTCCTTTGCAATCCTTGAAGAGCAATAGCAGACACCTGCAGGTTTTGCAGAGCACAGCACAATCTATATATCTATATGGTGTTAAAGCAGAAAACAGAGGAGCAGGGCAAAAACTGGATAAAAGCCATATATTATGTATTGACTACTTCCACACAGAAATTCAGAAAGCACTGACAATTTGGAAGCCTTAATCTATAATCTATGCTCCTGCAATCTAAATTAGAAGTATGCCTTTATACACTGTAGAAGCCCATTTGTCATGTAGCCACATTTTAGCCCATTCCAATCATAAGCTGTACACCTCTCCATGTTCCTACCTTACAGGTGCAGTATGGAAATGTAAGATCTTACATATATAAAGGTATAGCCTTAAATACTGTGCTGTAAATGCTTTGGCAGGGTCTACTCCTTCGAGTAGCTTGGTCACACCAGAGACTGAAGAAAGAAAACTACTTCTGACAGACAGAAAATGTGTTTGTATTTCAACCTTGGCTCTGATCACCAAAACAACATTGCTCAGCTGTAGACTTCTTTTCCTCTTTGCTTCTTTGAAAAACTAGTTTCCAGAGCTCTTCAGTGAAATAAGAAAGTGAGTGGGATTTTTTGTTTAAGACAAAACAACTGCTTGTAGCTTTCAAGTATGTAAAGAAAACACTATGAAATGTAAATCTTAAAGGCTGAAATAAGAGGTCAATGAAATACAATAACCTTATATATAGAATTATGTATTGTATCCTTTGGGTCCATGTGAGGGTATGGATAAGGTCCTTGATTAGAAAGTTAATTTCACAAGTCTTGCGTCATGACTCATGAATTCCTAGATTTGATAATGATGGAACTTGTCAGCCAGCACAGCTGATCCAGCACAGAGACAGAGATAAGCTGTGAAAAGGTCTGGCACAGTTTTGCTCCCCCCAGGACTGTGGGACTAGGGAATGAGTCACATTTGGCAGGGGTGTGATAGTGGAGAAGTTGCACTGTGTGTTGCCTATAATCATCAAGCCTATAGGCAAATCATAGTTCAAAAACACCAGAGCAGAGAATTTACTGAGGATTTTAATATTAAGGTGGATGGGGTGGATGTCTTTTTGCTGTTGGTGGGTTTGTATTTATTTTTTTTATAAGTAGGTTTATCAGTCAAATTCAAAGCTCTGAGCAGACAGCTTTGGAATGGGAAGAAACAAGGGTCTAAAACATCTACTTCATGTTCTCTGCATTCAGATATAGTCAAAATACCATCCACACCATAAAACAATGATAAAAATGAAGAACTGTTCCTTCCTCTGTGAGACACAGCATGTTTTATGTCCATCTATCAGATGTACCTTTATTCCAAGCATATCTAGTCCCTCTGTCCTAGAATCTAAGTAGGAAAATTCTTGCGTATAGAATTCTACACGTCTGCTAGAAGGGAAGTTCTTAGAGAACTTCTCTGTGGACTTACTTTTTTTTTTTTTCCTTAGAGTGTGAAATCAGAAGACTTTTGGCTGACATATTTTGCTGACAGTGCTGGTTTAAGCCCATGTGGGCTTCCAGCTCAGCAAAAGAAAGAGGGTGAAGAGGAATCCAAAGCAGCCACCAAAGTGGGAAGCAGTAACTGGTGCCTCTGATAGCAGCAGGTTTAAAGAACATCTGTGAAAACAAGTACAAACTCTCCTCTCCAATGGCTGTGAATTGTGGATGTGGGAGGGGAAATGAAGAAATCTTTGAGCTCTTTTGCCTCAGTAAGGACCTTTAAGGATTTTCATCACATTGACAAGATGCTCAAACTGCTTGCTTTAAAGTTCCAGTTCTTGGAGTCAAGTGAACCTCATCCATCATTCTTTAAGGACACTGCTAGAAAACGAAGGATTTAAGCTTGTGTTTAACATTAAATTTCAACATGTGATGAAGTTCCACTTTAGAGATATTACACTGGTCTGATTTGCAATGTACATAGTTAAAGGCCTGCCTTAACAAGAAAATTAACGGCCAAGGGAGGAGATATTTTATTGCTGCGATATTCCTCTGGGCCTCTGTGTGATTGATCTTAAACCTGCAAGTTTTATGTGTTAAAATAAAAAGGCAGAGTAGGTTGACTTTCAGGCTAAACTTCAAGCTTTGTTCTTTTAGGGGAACTGAAGACAGACCCACATAAATGTAACCCAGAACATTCTCCACTGTTATTTTTTCTCAGCATATGCAGTATATAAAAAATTTGATGCTCAAAGGCAATACATAAACCAAAGTCTGACTCTATGCTCATCTTAACTCTGTTACGCATATCCTTTAAATGTCAAGGTTCTTTAAACAAAATGGAGGCAAGAATATAAGATGAAAAGAAAAAAATAATCTTAATGATAAGTGCAGCCTTTACAACTCAAGAAACTCTACGGACCAAAAAACTCCCAATCATAAAATAATGACTATTAGCCAAGAGCCCCTTCCAACCCAGTCTCTCTGATTCTATACAAGAACAAAGTCACAGGATCACAGGATGGAGAGGGTCAGAAGGGACCACTTGAGATCCTCCAGACCATCCTCATCTTGAGCTCAACTTCTCTTTCCAGGTTTTACTAGAAAACTGAGAAATATCTCTCTTTTTTTATTCCACAAAAAATATCCAAGTTTACTCTACAAAGCTTTCTACACAACTTAGAAGGACGCTGAACAAGCATTGAGAGCAATTTTTAAAAGACTTTGCTGCATATCCTTAGCACATGGATTTCAGAAACAACATGAAGCAGTTCAGGTAAGAGCCTCAGCCCAAGAGGGTCTTCATTTAAAGAAAAATTAAGGTTATGTTTAGACAGCACTCAAAAATACAAATGTATCTTTCTCTGTGCATACATATGATTGCGGACAGTACCACAGAAGCCCTGAGACATGGCCCTGATAGAAACTGAAATGTCTTCATGTACCATTGTCTTTGCACACCAAGTTTCTGCAGATATTTAAAAATGAAAGCTTTAGGTCTTCCTCTATTTCTCCACTATAAGATCAGTGGAAAGTGTGCCACAGTTTGTGTGTTTTCCACTATGTCATCTTAAACCACAATGACACTGATTTAACAAGCTCTGTATCCATTTGTGTTTAGTCCAGCTACTGTTTTTTATTATCTGTGGTTTTTGCACATGATAATATTTCAGGGCTAATCTTTGAAGTTTTGTTTTAGTTCCTCTTGCCTCTGGCTTATAGAAGGATTGAAATTCATCTACAAGTGTCCAACAGAGAATATTAAGAGGGAAATAATTGTGCAACTGTGTAACAGCTCGTGCCTATGCTTTTGTCCCACAATTTCTGCAAGAAAGAAAGAGTCTGACCTGCATCACACAACATTCAATTATTCAATTCTGTGAAAGACTTTACATTAGTAGTGTAAGTGTATACAGCAGGTTTCTCTTGGAGCATAGAATTTGGACAGGGTAAAGTCCACACATCAATAGTTTATGCTACAATCCAAACAAACACAGTTCTTTACTACTTCGATGTTTAAAGATAACTATTTATAGCAGAGGAATTAGCTACACTGTGGTAATATATTTCAACTGTAAACTCAGTAAAATAGCCAGAGGGCAGGAGATAAAACTTGCCTATTTTTATTAGGAGGGTAAGTCAGTCACAATCATTTTTCCTCCAATGAACAGAGGAGAAACCTTCCTAATTCTCCAAACAGGTTTGCATTCCAATCATCTGCTTCATAAAAAAGCCTGAGGTTTCCAGTTAAGCACTGTGGACTACGGTGACTTTCAGCTGGTTTTGAATGGAATGGGCAGATGCTCATTCAGGAGTTATTTAATTCTTTCTACATCTTGTGACTGCAAGCTGAACCCTCTTCCTCTCCACCTAAAGCTCCCACAAAGCAGCACTGCTAACCTGGCAGAGCACAGCTCAGGCCATTTGGCTTCAGTGTCACATACACATGTCTGGCTGTCACCTGAGGCTGGTCAGGAATGTTCTCTCCTCAGCAGGAGCAGCTTCAGCCTCTCAGAAAGTTATTTAAAAAATCAATTCAGCAGATTTGGGCAAAGTGCATGGTGTAAAGAATTGAAAGAATATGATGCAGTGACATATTCAATAGACCAGTGACTTTTCATCCAACCAGTTAACCAACAATCCAAATAATTTGTGTTTTCTTTCTCCATCCACTTAAAAAAACCAAGCAACCAACCAAAAAAAAAAACCAAAAGCAGAAAAAAACTCACCAAACCACCAAAAAGCAAATTCCAGGTTGAGAGAATGTTTGCTCTATGACTAGTAGAGCATAGTTATTAAGCCATGATGTCTTTCTTTAAAACCAATTTTAAATCAAGGATCTTGTACTGCCGCCACTTACACGAGGTTGCTCATAATTGCTCCATGCAATGCTTTGATTAATTAAATCACACTGGAGATTGTTTCTTAGTAACACACCTGGTACACTCTTTGTTGTTGGCGTTCATTAAAACGCTGTGTTTCACGCTGCTTTGCAGCATGAAAGGATATTAATCAGCTAAATTGCCATTAAGAGTCATATCAATATTTGCTGCACACTGATTGTTTTTCTAAATCTTCAACAAAGGACATTTCACTGAAATCTCAGGTTGGTAACTAACCATATGACAGTAAAGTCAAATTAAAATGTTTTATTTTCTCCCTGGAAATAAAGGAAATCAAGCACATAAACTAAAAGGCAAGGACAGGGTGTAGAGGTCGGTGTTTTTTGGTCGGCTACTTTAAGACAAGGAGTGGCATGTTGAATAAACTAAAATTAATGTGCAGAAAATCTTTTTTAAAAATAAGTAAATAGAAGCTCTCATTAATGTCTGTTCTGTTCCCTGAGCAGAAAAGGCTCCACTTTGTAATGCAACATTGGTAATTAGGTTCAGTTTCAGAACCTGAGCTGAAAAAATGCCCAGGGAATCAAATGTTACTTTTCATTATTAATGTGAATGAGAATATGTTCCCAAATATTTCTCCTTTCCTAGCAACAGTCTGTTTACATATGATCAGCAAACACCTTGATAAGTTGAAGGTGAGCCAGTAAGAAGGCAAGTGACCATAGCAATAATTACTTTTGCTTTCTCTATGATTTGTTCTTAGATTCCTGCTTTCATATCCTACATATCAGAAAAAAATATTCTACAGGGCATATACTTTTTCTGTGCTGTGTATTTTTCTCAAAAATCACAGTGTGCATCACCTAAGCTTTGATAGAGTCTTTAGTACCCATTATCAGGATCTAGATTGTGCTGCTTAGTATGAGACATGCCTGCAGCAGGAAGGAGAAATCTGAAATTACACTTTCTACACTAAACTGGCACACACCTCTAAAATTTGAGAATATCCCAATAGAAACAGTTGTTCAAAACCATTTCCTGACACCAATCATAACACTTAAAGGAAGGGGGAACTCCCACTGGCCAATCTGCCTTCAAAAATATGGATCACTCAACAGTTGAGTGTCCAGAACCCTCTTTTACAGCACATTGAAAGATATTGGATCACATTGGAATGATGTTTGCACATATAATTGCACAAGATAAAAAAACAGATTACCTGATTCCTTTGTTTGTGTCTCTTGGGGACTTAATTTGGTTAATTGTACTATGTTTCAATTTCTCCTCTTCAGGTCTGTCCTGGGCATTGTGTGCTGGTCACCAATGACACCAAGATCAATTTTATTGCTCTCCAAACAGCACCAACCATGTCTCTCCATGACAGGTTCACAGTTGATCTCTGGACTGAAGTTTGCCTTAGCCCAGGAAAGTCTTTTTTCTCTCCACCATGAGATTTAAACATAAAATCACTCATATTCAAGACACACACTGCACTTGACCTTAGCCAAGAGGCTGAGAAGCAGCCTAATGCCTTGACATCCTCCTCAACAGTATCCAAAATAATCCAAAACTTATCCTGCCCCCCAGAAGTCACCTTTTCTGTCAGAGTCATAGCTTCTCACAGGTTTGTTCTGTTAGAGAGAAGATCTCTCATAGAAGTCGTATATTTTATTCCAGATAGATGATTACATTTTAATTGTACTTTTTTAGAGCTGTTTAACCTTAAAGTTCTAAGGCTACAACTTCGCAAAATGCCAGCACAAGTCATGGCAAGAAATATTAGAAATAAATATAATTCAAAAAAACAAAGAGGTGATAATTTGGTCCTGCCTTGCCAAGGGTGGCAAAGCTCTCCATTTTTCCCAGCAGCAACAGTCCTGATTACTACCCTTCAAAAAACATTGCAACAGTCATCTATTTTGTCTGTCTTTTCTTCAGCACATGAGCCAAGAAGAATAGTTTAGCTTGCAAAAATGTGCTGTCATTATTTTGCTCTATGATTTCTATTTAGTTGTAAATCACCAGAGTCCTGGAAAATGTATTAATTTGCTGATATTTTAATAAACTGCATAATGCATTTTTATATTATAAAAAGAAAAAAAAAATAGAGACCATAGGAGTTTTATATAAACCTTGCAGAAAATATGTATTTTTACAGCAGTTTCTGCTTACTCTTTTCTTGCACACAGCAGTTTGTTCTACCTAGTTGTCTGCAAACAAGCATAGCTAGTAAAGTGATGAGGCATGCTTGAATTAAGGCTTGTAATTTCTCCTGCTGAAAAACGTGGTTCTGCCATTGACATTTATGAACCATAGTAAACACTAAAAATTTGCCCTGAAATGTAAATTAATTCTGATAACTCGTGATACCCTTCCTGTGAAAATGGCTTTAAATCTCTACAGAATCTCACCTCGGAAACATTTTTATTTCTGCTTGGAAAAGTCACAAAGCAATTGATAAAACAAACAAAAAAAACAAAGCAAACAAACAAATAACCACAGACATACTTTACTTTGTACAGAAGGACATAAATTATTATGTAACCACATGAGTTTCTTGGAATGTGAGTATACCCAGTTACAGCTAAGTAAATCTCTTTCATCAAGGTAGAAGATTCAGATTTTATTCATCAATGCTGATCTTTGTCATACCACATGCAGCAGCAGATGTTACTTTCTGTTTGAGCTGGAGCTGGTGATGCACAAGTCCTGTCTGCATCCACCTGCTCCACAATACACCTAAGATACAATAATGCAGCTCTCCAGAGTATTCCTTCCTTGGAGGAAACACTGGCCATATGGTTACTGTAAATCCAAATAACCTCAGAGGAGGTAGATACTGTAGAGCAGAGCAACAGAAGAGTGACTAATAATTTCAAGCCCACCACCAGATTTTTCAGCTTTTCTCCTGGAGATTACCATTAACAGATTTCACTGGATCTCCTTCATGGCACCCATCAGCAGCAGACATGCAGGGAGGGGAGCCCCTGTTCCACACAGAGACTCCAGTGCAGTTGTGACTCCAGAGCAGTTACTCCAGGAGAGGTTCTAGCACCTCCACAGCTGCTTGCCCATGAGGCCAGAACAGAAGTGGCTCAGGGGACAAGGACAGAGGGGCAGGAGGGGCTGCTTGGGCCTTGCATCCCCAGCACTGCTGCCCTGATCAGTGTTTCCAGGAGGACCCAAGTTACCATGAGCAATGGCCCTCTGTAAAAGTGGATTAATGCTCAGTGGTTATGACTCACATGCACTAATGACTAATTCAGCTAAAGACCTCCAAAGTGTATTCAGGTATTCCATTCTCCAACCATGACTCCTTATTTAGTATAAAAGGAAAAGGAGACAATAATGTCTACACATTAATTATCAGAAATTTTAGAAGGATCTGATTTGCAAAATTATGTAAACATCAGAAGCACAGAAATCCAGCTGCCAGTCATTGGAAGCCCACAGGAATAAAGGAGGCATCCTCAGATGCTCTTGGTGAGCTCACCTTAGCTCATTTTATAGTGGCATTTCCAAAGCTGAGCCTTTCTGAACTTGTGACCTCCTTCATTATTTCCATAATAATGTCTAATTTCATTTGTTACTGACTTAACTAGTTAAAATATGCCACTGTTAGATAATCTTAAGGTTCTGGACCAACTATGTTTAAAAACAAAATTTGAACCAAACCTGGGAAATAGAAAACATTTTAATCTTCATTTATTTACAACTCTGCACTGCTCAGGGTTGCTAATAGCTGTTATAAAGCTACAATGCCTTGCATTTATTGATGGGAAGATTATTGCTTCTAGTCTTCTTTCTTAACTGCTGTATCACGAGTAAAATGAGTAAATCATAACCAGCCAAACCAAGGTTAAAAATCAGAGGATGCATTTTAATGAGATCCTGAAAAAAATTTAAAACAACCTTCCATCTATGGAAAAGAGTTGTTAATTCATTGAATTTTGTGGATTCCATGAACTGATAAGCTCTGCAGCTCAGGCAACTCTGAAATTAAATTAGGTTTCAGAAATGAATATTTCATCTTTAAGATACTGTTGCTTGGAGACCTGGGAAAGAAAGGGTGATTTAACACAAAGACATGGGAGTTAGTTGCATGTGGCATCGTTTTCCACTCCAACAGGCTCTGGAACATACCATAAAATGCCCAGAACAAAACACTATGCCACAAATGTAAAAGAATGCATGTTGCACATATTTTATCTGACATCTCTCTGCTCCTTTTTAGCCTACTTTCAGCTTCAGCAGTTCAATTTAACACCATTTAAATAATACTGAAAAAAATAAGGCATAAAGGCAAAATTACCAAAGTTCTTCAAATCAAAGTTCTGTTAACTCTTCAGTGAAGCCTCCCTCCAAAAAGAAAAACCTAACTTCTCCTGTTCTTACCCCTCCTTTTTGTCCTCATCCTTAGACTACTCCCACTGCTTCCAGAGCCCTGTTAAACTGTGTTGGCATTCCTGTGTGTTCACTAAACACAGATTGAGAGATGGTAATCTCCTTTTCCCTGAAATGCAATGCAGTTAAAAACCAAGGTGCAAGTTCATGGTTTATAAGCATTTCAGGAACAAACAAACAAACAAACAAAATCTTCAGATTATCCAGGTAAGTAAAAAACTGAACATAATTTACTGTCATGGTGCAATATCTTTGGAAAACTGTGGAGTATCTTGCATTTGTTGCAAAGCTTCCCACTAGTGATCACTACAAAGAAGTTGTAATTTTATTTGTGATTTGCAGGACAAAAAAGCTCCACTTAAGCAGAAACTGACTATAAGAGACAGATGGTTTTCTGTGAATAATTTGTATCCCTGTATAATATTGAGGATAACCACCTTTAAAAAAAAAAAAAAAAAAAAAAAAGGTGTGGGGGGGGCGGATCAAAGAGGAGGCCAAAAGAATTCCTGTTCTCTGCTGTACATCTGAATGTTAGGATATGAGGTGGATAAACTCTCTATTTGCCAATGAGTGACATCTTACAGGCTGGATTTGATTATAGACTCAATCTTAGCTATAGAACTACATCATTTAAAAAAGAAATTGAAGAAGTGGGGGCAGGAGGAAACAGCAGGCACGTCTAAATTTAGAGGAGGGTGCTTCAGGAGTCTTATGGAGATGAAAGTGAACATCTGCATTAATGGAAATATGTTTGTACATTGCACATGTAGTGAAGAGATCACAAAAAACAAGGCAGTTTCTTGGAATAAATGACAAACAGCAATTTTTTTTTTTCTGGCAGGAGCCAACTTAATTTTTGCAAAGTAAAATTTCAGCTGACCAGGATTCAGGAATCAATACTGATGTATGCATTTTTATGTACATTAGAAATTTCATAGGTTTTTTTTCTTTTAATTGTGGCATTGAAGTTTCTTGAGGGAATATGGGCATTTCCTGCATTGCTATTTTTCTCCCCACATTAGGCTCCAATTTCAGTGCTCCCAAAATGAGCTCTAAGCATTTATTGTTGCTGGTTAAGTATTTTATTCAGTTTCTGCACTCTATAGAGCAAACAATATTCTTCTTTCAGGCAGGGAACATTTTGATTTATATTTTTTTAAATAGCTAAAACAATTAGTTAAATAATGAGGATATTAAATATCATCAATGTCACTTCACACAAGATCAAAAGCCAAATTAAATGCAAATATGTGATTACAGAAAAATTGTTATACCAGATTCCAATATCTTTGTCCAGGTGTTTCTGCTGCCATTTGACACTCAAGGATTTTAAAATCTGCTATTTAAATAAGGTTATGACCCACACAGCATGTTTGTAAGCCAAGCTGAATTAAGCATCAATACACAATATTTAAATGCTAAAATTAAAAAATATTGATCTCCTACTGCTAAACAAAGACATAAATGAACCCAAAGAAACCATAAAATTAGTCGCAGTTTCATCTTAATTTGTGTATTCCTAGAACTTATGGCTGTTTTATATAACATACACCGACTCTGTGTGGCTGAATCAGCACATAGACATCCAACATTTCTGTAATTCATGAGAAATGTTGCTACTAACACACTATGGACTCAGTCCATTCTGTAGGTGTTATCTCAAAACACCAAACTATTGTGATGTGCCAACAAAAGCAACTGAAGGCACAATTCTAGCATTAGACAGACTGTATTGAAACCAGCTGTCTCAGGGAGCCCAGATGGGATCTGTCAATGCTTCATTCCAATTCTTTTCTTCTACTGAAAACTGATAGGCAACCCCAGGCAAAAAGTGACCCCACATAACTCTGCCCAGCCTCAGCTCTAATAAAGCTGTTAAACCATAGTAGTTTATGCTTTTATCAGTTTCAAGTATCAGGGTAAATTGCAAATCAATACACATTTTTAATCATCATCTACAAGTTACAGCAAAAATAAATCCTGTGGCAATTCTATTTAGTTTTGAACTAATCTGAACAGAATTTCATTATAAATAGAAACCTAGGCAAGAAAATCTATTATTTGGGCTTCTGATATTCATCTCTTTGCCACAAACCACTGGAGCCACTAGAAATTACTGTAGTTAGTCAGTATTCAGCCTTACTGTGATATCACCTTTGGGGATCACTAGTAGTGTAATGGGTTACAGCTCTCTTTCCTCTTCTATGTCTCTATAATTGGAGATTTAACAGTGTCAGTATTTCATAGTAAAATTTTACAGCCATGCTATCCTTACTTCTAATAGATTATGAATGACATGCTGTTCACACTATTACATCCATTCTAGCTTTAGCTCATAGATGTTGGTTACACAGTTATTTCTTACTTGGAGAAGTAATCTAAAAAGTTATACACTTTTTTTAGAATAAAAAATCCATTTTTATAAGTTCTTGTCTTGAATCCTGTTCAATTACATATTTCAAGTCAAACCAACCAGACCCAAAAGCACAGATCACAGCCCAGCAGAAATCAATAGCAAAACTCTCACCAAATTTAGCCAGACAGGTTCAGGGGCAGAGTATCTAGAACAACCCTTGTATATAAAGTGTACACTTAATACAGAGCAGTGAAAAGTCTGTTGGTATGCAGGCCTGCCATAAATCTAGAGTCTTCATAGGGGTATAAAAAACTTGGTTTTAAAGTTGCTGATTCTCTTCCCTTGTTTCTCTGGGATTTGAAGCTGGGCTTGTCAGTGATCTAAAGCCAAAACAGGGCTGTCCTACAGCAAGGTTTTGCTCTGCCTGTTTTGACTGGACCTTAAACACCCCTCTAAAGGTTCCAAAAGCTGCTGAAAATCAGTACATGTGATATAAAAGCACATTCCTTTTAATGCTATTCTCTTGTTCCTTCAAGGTAACAAGTTTATCTGTTCTCCAGAAAATATTCACAATGACTATTCAGTGAATACTAATGCACATTTTACTAATGCCTCTCTGGCCCTGCAGATTACTTTTGAGAAAATGGCCCTAGAATTGGTTATTAGCAGACAGACACATGTGTACACACTCCCCTCTGCCCCCCATTGCAGGCTGCTCCACTGTCTTTACTTCTCCAACCACCTGGAATTACATATTCCCCATATAGAACAGCCAAATCTCAGCTCCTGCCCCTGTGATGCTCTTTTACGCCACAGTGACACAGACTCTGACTTCAGAAAGCTGAAAATTACTCCTTCATTTTTGGGATGTGTCTTCCTTTTATACTATTCTACACAGACCAATTTGATTGGTGACAAGAAGACAAACCTCTTCATACACATTGGTCAGACCAGAGGGACATCAAGAAGAAGTCCCTCCTAGGAAAAGAATGTAAACATAGTACAGTTACAAAAACACTTCTCTTGTTTACACAAAATTCCCTGGGAAAAGAATTTCAGAAAACCAAAACATGTCAGGCATGAAATCAGGGCTACACCCCTGCCTCACCACACACACAGAAGAGCAGGAGCTGGACTGACCACTGGGCTGGGGAGCCTGCCACATCCAGGAACATTGCAGGATCATGGACATTATTACTGAACGCAAGGTTTTGATACGATATGCAAATTTGTTAAGATTGTCTCATCATTTTACCTCTGTATTTTCTCCCAAACCTTCTCAGTCTTAAATTAAAAGGCTCCTCCCTCTTTGGTGGCAGAGGATTGTCTGCCACTGGCACTTTCATGGAATGGCTTTCTCACACCTCAGTAAATCTCAGAAACTAAAATTAATTCATAGAAACACATGATGTGACATAATGCAACATGACTGATGAAACACTGTGTGCTGCGGCACAACCCAATATCTGCTCTTCTGAAACAAATCTCTCCACTCTGAAAGAGAGGGGGGAAAACCATCACACTTGTTTCTCCTTACTTGTCTCTTTTCAGCTTCTCAGTAAATTTGACTAGTAACTACCAGGGCCCCCAAATGGCAAACCATTAACTAAAATGTAGAATATGATGCTGGTATGGACTAGAAAGATGTGTATGTCTTTTTGTGTGTTTTTGGGGGAAAGAGTGTGATAAAGGAAATTTTTGTTGTTGTTGTTGTTTGCTTCTTTTTTTGTTGTTGCGGGAAGGATGAGTTGAGGTTTGTTTAATTTGTTAGTTATGTTTTCAGCTGGGACAAACCTGCAGTACATGGACCATTCCTAATGTTTTGGGAGAATTCATAGTTTGAGTGAAACCCAGGGTCATCTTAATTTTTAAAGAGACACAGTACTTCCACAAATGAAAAATATTTACTCTGAATCAGTTAGGCCAAAAAAAAAAAAATATTGTTAAGAACTGAACTGGTTTCTTAAACTTCCAATCTCCAAGACTAGGACAATAGGAAGCAATCGAATGAGCTTCATTTCTATGTACAGTGGTTTCCAGCTAAAGATTTTCAGTAAAGCAATATATGTTTTACAAATAATACAACATAATCTAATTGAAGAGGGTAATTGGAGAAAATTATCAAAATTCATGCATATTTCTGGACTGATCAAATACTTGACTGTGTAGCTATTAAAGTTGATTTGACATGTAATTTAGGGTTTAAAAGGCAGTGTACACCTTGTGACACCAGTAGAAGTGTTTCATTGCAACTGAAGAGTAAGAATATTTAAAGGGATTTACTTCTCTAAGATTTGCTTTAGATCTTGCAGATAAACAGGTTCTTCTGTTCACAAGTTGACAAACTTTGCTCAGTGTCTGTGAGGAACAAACAGGAACATAGCACTGCAGCCTATTTCTGTGCCATAAAACATTTCCTTGCATCTTTCCAAGTGACTGAGATATATTTTTATCTTCTGTCCCCCCTTTTCCCTCACTCCACCCCTTCCCTCAGGCTCTATCCTGGTAATGGAACAAGCCCAGCAGATTTATGTATTTGCTTTGTTTTTAACATTCAAATTCCCCTTTTCAACATCCTTTGAATCAGGGCTGTGTGAAGCCTGACAAAGTTAAAGTCCTAGATCAGCTTAGTGTTAAGGGATACAAAGGTAAAGCTCAAACATACTTAAAAAACAATTGATGAAACTACTCATCTTCAGCTTAAAATTAGAGATTCAGCAGCCTTTTTATGCATCTAAAAAGAAGCTGGTACCTTGGTTTGGTGGCAGCATTTGGTGCCAGAAAGAAAATTTTCTTCCTTCCAAGTGTAATTGGGGGGAGGAAGGATGCACAAGGAAACAGAGACTATTTTCTAACAGACATTTTCACAGGCTCAGTGTTTCCAGCTTTCAAGATAAACCTCTCGACTTTGCTTTGACATTAATTTCTGATAAATGCCTCAGGTTTACCTTGGCATTTAACAAAGCAGCAGGAGACCATTATCCTGTGACAACGCTCTATTCCACTGATACTATCTCTTAATTGGAGAAAATTTCTCTTCATCTGAAAATATTTGGCAAGGTTCCCTATAAAAAACTATGGTATATCTAAGTTGTTAGCTTTAATAAGATAGGGAATAAAATACCCAGAGCAGATGTAAATCATATCTTTCCTATCAAGTTGCAAAAAACAAGCCCATTGTTGAAGACACCACTGTGAACCCCAGCTTTTAATTATTTATACGAACTATTTACATGATAGGATACTTGAAGGATGGTCAGTGCTATAGATAATAATGCAGCTCATTTGTAAAACAGAGCAAGTGGGAACCAACATCAATTGTCAGAACAGCAGAAATTATTTTAATTGCTTTTGCACATAAGTGACAACAGTAGCCTCACTATGATAAACAGAAGATGACACACAACTTGGAGGAAAAAAATAGAATTAAAACAGGTGACTTAGATTTGCAAGAGATTTATACACATTAGCTCCCAGGTTCTGCCATATCTTTTGTGTCCTCTTGGTTCTCAGTTAAGAACTTTACAATGTTCTCACCTCCACACTTGTCCCAGGCCCATGGAAGCCAATTGCCCTCTTGGTGTGGATGAGTTCAGGGCCAGTGTGGGTGTCTCTGCCCATCCAGTGCTGCTGGCCTCTGGAGGGGTGATGGAAATCTTCAATCACAGATTTGACTGCACTGCTACTTCTCCCCTCCTGCTCAATTAGCTGACCCATATGTAAATGCAATAACCAATATAATACCTTGTACAATATTAACCTTCTGCTCAATCCAGCCCAATATTTCACTGCCTCAGCTCTGTATTTTGGAATCCCCTTGAGGTAACATACATGGTCTCTCTCCTCTGCTGTCATCTGCAGAACAGGAGCCCTGCATGCACAACAGCTTGAAAGGCACTTGTGCTATTCAGGTCTCAGTCTTTCTGCTGCAGTTCATCATCATCTTATTCTACCTGCCTGAGATTTGACACTGATGATGCTTTCTCAGGTGTGCCTCATCTAAAAATGTCATTATCAAGCCCTTTTTCCCTACCCACCCCTTCTCCCCCCAACCCCATCCCCCCAGAAAAAAAAAAAAAAAAAAACAAACAAAAACCACTAGCAAAAGTACAAAATAAACACCTATGCTAAATTGACAAATACTCTACAAGTGACTCCCTACCACAAAAAATTCCATGCTGTTGTCCCTTCCTTGCTCACCATTCATTTCTTCTATTAATCCCAATCTTCTCCAGGTTAACTAACCATTTCCCAAGGGGTAGTTTATCAAATGGTTTACTGAAGTCCAGAAAATTAGATCTACTGCCTCTATTGTCCAGATTATCATTTATCTTCAAGAGCAGCCTCTCTCATTCCATTTAGCAAATGGGATTTTATCAATGCTCTTAAGCAAAGCAGGGCTTCACATTTAAGTTATGCTCTTCCATAATAAAAACAACACATTTCAAGAAGTATTGGTGATAATTACATAGCTGCTGATCAAGAACAGCATCAAGAGCTGCATCACAGCCTAGGCTGGGTTTTGGCTAAATGTAATAAAATGTTATTATTCATTTCTCAAAGTCCAAGCCAAATTTCAGTTCTGGAAAAGAAAAAAAAACCACAAATGTGCCCCAACAACCAATTCAATCATTAATACAATTGATTCTTTTCCAATCTTATTCTCTCTTTTTTTTATTAACCTCACTTTTCCCCTGAACTTCACTCGGACATAGAAGGATTTTTAGCAGACAAGCATGCAATGGATAGTTGGGACCATATGCATAAATGTCCCAAGGACAACTGATCTTGACCCAAGGACAATATTCCAATATTCTGTTGTGAAACGATGATACTTTTTGCTCATGCTGTGCACCAACTATCTACAGAGAACCAGCCTTTGGTTCCCCAAATTAGCCCCATTTGCTGGGTTTGGATGAATCAGCAGGAAAAAGCTCTGCCATTCTCTTCCATTGCAGCAACAAGCCCCCTGCCCATTCCTTTCTGTCACTAACTACACCGCCCACTGGGAATGCCAGGGAAGAATGCAAGGCACTACAAAGGCTGCACAGCTGTGTGTGCACACTGCAGCTCCCCTCTTCTGCAAGGGAAAGCAATTCCATATGTGGCCTCACATGCAAAAGAAGTGACACTGATAATGTAATAGGCTGCTCAGTTTCTTCTGATGTCAGGGACAAGAAGTGTACAAATGGAAGTGAACACAGGGATGAGAATATGGAATAGACAGTCTCCTACAACTACAACTGTTACACAGAATACAGGCCTTAAAGTAAGAGATCTGCCTGCTTTAGTGACATTTTTAAATAGTGTGGTTCACATAGACATCAAACTGCCCTGCACATAAATTTGCTGATCTTCCTTACCATCTACCCTTGGAGGGCTGGCTAAAACTATCTTAGTATAAAAAGTGGTCAGCCTTCTGTTCTCCCGTCTCATTTTCCTTCAGTCCTCCAATCTCATCCTCTCTAAACAGAGCTCCTCCTTACAAAGAGGATCATTAAAAAGCTTTGAGTCTGTTGTTCATGTGGTATCTCAATGAAAAATCTCAATCTCAATGTAAAACAGAGGAGGGATGATGAATATCCTGCTTCCATTTGCTGCTTAATTGAGTTAGTATTACTCTGTTGGCCATACTTTATAATACAACATTTAGTAATATCTATACCCTTTAGAGTGTAAATTACTGTTAGCCTGAGAATGCCATGGATATGGTATTTTATAATGAATGAATTGTATTCACAGCCAGAGTCTCAAAAATACAATTTCTGTATTTCAGCAACATTTAACAATCTGTTTTTTATTTCAACAATGTTAAAAATGCAAACTATGCTGTGCTTACAGAAATTAGCAAATTTTTTTTGTGTGAGAGTGGTTTTAGTTGGTTTGTATTTTATTGTTTGGCCTTTTTTTTTTTTTTTTTTTAGGAGCTAGATTCTTTAAAGTCTCTAAAAATACTCCATTCACTGTCAAATTATAAGCATTTAAGTTTGTGATATTACTACTGTTGAGGAGCATAACTTAAATATAAACAGGATAAATCCATGTTGCCACTGTAGACATATGCAGTACAAACATCTTATCTAGACCAAAGTTTGTCGACTTAGCACATTGTACTTGATGCTGTGTGTCACCTGTCTCTTGTTTGTCTATAGATTAACACAAAAATGTCATTGCAAACTAAGTGAATAGGGCATAGACTAAGCACCTGCCACTTTTAAAACTCTTTAGAAGACTCTCTTGTTTATTTTGTAAGCACCCAGGGGTGCAGTTAAATAACTGCATTGAAACAAACAATACTGGTGATTATTAAGGAGGCTTTTCACATGAAAATTCACTTCAGAAAAAAAAATGTTTTGCAGATGTAGAGAAGAAAACTGTATCACTAAGAACCACTCAAAATACTTTGGTGGACCAAAACACCTTTATTTTTCTCTTGGCGATCTGCCAAGTTCACTGTCGTTTGAAAAGAATTCTATAGCTGGAGGCTAAAGCAGAAACTGCAATGATTTAAAAGAGAATTGGCTACAGTAAGAATGATAAAGCACCATATCGTTAAAATGCAACTGGCATCTTAGCCTCCCTACAGCTCTTGAAAATGTGCTTACTCCTCAACTATTTACCAAGAAAGGAACAGAAACAATTGAAATCCCACAATATAGAAAAATGTTAAAGAACTCAGAAAATAAGTACATGCAGAATAATTTGCTGCTAGGGCAGTTAAAATAACGATGCATTATACATGTCCAGATTGCAAAGAAAAGCATGGAAAAATACATAGCTGAATTTAGTTTTGTATTCATTTATCTCAATTAAACATATAGCAAGTGAATTAACAATGAAGGCCCACTTACATTTAGAAAATTAAAGCTGCTTTATTTGCAGCTTGCAGACTAAACATTTAAATGTTGTAGGACTGATAATATTTACATTTTAATGCTTGGAGAATCATCAACCACTTTCTAAACTGCTTGGGAAATTAGATTTAGAAAGTCTGTGCATCAAAGCCTTATGTAGTGGTCTTCTCTGGAAAGCTGTTTTGCAAGACTAAGAGCGTGATAGAAAATAGCTATAGTTTCACAGTGAAGGAAGAGTTCAGAAAGGCCTTCAGCAGTTTCAGATAACAGAATTTGTTATTCAGATGTTGCTTACTCTAACAAGATAATAATATGCAGGCTTGAGTCAGAAAACTGCGCAACTGTGTTTTCAGGTTCACAGGGAAGAATTTATTTACAGCTAGATGTTTAACTTGCAAACGCTGTTGGTAAGATTTCCCTCACAAAATTCAGTTTGACAGATTTCATTTGTTCGAGAACTGTGTCCAGTTTTACAATTAAATGGAGCTGCTTCACTCAGCATTTATAAATGACATCAGATGCCATAGCAACATGATTACAAGTTTCCATCAATTTGTGGAGCTGAGTAAATAATTATCAGTGAATAATTAACTAAACAAAATTAGCCTCTTTCTCTGCTTCCAGCATGTCCTCAAGCAGATTGTATTTTCTCAAATGTATTCCTTATTTAAACCACATGGAAACACTCCAGACCCCACAGAACCACATCTTCAATATGCTGTAAGTCTATATGAGGTAGATGACTAGCTAAAAGACATATACAGGACTTCCCATAGGAAGGGCAAACCAAACAGAGGAGGAGGAAGAAAAAATAAAACAAAAAACAACCAACTGAAGAGAGGATTATGATCTATATATTTAAGTACTTCCACATTTTCTTTTGTTCAGGTCTAAATATATAGGCATCCTACATCCAAATAATTCCTAATGATAAAAAATTGACTTTGCACAATGCTTTAATCAGAAGTCACCAAACAATATTTTCAGAGAAGGCTCCTGGCAAGAGCTTCATGTCCAATGGGATAATAGCAGCATCTAGATGCTTAATTTAAAACCCCCCATCCTAATAGAAAGGAAAGTATGTGTCATAGTTCTTGCTAGATTTTGCAAGAATGCTCCCTCCATCAGCCAGACCATATTTCTAATACTAGAAGGCCAAAAAGCTCTCACTTTCTTTATCATATGGCCACTAAGGAGAAGCCTGGCTGGTAGTAAAATATTTGCCATCTCACAAATCCAAGACCAGAAAGACTTTACAGAAACAGTCCTACAGGATGGAAAGAGTTTGTAAGTTTTATACCTGTCAACTGCATCGGCCAGTTCTTGTTTCTTATAAACATTTCACTTGGGCTCGAGAAGGTACAGAGACAGCACAGAAGAGAAAAAAGAGGCCTTACCTTTCTTTACAAGAAATGCACTAGTCACAGAGTGAAGGCAAAAAAAAATCAGGACCAGCTTTTCTTTCTCTGCCCTTGTTAGAAGAAAAAGATGCAGGAAAGCTTTCTTGACAGGGAAGAAAAAAGATAAAGGTAAAGCTACACAAAATAAAAGTGTTACAAATTCTTAAGTCTAGGTAAAGTTATTATAGCATGTAATAGTGGTCATAAGTGTAATTTAGCTCAAAAGGGAGCAAACACTGTAGTCTGGACAAATGTCATCATTAAGCCTGGCAAATCCAAGAACAAGGTTTAGCTTTCTATGTTGTTTGCATTGCAAACCTACATGTCACACTGGATCTGTTTCCACTGAAGCTGAGTGACTGCTGGGGAACCTTTCTCAGCTGAAACAGAAAGAGTTTCACTTCAAAATTCAAAGGAAACAGTTCACAGTTTTGCCAGGATTGCAGCTGGGAATAGATTTAGTGTCTCTTTTACTCATGTCTTCTGGGCTGGTCAGAAAGCAAAAAACAAAAAATCTTTCTGCACCTGGATTGCAACTCAGTTGGTACCATGTGAAGTTGTCCATTAAAAGTGATGGGGTTTTGTGGTGGAATTTTTTCATTTTTTATTTATTTTTTTTTTTAAGTGGCCTCCCAGGACCGTAACAAACAGCACAATGTGTAAAGTCTAGAACAAGTCAGCTAAAGCCATAGTAGGTACATTCCAGTGGTAGCCAGTGAGCCTCACCTAAATGGCTCCTAGCCCTTCTTGAGGTGGATGCAGTAATTGCCACGAGTAATTGATCAAAGACATCTCAGTGCAGCTTCCTTAGCCCAAGTATTTCCTCACACTCACAGATACGCTCCGCCACAGCCACTAGGAAACACGGATGTGCTGATTCCCAATTTGCATAACACAGACAGAGACTGACCAGCTTCTATGAGGGCAGAAGGAGCTCTTGACAAAAGCAAGGATATATATCTACATTTCTGAAGACTTGACTTGCTCTCCAAGAAGCATATTTTCCTTTTTAAACCCTTCAATTTCTTTTTTAATGGAAAAATGCCAATATCAAACTGTAAACAGACTTGATTTCACAGATTTCCTGTATCGCTGTCTGGAATCCAATACCAAACTGAGTGTATATTGATATGTATGAAAAATATGAAGATGAGATGATAAAACATCCACTCTGATTTAATTAGTTTTTTAGCCATTTCTGAAAAAGAAAAAGGAATAAAAATGCTGAAACCTTGAGTCAGCTGCCTATGTTACTAAAATAATTCATCTTTCAAGAGACTTTTACTCCACTAATGGTTCTAAATTCACTTCTCTGAGTTCTGACAGGAAAAAAATGGAAGTGGTAGCCTTCTCCTACCATGAGAATTATCCCAAAAGGTACCTCTAGGCTCGATTTTCTTACCTGAAGACCCCTCCACGTAGCTAACTACACAGGTTTGTAGAGCATGTTGAAGGGCAATGGGTAAGCTCAGCAGAGATTGCAAAATGTTTTGCCAACAACACTTCACCTTTTCTATAAGCCTGGTTTCTGCCATCTGATTGCTTTCATGTTGTCTGACAGACAAAGCTGAATGAATATTAGCGCTCTCTCCTTCAGAATAAGACAGCAGCCATTAGGCAGATGAGACAGGTAAAGCATGCAAAGGTGACAACAGCCCTTTCAGCATCTTATAACATCTACAATCCATGTGACTCCTGCAGCAAACTGGGATGTTCCTTTCTGCCTCTACCTGGATCAGCTACTGCAGCCAGGTTTCCCCTAACAAATAAACCCCATAATAACCTTTTCCTTTTTTTCAAACATATGTCACCTGGGGCCTCTCTCCACAGGCCTGCGCCTGGAGCCAGCCCCAGGGCACATGTACACAGCTTGGGAGTGGATCAAGGCAGTACTAACCTGCCTTCTCAAGTATCTGCACTCTTCCTATTTTTTTTTCCTGTGGACAAATGAATCAAACCTTTTCATGTGTCCTAGCAACCTGGAAAGCAGACAGCAGAGAGATCTTTGTCTTTGTAACAAACCGAGATCTGCACTGAAACGTTCGCTTGCTGCTGCTCCAGAAGTATGAGTACTGTCCTGCTCATGGTGCAGAGCCACACCTGGCAGCTCCTTCTATCACAGCTCAGCCACCCAGCAAAAACCATTGCCAAGGAAAGATACACTTACTCACATTAACATATTATTTGTTCATCCTTGTTTCTCCCTTCCCTGCACCCATGCCAAAAACTACCTTTGCACGTAATGTGTCTTTATGCTGTTATGATTTAATGCCTTGTTACTACAGCAATTAGATATTGAACTGAAAGTAGTGAGCAAATACAACAGTCAAATATGTCACAGGTGTTAATGACATTTCCCACCAAATAAAACTATATGCTATTTGGCTTTCTTAAATTCTGCCACAGTTCAGAACATATTTATTACAGTGGACATCACAAGCCCTTTCTTTTTAACCATGAAGTATGTTTAGGGGAGGCACATGATTCAGAAAATTTCAGGTTTTTAGGTCTGATACATATTTAGTTTCTGAGGAAAGAAGACCTGATTGCAGCTGATACAAGCTAGTGTCAACTGCCCAGTTTGAGTGGGCTTTGGATTGAGTCATCCTCTTCTGTACAAGAAGAAAACAAGACTTACTTTCTCAAACAAGTGATTATTCTAGACTAACAGGATCATGTAATACCCAAATAAATATTTGTTACTCTTGTCAAAAGGACCACTAGAGAACGGACCAAAGAGCTGCTGGGCTATACGTGGTAGAACACAGAAATCAGAATTGCAAAAGAGTTCATGGCAAAAAGCACATAAGGAAAAATATGGGAAGGTAAAGGAGAGATGTTTTGGGCGGATGTTTTGTCTTTATACATCTGTAACCTTCAGACCTTAACTACATGTTGGGATCTCAGTTCTTGATGTTATTATGTGGGTCTCTGTAAGTTTTGTGCACAAACACATCCCCAAGGAAAGTCTACAGTCATCAATAATATGAATTATCAAAAAAAGTGTAATAATTTTTTACATTTCACTGCAATAGAGGATCACCAGAGCCTGATAGGGACAGAAATACCTCATGGTATCAGAAATGATAATTCTGATATTATCTGGTCTGTTTACAAGTAGCCCCTTTAAAAAGGTCAGTTATATGAAGTTAGAGATGTGATAGGTTAAACTGATATTTTCATTTTGTGTGTCCTACAATAAATATAAAGGATCATTTCAAAATGTAAGCTAAGTTCTGGAATATTTTATCTTTTTAGGTGTCTATAGGGAATACAGCTATGATAAATCTAACTGGATTTTACCACAGCTCCTCAAAGCAAGCCTGAAACCAGTGACAAAAATGTACATTAAGACATGAGACAACTTAACTGTGAGCATATTGGCCAGTATACCACCCGAAATCTAAATGTGTCATTGCAGATTGAGTCATTTTATATCTCCACTTAGGTGTTAAAAAACAGTGCACACAAACACACAACTGTGGGAACTGAAGGCAGGTGGTGGGCAGAGAGAAGCAAAGCATCACACTCAGAATAAGCCACAATGATTCAGAAACAGAACCTGACCTCTGCATTCACCTCTCCATGGCATCTGAAAAAAACAGTAGATGGGACAGGCTAGGAAGAGGACTTTCTTTATCATCCTTACACATCTGAAAATACTTGAAAAGAATTTTCTGTCATCTGGAAGCATTATAAAAACACGTGCAGAAAAGCAATGAGATAATGACAGGCCTTTTTTGCCTGTAAAACACATATTTTTTAGTGATTTTTAATTAGACATCAGAGAAATGAAAATAGGGTTAGGAATATATGACAGACACAGAACTTCTGAACAATATTTGACAAGTCCCTTACCCTTTCTCAGTCTTAATTTACCTATTCATGTTGTGGGGCCACTGATATTTAGCTGCCCAACAGGAGTTGTAGTCTGCAATAACAGTCTTATTTGACACGCAATGAAAACCTCCAAGATCTGTGAATGGGACATGCTAAGGTTTTACTGGGTTCTATTAGGTCTCAACACTTTCCCTCCAAGTCCTCCTCTAACTGGAAGAGCTGATAAAAAAACCCACCAAGAGATATTGTTGTAGTTCCTAGGCAGAAGTGTAGTTCCTAGGATAAGCTCCACAGGACATCATGGCAAAGACACCACTGAAGCCTCCTTCCATTTCCACCTCCTCTTTTCAGGACACATTAAGTTTTCTTCAAATAATTCCACAAGGCATTTTCCTTACTCACTAGACCAACATGGTTCAGTAGACAAATGTACTTTGTCATTTCTGCAGGACTCTTGTTTACATCCTTTGGAAAAAATTGTTCTAGTCCTCCTTGGTACAAGTTATTTTTTCCTCTACCCTTTTGACTTTCAGTCTACAGGAAGAGCTACTAGAACCCTAGGAAAGAAGATTAAAAGCTCTCTTAACTCCTCAAGATTTCAAAGGGAGGACAAAAAGTTCACATTTTCATATACCCTTTAGCCCTGTGAGCACCTCACAATGACCACTACATTTGCCCCATAATCAAAAAATATCAGTATTCAATTCTAAAATTAGCCCTTACCAGCTCTTTGGTGTGCAGGATTCTGGACAATAGTACAAACATTACATGATAGAACTGGAAACAGCTGTGTTGTGTGATGTGGCTGGTTCCAGCCAGAGAGCATCCTCCCTCCCAACGCCCTGCCTTGCTGTGATTATTTTACAGTTTTTCTCAACCTGATCTCTAGCTGCTCCTTCTTCAGATACTGACAAAGCCTGTCCTGGGGAGAGGACTATTCATTCTAGAGTCAGCTGTTTGTTCTTTATTTGAGACACTCATTGCCCTGAAGTTGAAGACTCCCTTATACCAGTGTCTGGGCACACAGAACTTAATTCCTCAGAGATCCCACAGGGCTTTGACTTCTACACCTCAGTTTAAATAATGACTTTCTACTTGGCTGATCTAGTTCCTTTCCAGGATTGCATTTCAAATCTTTTGGGGTTTAAAGAAAACCACTAGACCAAACTATAAAACTAATTCTCACCTTTTTGAGTCCTCTCTGATGAACATCCACAATTATTCCCATGATCTCTGCATCACTAGGCCAAGAAGGCTGAGGAGAAGTCTTGGAAAAATCTACACACTTTTAGAGATCCCAGTGTAGCTTTTGAGGGGTTAATGGTGTCACCACAAAGGAATCCATCATTCTCATTGTCCACTCACATATGCTAGAAGAAAGCAAAGGTAGCACCACTGAATTCATTTAGTAGCACTGTGTGCTGTAAACTATTGTCACCTAAATGGATTTTTCTAGAAGAAAAAAAGCAAAAATTCACTGGAGAAAAGGAATACAGTCTCATTCTACTGACTCAGATGAAGATCAAAATATAAAGCGACAGTTCAATTCAGTTCAGATCTTATAGCTACATAAATATATAACACAGTTCCTTGTTAATTTATTTATTTATTTAATAACCACAAAGATTCTGGACCTCCGTTCTGCCACTGGAGTTTGGCTTCCTGTTGTAGTCATACAATATTCCCAGAATCAGCACAAAATCTGTTCAAACATCACTGTAGCACTTAGAGAACTTCTGTCACCAGTGTACCCAAGCAGCAAATGCATTTTTGATGTTATGCAGAAATACATGCCTTGATAGAAGGGATGAAAATGCAGCCCAAAGTGTTAAAAAAAAAAATCAGAGAACAACATTTGAGCATAAAAAGATGCACTCCAATTTTTCTTTCTTTCTCTCTCAGGCTTCCTTAGCTCAAGACAGACACATATTCCAAATATATAAACGATACATATGTAATGCACAGTAGTTAATACAGATGGAGAGAGATTGACATGGCACTTATCTAAATGGATACTGAGATTCCAGGATACCTATTGCACTCTAGCTGATAGGAGCTTCAGAAGCTGTGAGTCAAAACTGACTTCACAAAACCACAACAGCGCTTTTCACCTTTGCCAACAGACATTGTGTGAGCCAGTGTACAGTTCTGTGCCAAGGGCATATCATCCAGACTTTTCTCTCAGCTGAAAGAAAACCCAGTATCTGATAAACTAACACGATGAATGTTCCAAGACTGCACAACTAAGCAGAAAACCCAAAAGCTTCAGAACTTTCCTAATCTTTAAATTCCCCCAAATTAAAATATTTTTTGCAAGTCTTACTGATGTGTGTATACACACACATTATCCTGCCTACTATGCTCTGAAAATACTGAATATTGAATATTCAGAACATGTGTTCTATATTAGTTAATGTTAAATGCCATCAATGAAAAACTGACATCCCTGTTAAGAAACAAACAAAACCCCCAGTACTGCACAAATTTATTTGTAAGCATGATCTGAAACATGCTATTATAAAGACAGCCTTTCAAATATTCATTAACTTCCATAAAACATATTACTCCTTCAGAAACCATCCAATATGGCAGTGAAGCCTTGTATCACCTATTCGTTTGTCCTCATTTTCCAGCAATAAGAGAGCATCAAATTTTATTATCATAAATACTGTATAAATATGTTGACACTACAAGGCACAAAACCAACTTAAATCCTGTGTGCTTTTTTCACTGAAGGCAAATACAGTCCACTGTCAGTCACTCATCTGAAGAGCAAGGAAGAGTATTAACTGATGCAATTTTTTTTAAATGCAAACTTTTGATATGGAACTATTTTAAGATATGAGCACCCTCCTCTCTGCCTTCCTGTGAAGGATAGTATCAAGCACGTACAATTCAAGCATCATTACTTCTACACTCACATGCTTTGGACAAAGGAAAAAGTCTCTTTGACAAAATAGACAAGTCATTGGTTGGTGAAATAGGGGTGATATGTTAACCAGATCAAGGATCCAACCACTGAGTTGGATTATAATCTCTCTTTCATTCATATCAGACACAGTTTTAAAATTTGGTTCTGTTTCAGTATGGCCTTCTTGCACATTAGTAATTATGGTACCTGTAAAAGCAATGAAGGGTGAACCACCAAAGATCTGTAGCTGCAGCCCTGTTCAGATAAGAATTAAAATTTGACATTTCTAGTCAGCAAGTCTCAACTTCCAGGAAATTTCTAGTTGGGTAGAAGTACTGTGATACACAGGCTTTCTTCAGCATTTTAAGAATTTTATGTCCTCATGATAAGTAGGAAGGGGATGATGCTTTTTACCGAAAATTAAAAAAAAAAAATAAAAGGAGACATTGAACCACACTTTTACAAATTAAAAGAAAAAAAAAAAAATCATATGCTTGTTACAAAAACAGAAAAAAAAAAGAAAAAAAAAAAAAAAGAAAAAAAGAGAAGGCCACCCCACTAGGCTTCCATCATTAATTTGAACTAGCTCACTAAGACCTACTTTAAATTTTGAGTTACATCATGTTCCTTCACAGACCAAAGTCGACATGGAAAATCAAGCACAGAGTCTTGGAACTGACACAGTCTGTAAGATTTCCACACAAGAGGGGGAAAAAAACAAATCCAAAAAAATTACAAACCAAAAAGGATAAATCACAGCTACAGCCTGGATAAGAACAGACTTAGATGAACACATAGAAAAATAAAAAAGGAACAATTACTGAGAGTAAAATTTGCCATTTACTCAAAAGAATAATACATCCAATTTTGCAAGCCAAAGACTTGATTCTATGGGGGAAATCATTATGTTTTCAGACTTAGGAGAAAGTAAGACTTGTAAACTGGTAAGACCATTTTTTTCTAAAACAGAACAAAAGGTGCAAAACAAGGAATAGTATCCAATAGATTCAGCATTAAGCACACAAATCTTCCTGAAAGCAGGCAGAAAATCTGCCAAGTTTTTTCTTATGCATATTGAATTGAAATTCAGCATAATCCAACCTAGAAAGAAAAGCATTACAGGGAGCAATATAACTTCATAGTGAAAGACTTGTGTTCACAGTGAAATGTGACATTTTTAGATCAAATGCCACCTCTCCCTACAACATGCTTGGTGATGATCTCAGCCCTTTGTATTTTATTCTTTTCCTATAACTCACTAGTGCCAATTAAAGAACTCAGAGACTTTAATTTGTTTTTTTCGAGTGCCTATTGTAACAATGTAGAACATGCAAAGTGCCATCTTTCTAACTTCATACTAATTGACATCGAGTTTGCACTAGTGCACGAACTCTAACATAATTCAGAAAAATATTGATTCATGGTTATGACTTTCTGGTAGTCAGAGAAAACCTGACACTTGTGCTTAAAAACAAGACGTGTGCTGTCTCAAACTTACAGACTAAGTATTTAATTCAGTTTTCCTTGGAAGAGGTCAGGAGGTTTCTTCCTCCACAACAGGAGGAGCAGATACTTTTCTGTATTAACCATCAGTAGGTGCAACAACTCCACTTGTTAACCTCCATTAGAAGAGCAGAAGTGAAGAATCATGGAAGAAATTACTTGTAGTTTAGTTAATGAAGTAGAGGAAGGTGAATCCAAAAGTCACCTGCTTTTAACTACAAATTAATCAGTGCAATAATTATGGAACCATATTACTGATTTCCTTCTATGACAAAACTAGATGTTGCCATCAAGCCCTAATAGATGGAAAATAAAAGTTATATTGTAGTAGGTGCTCCTTACAATAATAAAAACTTCTTCTCCACTCAGTGCAAAATAAATCCAATTTCCAAACCCATGCTAAGGTAAACCTTTTGAGCTGCAGTAAAGCAATGGTCTCTATGACAAAATTAAAAAGCTTTTTAACCTTTTATTGCTTGTTTTTATCCAAATCCTTGTCAATTAACATGTGTATTGAGGGCTGGAGGAAAGATGTAATGAAATGTGGTCAATCACTTTCTTCTTTCTTTGAATATATTCAATATATAAAATGTAGAAAATCACTCTTTGAAATTAACCTATTCCCCTGCAATCAAATGTTAGGTTACATTTAACAAATGACCCTTTTCTCTTAGGAGAGAAATCAATATTCATAGTTTTCTCTCCTGCCCTCTGTGACTACTGCCAGAAATCCTTTTTTATATAAAACTGAAGAAAAAGACATTTACTTGAAAATCCGTAAGTCATGTACTTTATTTCTCCCTTGCCACGGCTCTTCTCCTCTTCTCCAGCTCAAGTGCTTGTCTAAGTCAAGGCAGACTATCATTTTCTGAAGCAAAGAGGGCAGTAGATGCAGGGTCCCTCCAGACCTTCAGACTTAAAGGCCTTCAGATTTTCTTTCCTGCGCTGACCAGGGCTGGGAAACCTCTCCTGTCTGTCCTCAGATAAAGAACCTGTCTCCTTCTGGATAAGGGATGTCCTCAACCAGCCCTTCCTTGCACATGGCACCAGCACCAGTTTGGTGACTCTCCTGGCTGGGACACTTCACACTGATACAGAACAAACAAGAGCAAAGGGAGAAGCATCACTTGTGAGCTGTGACCTGGTGATGATACAGAGCCTGGCGCCATCACCCTGGCTTTGAGAGGAGCCCTCGTGCTCAGGACCCAGGCCCGAATCCCACCCCAAAACCTCCAAATGAGTTGATGTCAGGGCTGT
This sequence comes from Zosterops lateralis, assembly GCF_965231275.1. NCBI lineage: Eukaryota > Metazoa > Chordata > Aves > Passeriformes > Zosteropidae > Zosterops > Zosterops lateralis. The sequence goes on from NC_139772.1 coordinate 9,408,937, forward strand.
GGGGCCACAGGGCTGTCAGCAGGCCATTGGCAGGGCAGGGGTGGGATGATGTCTCTGTGTCAGGCACTCACCAGACTGAGGGAAGGGCTGGGAGGATACACCATCCTCCCTGCAGTCATGGACACCAACAAGGAGCTTGCTTATGGGCCTGGGGCCCTCCTGCACCACAGACAGGACATGGCCCCAGCAGTGGGGCTCCCCTGCTGTCCCTCACAGACAGGACAGGGCATGATCCCAGCAGTGGGGCTCCCCTGCTGTCCCTCACAGCCCCACAGACAGGACACCTCCCCTGTCCTGCCATGTCTCCCCCCGGGCTGGCCAGGGCCTCCCCACAGTGAACGAGCAGCATCCACCAGCTGGCAGAAGCTCCTTCTCGTGGTGCTCCCTGTGGCCTCACACTCATCTACTCTCAACCAAATCCAGAAACCTCTGAGTCTGCCCCATGACAAAATAACTCAAAATCAGAGCAGTCCTACAGCACGTTTAAAAAATTCCCCTTTTTGTCTCAGGGAGGTATGCACAGCGTGGCGCAAGCAGCCCAAATGCCAGCATGTCAGGGCTGTACTTTCGAAAACCAGGTCGTGTTTTTTCTCTTAGTTCCTGCCTGGATTTATCTTGTTTTCAGCAGACTGAGCCATGCACTCGGATGTGGAGATTTATCCCATAGCCATTGTAGCTGGATATGTTCCATTCTCTCCATTAAGTCCATTTACATGAGTGCATTAATGTACTTCCAGGTGTGCTGAGCAGCAGAATCCAGCTCTTTGTGGATTTCCATTGAATGTTTTTGTAAAGCTTGCCTGCAAACCTGAGCTGGGGAGAGCTGTCCAGTTTTATTAAAATTCACATGCATCTCACTGGAAATGACTGCATGACCAGCACACTTCTGAGGGTCTCTTGCAGCAAACAGAACACAGAGATTTTGTTTTTTCCTCCTGCCATTTATAACTTCTTGCAGAAAGGTTTTGTTTAGGGGCCAGCAAACTGAACACTACTGTCTGGAATGCCTTTGTTTCTGTAGTTGCTGTAGACTGTTTAACCCATAAAAAAAACTCCCAAAATAAATATACACCTAGTGTTCATTAGAGTGAACTACAATAAGTATATTGCCATCACTGCCATATCTTTGAGTACTAGAAGTGAAATTTCCACAAAAAGATGAATAGTAACCACCATAGAGACTTTTGTTTAGCAACTGTGCAAAATAACAGCAACAATAATATGCAATGAAATCAGGGCATATTTTTTTCCTTAAGTAACATGCTATTTATACCAAAACACAATAAATACTATCAATCAGTGGAAAAAATTAGAAAGTAATAATAAACAAGAAATCGTGTTTATGAGAAAGCCAGGAATTCACAGAATACATACCTGGGTACAAGACTCAAACAATTCTGCCCATATGAAAATAAGAAACCACCTGCGTGTGTTATGTATGCTTTATGAATTACAAAGATAGAGCTATTAGCATGGTTTATAGGCTACGCACCACACTATTCTTTATCAAAAAATGCTAATTTAGTATCTCAGTTAGTCCGCAGATGCTTTATTGTATCATGATCATTTAGATTCCACTTTTCTCATGCCACAGTCAGATATTGTGAAAAATCAAGTTCCATTTACAGCATCCATTGTTATCTCACAAAGTAGCACTTCATGCTACTACTGATGTGTTACAGACTGTTAACAGTAATTTAGTTTTAAATGCCAGTGCATGCCAAGTGTTCTGGATATGAATACTAACAGGATGAAGTTATGCAGGTGTAGAAATTTAAAAGAAAAGGAAAAAAAAACTCCACACCACCACCCACACCACAACCCACACAGGAAATGACTGCCAGCTCTTTGAGGGAGGACAGAGCATGGGACTCTGCATTTTAGCTGTATGAAGTTAGTTATACCCTTCACTCATCAGTGGAAACATCCTCCTCCAGGGATGTCTGAAGACAGGTGCTAATAACCCAGTGGTATTTATACCTCTGCACTGAATATAGAGAGAAATTAAGTAATAATTTTTGGTGGTTGTTTATCTTAGAGGTGGTCAAGAGCATAGCAATTGCAAATTAGTGATCCTCACAGATTCCTGTGGTGCTTTACAGGCTGAGACATCCTAAAACCAGTATATGAGGTCTGCAGCATGGTGAGAGCTCTGCCTACCAAACCAGGAATTTTCTCATTCCTGGAGCAGCATCTTCTGTGTCATCTGAGTAGCTTGTTGCAACTCTTTGTTAAGTAATGAATTCATTATCCAAATATGTAAGCAGATGATTATAATTAACCAACTAAAAAAAAAAGGCAATATCAAGTTAAGTAGACTCCCAGAGCTCTCAGGAGGATGAGTGGTCCCACTTAACATCTAGTGCTTTAATAAGGAGATGACAACTGACTAAAAAATACAAAAAAGGAGGGATGCTCAGACTCTAATGAATGCCTTATTACCTACAAACCCTGCTATTCCCTGTCCTTTCCTGCATGTTTGAAACTCAAATGAACTAAGAATTGCTCTAGCTAAAGTAGGCCAGTCCTAAGAATTGGAAAAGAAACTAGTTATCATTATAAATGCCCGGTAAACTTAATTAATTCAGATGGACAATAAAGAATAGATGATGCCAAAAAAAAGATTGCCCCTTTACCATATCCTTCCCTGTTCCTTCTCCCTGTAAAAGCTGCTCAAAGTGGGGTTTTAGTTGGGACAAATTCCCCTAGTGGAATTGCAAGAAGATTCAATATTTGGCCTACCTCCTTTTGCTTTTAGCAATAGGGATGAAAAAGTGGGAGGTTGTTTTCATTAAACTGAAAATCCCTTTTGAGAGACTGCCAGAAATGAAATGGTTACTGTACAGTGAAATAGTTCTTCACCTTTTTGTTCAATGTGAAAGGCAAAAAATGATGCAAATACGAAGAAATGTGTCAGTTCTGCTAAATAAAAATGTGCACAGTAAAACTAAATCACATATATTGAAGTGTTATTTTGGTTTTATGGAAATGTAATCTGTGTTATGACATTTGCATTTCATATAACTGCTACGGATAACTAATCTTCCAATGCATTGCATACCATTTTGTCACAAGAAAAAAAAAAAAAAAAGTAATACTGTATCATCTGTTTCCACCTGTACACTAGAATATTCCATGACAAATGTATCAACATCAATTGTATAAATTCACTCCCGAGCCAATGAAAAGTACGGATACATTTAATAGAAAGATTTCTTTTACCCTTAAACTCTACACAGCTATTAGAAGATATCATAGCTTGGTAGCAAAGGAAAAATTACAACTTCAAACAACACAATATATGGATGTTTGTATGCATTCTAAGGCTTCTGAATTTTGAGTGAAAATTAAGTACATCAATACAGGCTGCCAATATGGAACCTTAACCGGAACCTGATGAAATTGCATGTTTCCCATTCCATGCCCAAAATTTCTACTTTTCAGCTCTGAGAGATTTTATGTTATGCTAGATATTACAAAAAAAAGTGATACTTAAATAAAACTGAGAATACAAAGTATATTTGAAATTCATTATTCTTTCATGTTTCCTTCTCTGTCCCTTGTTTTTGTTTTCTTTTTGATTACCTTTGCTTACCTAAATCATTATCCAACCTCTCCAGTAAATGCCTTTAGAGCAACTTTTCACAAAGGGGTCACACATGATTAAGCCCTGATTAAACCCCAGTTTCACAACACTAGTAAAAATAAAAAGGCTTTAATTTTCCTATTTGGAAACCAGTCAAAACCAAGGAAACTCTAAAGGAACAGAGTACAAGAGTAAGCCTTGGGATTTAACATCCAACACTTGGAACCCCTTCAGCACAAGGAGCAGGACTCCTTGCAGTAAAAAAGAATATTCTCTGTTCAAGTGCAGTATCAGGCACCAGGAGATGAGATATAGAGTTTCAGGTAATTCATGGACTTAGCACCAGACTTTCACTGACTTTCAAGGAGACTTGTTCTCTTCAGCTACCAAGGGACATTTCAAATAGCTAAATCTGTGCTCAAGATACAGAATGATCTAACTTCCTGAAAATTGCATAACTTACTGGAAACCACACTGGCAAATGTGGGGTCATTTGATTAATTCTTGGTGTAATTAAGGAAGATCAGCATTAAATGTGTGATCGTTTTCTTGGGAAAATCATGCTTTCCTATCTGCTGTGAAAGCCAATGTAAAAAACCATGTCTGTTCACTTGAATGTAGCTTTCTGCAGTGACATAGCTATATTTGGGATTCTTTTGTGTGCTGAGTTAGAAGGAGTAGCAGCTTTTTAAGCTCAGATGTGTAAATGTCCCCATTTATACCCTAGCTCTGCAAAAATGGGTTTTTGTGCATATTGCAGTCAATATACACACACAAAAGAGAAAAGTGAAATAAAAAAATATAATTCTCATATTAGAAAACTGAGTACTTACCTAGTGATAGCAGCTGGAATGAAAATGGCTGAAAGCAATAAAAATCCATTTTACCATTTAGTACAGTTTGTCAGACTAGAGAAATGGGATTGAATTTCAAAGCCACAGGCAAGCTGGCAGAAATCTGTGCTTATGCAGTTGATAGGGGTTTTTTTTCTTCTTTTTTCTTTTTTTTTTTCTTTTTTTTTTTTTCCTTATTTACAACTCTTTTGATAAGCCTTCAGCAAGTTACATAGGTTGTTCTAGTTGTATCTCCTTTGACTGGATTAGAATACTTGATGACAGTTTGGATAAGTTTGAGGCAGATGGTTCTTGACATTTTTCATGCCATCAGTTACAAACCATGCAAGGAAACTCTTTCATCCTTTGTTTATCCTTCACTTAGAAGCCACTATGGTAGATCGTTAAACTTTCATTTTTCACAGTGCTGATTAAGGCGTACTACAAGGCAGATGTTATGCAGCACCATTTTTAACAATTTACATTTAGCACCAAAGCTGGCTTTGTACTTGTTCCAGTGGATCAATTCACATTTCAAAAACTTCAAGGTCAACCTCTAAGCATTGCTACTCTGTTGAGCAACTAAATGTTTCATAAAGTTTTCCCTATGACTGCTGCACTTGAAAATATGTGCTGGACACTGTTTACTTGTTTATATCTGCCAAAATGAATACAAGTAACTATTGTTCATCTCTGCTATAATTAAATGACAGCTATAGGGCTAAAAAATCCAAAGACTTATAATAAAATTAATAAATATCACTATTTTAACACATGACAAAAAATTACTCTTTTTTTTTCATTAATAGCATTTCTAAATAACAAATAATTACTATTCAATTGGCAGTTGGTCCTAATTTACATCAGGTCAAGGAATACCATTTCATGGACGAAAATATTTACTAGTTAACTTCACATCTATATGTGCATTCTTTATTTTACGATTATGCAAATTCTATACTTCCTAGGACAAATTCCAATATTTATATGTAAACAAAAAACAAGTAAAAGCACCTTTAGAGAACAGCAGAATAAATACAATCATGACAAAATATAATAAAGTTAATTCACAGCAATTTAATTTTTATGCTCTGTAGAAAACTGAGTTTTGGCAAACACTTGGGCCCATCTATAGGTGATGTAAGTTACATTTTTATTGAAAATTTAGTGAAATTATCTGTAACTAAACATAGCAATGGGGTAGAAGCTTTTGTGCAAGTGACAATTTCCATAAAGGACAATAAAGGGAAAAGGAACATTTGATAACTAAAGATTCCTTTATTTTTTAATTCAGATTTTTCAAATTAGCAACATAAAATGAAAAAAATAGTATATTTGACATATAAAAGCATATTTTATTGAATGAAGCTTCAGGTTGTTTGGGGTTTTGTTTTGGTTTTTTTTGTTTTGTTTTGTTTTTTTTTTTAATTTGGGGGATTTCCTGTGCTTTTTTCTTCTTTTTTTTAATTAAGCTGTAGCAATATGTCATTCATTATCATTGTCGTGAAGTTCTGCAGTAAAAATTACCAGATTGAGTTACACTTCATCACACCCTTTTCTTATGCTCAATCTATTCTTTTTTTCCTCCCTGAATCATTCCCCCCCCATGCCATAAGGACTTTTCTATCCTAAGTCTAACTCACTTAAGACTTCCCATCTAGTACTACTACTTCACCCTTTACATCTAAAACTATTTCTTATCCATACCTCTACCCATTGTTCTATTAAATTAATGTTTAGGCTTTTCTCAAATCAAAAATGGGTTTCAATTTCATCTGAGTAGTTCACTTGATTAATGACCAGAAGTCAATGATATATTGGTCATGAGATAAACATCTATGCCATGGAAAATATATTAGATAGAAATATATCAAGAAAAATCTTTTCTGTTCTGATCCTATGAATCTTAATTTCAGTAGTACTGGGGAATGCCTTCATTTCACTGGAGGAACTACAGACATTATAACTGTCAGTCATGCTAACAAAGATGTGTTGAGCACACAGACAACACATGGTCACAACTATTTCTGCAGAAATCAGCCTGGAAATCTTATAAAGAAAAGGCTAGAAAATCTCAAAAAATCCATCTGAAATGGTGCTTACTTGAATAATGTATCTGTCCCAGATTTGATATTTTGCCACCCAAACCCATACCCCAATCTATATTTATAAAACCTTGAGCAAATAAGGCTCAGAGTAGTGATGACTGTGTCATTCAGGAATGTGTAATGGCCTTGCAAACGCACTGCACAGAGCCTTCCTTTTCCATAGCTCTATCAGCAAAAATAAATATAGGAGATGAATACTAGTGGGAAAACATGGATTTCATCTTATTTTTGTTACATTATTATCCAGGCTTACAACAATATTTATCATCCTACAGTTTGATTTGTTATAATATATGTTTACCTTTTATCTTAGAAGAAAGGAGTATCAGCCCTCCAAGGATAATGGAGAAGCAATGTTATTTAATTATTCCAAACTATCTAGTGCTTTGGTACACAAAAGATAACAGTCAACATACTGCTACAAGTGTGCTGATATGCAAGCTGTGGTCAAGATAAAATATTTAACAGCAGAAAAATACACTTTATAGTGCAGCTGCTATAATGGGATTTTAAATAAGGAAAAACAATTCTGTTTATTCTCAGTTTTGAAAATATGTACAAAGCTAACTACATTCATCCATAAATTAACTTGCTAACAGCTAAAGATTGGTGTATAATGGAACCTGACCATTTAATATACACGCCCCAAACAGGTGCAGGAGAGAGAGAAAGCACATGCAGGTAGCTGTCAGCAGCACACTATCAACACATACAGAAAAAACCCTGATGTTATCATGGAAACAGTGAAAGTAAAGCTTAAAGGGCTTGCACAATCATAGTGCCCCAAGGTTCATTTCCAGACTCAGCATAGCTACATCTGTACAGTTACATGTATTTTAATGTTTAGCATCAGAAAAAAAGAAGAAGGAACAAAATTAAAAATAATAACACAGACCACATTCTTGTAAACTGGCATCACTCCATGGAAACAAATGCAGCAGTGCCAGCTTGTGCCAGCTGAAGATCTGACATTACATGGAAAAATCCTGAGGCACCTGCAGTTCTGTGGGGCTGAATAATTTATGAATACATGAAATGTTCTGAATAACATATTTTTGAATATTTTTCCATTCACTCCATCCTAGTTCTTTCACAGCCCATATTCTTTAAACCCATTTATTACAAGCTTCACAGTAGCATTGTGACAATGCCAATTATTTAGCCAATCCCCACCCGTTTAGTGTCTTTGCCTACTGCTGTTTTTCTGGGAGGTGAAGAGAGGTGACTACTTTAGTGTATTCTTCTTCTGGCAATTCTTAGAAAGTGATAGACAAAGGATAGACAGGTAATCCTTCTTGATTAAGAGGACAGATACAGTCTCTTCAGGCTTCTCTAATTCCTTTGGCTGCACTATAAATGTTATTTCAGACTTTTCTCAAATCCACATTCCATTTTTACACCTAGGACCCATTAAATATTTGATATTTTTTCCAAGTCTGCTGCCAAGTCAGAGAAGGTGAAGGTGGAAGACAAGTTATAACATGTCTCTAACTGAGCGCCTCACTAAAATCCTTCTCTTAGGCTCCCATATGCAAGCCTAGAGATCAACAACAACAACAACAACAACAACAACAAAAAAAAAAAAAAAAAAAAAAAAAAAAAAAAAAAAAAAAAAAAAAAAAAAAAAAAAACAGTACCCAGCACTACTCCAAAATCTTTCTTTTTAGAGGAAGGGTCTACCTGTTGTCTCTGCTAAGGGGCTGCTGCCAGTTAGAGCATCACATATGCAGTCTGGCCTTCACCAGATAAGGAGTTCACAACCCCAGTTCATGTAGCCCAACCATTAAGATTTTTCTCAACAATAGCTGAAATCCTGGCAAAGCCTGGGCATTCACTCCCCCCAGGTACAACTCCTCTAGGATAATACTGCTCAGGGGGATCTTACCTGAAAAAAAACTAAGGAACTCACTACAGAGCAGAAAGAGCTTATTGCATTTCCAGATGCCAGAGATACAATGAAGTGTGCTTCCAAATGTGAAAGCATAGATGCAAAACTCTACTGCAGCAAAATTTTTCATTCCAGCAAGATTTTCATTCTGGCCCTACACACAAATGTCTTTGTGGATTTGTCTGTAGTAGTGGTACAATGTCATGTGAACCTCTTTAGACAGCCAATGTCCAAATTGATGCTGCCTGCAGTGGATTTACCACCTCAAGTCCAAACTTAAACAGCTTCCTAGACTCCCTCTGTCCCTGCTCTCCCCCAGAGCAGGAGGTTCCTGCTGAGATGAGCATGAGCAGATTGTGTTGGTACCTGCACCCCATCCCGTTTGATTGGCATCTTGGGGACACACACAAACCTGTAGCAGAATCACATGTTTGTGTGGGGCATTTCAATCCTATTCCAGCCCCTTAAGCAGCAGCCTTTATTCCCACTGACCCCCTTCCATCAAGAAATCCTGACTCTTATGTACACCTTTACCAGCAATGCTAGAGGAGCTCTGCTCTCCTTGCATATGCACAATTTCCCATTAGTCTTCCTGAGATTTATGTATGCATCCAAAGAGGAGAATGACCCTCTATGAATGTTTTAACAATCAGAACAATGAAGCATTGTGCATCAGACTGTTAAAAATGTTTCTAAACACTGTGCTCAATACATGCTACTTGCTTTCCAAAGCTACTCTGGACAGAAATGATTTAGAAAACAACTCACAAGTAAACTAAAGCTCTTCTAATAAAACAAATATTTCACAGTTCATTTAATCTAAGATATTGAAAAGAACTGCCAGTACTCAGGTACGTGACCTGAAGCACAGAAATTTATTGCTTTCTCCACCAGGGATTAGAAATGTTTAGCGTAAAACAGTTGCTGCTAGGCAGGGCTCCTTTACCCCAACAGTCATATCCCAGGAACACTTATTCTTTCCCAAGCAGTAGACAGAAGAAGAGGGGGAAACTGAGGTCAAGAAAATTTCTTTTTTTTTTTTCTTTTGTCTATCATTACAGAAAAAACTCACAACTAAAATAAGTGAAATATAATTATAATTATATATTAGTATATAATATAATATATAATTATAATTATATATTATATAAGTGAAATATTACTTTAAATAATTTACATTTAGTAATATATATTAAGAGATTTGCATTTTCTTACTTTTTTGTTCTACAGGAAGTATTTTGTTCTACAAGACACTTTGCCTTGTTGGTGCACGGTGGTCTATTCTTTTTCTTGCAAGACTTTCCCCTGTCACCATTTGTCCCCCAATATCCCTCTATTTCTCCTTCTCTTCCATTCAGTGAAATGCCTGTTCAGAAGGCACCAAACTGTCATTAAGTGATCACTCTGCAGAATCGTGGTGGTTGTGCATAATTTCTGCAATAGATAAAGTCCCAACCACTCAGACAATGTGAGTGAGCAACAACCCAGATATTTGGGGGCCAGTTAGGACTATATAGAGGTTACAAATGTCAGACTGACCAGACAAGGTATTCACGTTTTCAACAAACAGATCTTTCAGGGAGTAGTGCAGCTGGGTGTTCTTATTGCACACTGTAATCTATTTCACACTCTAGCATGTAAAAAACCCCAAATTATTATCATGGAACTGCATCTCTTCTCTATTAATTTTAACAAGCCAATGATTCATCAAAGCTCTCTAATCTTTAGATGAATTTACACTTTTGCAGTCCAAAATAATGAATGCATTCACAAGAAAAAGGTTAGCCAAATTAAGTATCCCTCAAAAATTGAAACTGGTTCTAATTACCAGGATCCATGCTATCTTTTTTTAAGTAAATAAATTGCATGGGGTCAACCCCAGCCAAACACATCACACCTGCTCTTCTACCTAAAGAAGGAGCAGATCCACAGTGGTATCCTTTTATTATATTAATCTCCAGTGACTGCTTGGAAAGTCCTTGAGGAAGGGTGTTCTCATAGAAATGCAGCAAATATAGATGTAGCAATGGTGAAATTTCTGAGGCTCTCACCAACCTCAAATAAAACCACACCTCTCACACTATTTTTTCCACAGCTTTAATGCTGCCTACAGAACTACAGAATTAACTCCATCGGAAAGAGACTCAAAGGCTGTTGCTGTTATTGGCTCATTGTCTTCTAATCAAAGATAATTTGACGAGTGAAATTATATTAAAAGAAAAAAAAATCCAATAAAACCTAGTCCTCTGAACTCATGTAGAAATTTAATTCCAAATTAAATCAATGGGATTTGTGGGACTAAGTGCCTTTGGGACTTTAAATCTTAGTATATATTTTAATACAATGTAATAATCAATAGTTCTCAAGGCAAAAGGACCAGCAATGCTCCAGATCCCTTATAAAGATGAGGGTACTTTTTATCAGATGTCTCTGGAGACACTAAAAATAATTATTTGCTTTCTTAAGGATAATCAGAAAAATATTAGAAATTAGGTAATTTTGTTTTAATAAATACATGTGAACAAGTAAAGTGTCAATCATTGATTTATTCATGTTTATCAGATACAGTCACTGAGTAAATCTGTCTTGTTGAGGGATTCAGAGATAAACAGACATTCATTGACAGCATGGATTATCATGAGGTATTAGCCCTTGCATCGAGAAAATGCATTGAAAATTTCATAAGACATCAATAATGCATAGTCCTAAGAGGAAAAATAAAGTAAAATTTATCCTTTTTCATGTTACTTTAAATAAAATGTATAGGGACAAAAACTTCTAAAAAACCCCAAAGGAATATGAAATTACATTAGGCAGAAGTATAAAGGTTTCCTTAATGTAGATTTTACATTTAACTTTCTATCTTTTATTATTTAGTATACTTTTATGGTCAAATGTGTAAAATATTGGGATATTTCAGTAGTTAATACAATGTAAACTAAGAATAACAGAAAAGTTTAGATTTGCTATTTCAGTAGGTATCTTTCTGCAAACTGCATCATGTTCCTGTATTCCTTTTAGTTAAAGGAATAACAATATTGAGAAAACACTTGGTTTTCTAAGCACATTTTACCTTATTGTTTACACTGAGCTCTAGGTAAAAGCTTAGTGGCATTTTGAAGAACTTGGTATAAGGAATATAAGGTATAAGGATTCCACTTTAAAATAAAATATGGAAATTTTTGAGCTCAGCTTTTTTGAATTTCAGACCTTGACCTACTTAAAAGTTTTGAGTATTAATTTTGCTGGATTTTCCACCAAGTCATCTCAGTTTGAGTACCAGACCCCTATAATATTTTGAAAGTCATGAGTTGGTAAATTTTTTTTTATATACATCCACGCAAACAACACGTTGCCTTTGGAAATGGACACTTAATTAGTTACTCAGAAATTACATCCATCCATTAGTATAAGAATATCTAAACAAAAAGAGCACTGTTTATGGAAACCTTTAGCTCTTAACGTGGGCTTTTGCCTGCCCCAGCTGGCAAAAGGAGTCTAGGTTGGGCATGTTCATAAATAGCAGCCTTTAAAAGGAATCTGTTTTCTATACAGTAAAATTAATTTGAATGAAAGTTCCACCACAAAATAAAAAAGATCAGTGTGGGTTTCTACTTTGCAAAACCTTTGAGAGAAGGAATTTATTGTACTAAGAAAAAGCAAAAGGAACTACCACGCCATGCAGTCAACTTCCAATAAAAGCAATTTGCCTATAGAATAGCCCAGAAATGCAGCATGCAATTAGGTATATAATAGTCACAAGTTTGTAAATAATGGATTGGTTAGACTACTTTAAACCAGATTTGGTGAAAGAAAACCAGTAGCCTCTGAACCTCACTTAAATATATCTACCTAACATGAATAATTCACCCCAATTCTCTCCTGTGGTCAGGTGATGAGCAGTAAATGGTAGGCACCAATACGAGGGGAGTTCTTTTATAATGTCCATTTCCAAAGAACCCAAATGAAAATTATGACTTCCATTACAAGTGAAAAGGCAGGATTCAGACTTCAAAGTGTCAAGCTTTTTCTAGAAAAAGGACAGAAGAGAGCCATCATTTTTATCCTAACAAAGGTAGATATAATGTCTTTTTCCTCTAATCTTTAGATAAAGATAAGGCCATTGTTGGTCTATTGTGGGCCTAACCCAAATTTGGAGAGCTGGACCAGTTCCACACTGACAAATAACCACTGCTCTTATCCCAAAATGCTGCACTACAGTTTTCTCTTTGCATAGAGATGGCGTGAGATGGTCATGGAAAGAAAGAGCATTACTGAAATTCTTCCCACAGTAGCCCTTGACTAACTTTTCTTTACAAAGCTATTCAGTATTTCTGTTACCTAGCTTTTCTTCCAAGCCTCCAATGCTGCAAGAGCCATTGCTACAATAGGGAGCATTATTTTTATGCAGCTTGTCTGATTTTATCTGAGTTTGCAAAGAATAAAACACGATGGTGGGAAGGAAAAGCTGTTCTTCAAACACATCATATTTCATGTGCTTTTCTCTGCAGTGTGCTCAGTGCTCAGTTTTGAGCTGAGCAGTGTCGGGGCAAGTGTGATCATAAATTTGCTTGTGGCATTATAAATGCCTTTTTTCATGATTGCTATTCTTTAGCAATTATCTTTGCTAATCAATATTGTGTAGTGTTTGGATGCAAAGACCAGACAAAGTTCTAGTTGTCACATTGTAGAGTTAAGATGTTCTTACTGATAACCATTGAGACCCAGCAATGTGACTTCAAGGAAAACAGAGACAGGTCAGGGACTCTTGGCGTGGTCTGATGTGACCCAAGTTCAATGTGTGGAGATGGCAACTGATTTACATTGGCTTCCCACACACTGATACTGCCACAATTCACAGTTAAACCAAGAATCATTCCTCAAAAACTATCATCCAAATTGCGAACATGTGCATCAAATTAAATTGGCAAACTGTAGCTATGTACAGAGTCTGATTTCCAAATAGTTTCCTGTTTTACAATAGTTTCTAAAATGCCATCTTTGACTGTCATGTACAGTGCTCTTGCACAGCTCTGAGGAATACAGATCATTCTGTAATAGTTCCAATGTGAATGCAGTCCAATAATCTGTCTTGATCTGTACCAGAAGCTACATTAAAAACAGGACTCCGATATGTGTCTCCTGAGGAGGTGGCTATTTTAGCTGAAGGTGAGAAAACAAAAGAGAGTCACAATATTGTATTTTCCAAAGTTCTGCAGTAGCAAAGGCTTTCAGAGATTTCTAGTAATTAATAAATACCCTTACAGTCAACCAGATGAAGTACATATAGAGTAGAAAAACAAAATTATGCCAATGCCTCTGTGCTTAGGAAATGAGGAGGACGTTTCTCTCACCTTTTTTCTGAACTCCCTCTGTCCCTAGCTCTGGTTATGTGAAACAGCTTCAGATTCCAAACCTCAGTGGAACAGCATTATATTACACCAGCTACCATTTAGTTAAAAACTCCAGCATGAGGTATTGATAAATCCAGAATAAATTGTTAGACTGCCTATGTACCAGTCTTTTCTTCATGGATGGATGACTACCAGAAAATACTTAAATTACTTAAGATGGAAGGAGATACTTGTAAATCGTTTGTCCAAAATAGAAGTTTTGAAAAGTTTTGAAACTCTTAGTGTTACACACCTGATGCTTGATAATCTGTAAACCAAACAGGATTCATGCCATATGTCATAAGAGGCATGTGCTACAGTAACATCTCTGAGCATTTCTTACCATTTGCATAAAATGCGCCAAATTGATTATCAGTTCATGAAATATTTAAAATATTCAGTAAACAACTAACAAATTGTTACAAACCCTATATGTCAAATAGAATTGCACTATGAAACATGAAAAAATGTTATACTTAAGGTGCCAAGTGCTTAAAATGTAGATGTGAACTTTTTTTTACCTTTCTGTTTTACCAGAAAAAGAAGTGCATCGCATTAAAAAAAAAATAGTAAAATTATAGTGTTTCTTTATTTCATTATACTACAGCACCTTTTCTCAGTATAGAGATTAGTTTATCTAAATGGCAGGGAAAATAATAGGTTAAATTAAATTCTCAGAGTACTAGACAGGTTAGTCAGGCACTTGCCAGTTATATCTTCAGGTTATTGCTTGAGGAGAGATATATGACCAAGATATATGACCAAATATAGTGCATATAACTTGAATTTGTAATTTTTCTTTAATAGAAATCTAAATATGTTTTTCTCCTGCTGAGTACATTTGTATTAAGAGTTCATTCCAATTGCTAAAAAAAATTTGAAATTGCCAAATTTTCAGTGGAGTTACTGGGCCAAATCTGGTTTTGGATCTAAATCTAAACAGATGGATTTACTGCACCAATAACTAACAACAGTGGTATTTTACTTACTCCTATATATGTTTTTCATCTCAATTATTTTCAATTTTGTATAGTACACTAATAAAGATATCACTTTTTGTTTTTAAAGGTATTTGAAGGCCTTCTGGAAAATAAAAAGTTGCTTTAATAAATATTAATCTTCCATTTCTACAAGTGATTACATTTAAAAATATATAATCCAATGAACAGTCACACTGTATATGTATAGAGTCAGAAAAAAACACAAGACTAACTAAAACCTTGTAAAGTACACAGCATATTTATGCAAAGCTGCAATGTGAAGCAATTTATGCCATGGCCATTAGTGGGGGCTAATACTAAGAAGAATGTATTTTTAAAATAGCAGAAAAAGAAGAGCATGCACCAGCTATTCAAACGGAAATGAGACAAAGCTTTATTTTGAAGGACGCCTTGACATAAACATTCTGGGATTTCCCTTAAAAGAGATCTTGCTTTTTTTTTCCTTTTGTTATAACTGGGATAGAGTGAGGCAGCCTTCATGTAACACCTATTGCCACCTTACAGCTGGTGTAGTCACAACATTCTTTGATGTTTGTAGAAAGTTGCTCTGTATTCCGTATTCTCTGTATTCCCCAGGTTTCAGCCTGGCCCAGCCTAACCAGCTCAGCCAACTTGTACCACACTGGCACCAGACTCAACGCAGTTGGAATAAGCTCATTGCACACTGAGCATTTACTTATGTAGAGACACATCAAAACAGGCTTTCCAGAGCAATTCCAGTTTCAAATTCTTGTACTTCTTGAAGGAATAAATCAAAACCAGAAACCACTTTGACTTATGCTTTGGATGCTGCTCGGGGATACAGCAGCTCTCTTGCTAGACTTTTTAGTGATCTTAGCAGCTTAAACAATCCACCTGGCACCTCATTCTCCACATGTAAAAGAAGAGATGTGAGATTTCCCTTTTTTTTTTTTTTTTTCTGACTTGCCTGTTTATTTCAGAGCAGTGAAAAAGATACATCAAAACCATACACTTCAGAGAACTTTAATCTGTCAGGCATATAAGAAACACTACTCCTAATCAAAATATCTATAGACACTATGATATTTCAGTATATTAGAAAGGCTTCTCCATTTTGTTGTGATTTAAAAAGGAAAAGACAACACCCATAAAATTCTAATTAGAAAATTACTCATTCTAGGAGAGAAGAGTCTGAAGAATACACCTTTATCAAAAGGGATTTATTTAAAAAATACTCAGAACAGCTCTAGCATGTGAATCAAACCAGCCTGTTCCTCACTTCCAAATAATTCTCATTTATTTTTCCAGCCTACTAGCAAGTGCCACCTTGCCTTATTTACACTGCATACTGACTCAGAAAACCATACCAAAAACTTTGTACTTCAATTCCAGCCAACGGTAATGGAAAGGGTAACCTAAATTGCCTTACAAATGCTTCTTGCATCCATAAGTGAATTAATCTAAACTTCTGGGAAACCTGTCTGCTCAATGCTATTGTGCAAAGGACGAAGCAGATTCTGAGGCAGGAGCAGGGATGGGGAATATCCCATTTGCATAAGGAAGATAGCTCCTTTGTAAACATTGATACAGAATGGCAAGTCTAGCAATGACTTTTTCCCCCTAAACTCTCTCCCCTCTGACTTACACATCCTTGTAATATATACTGCTGTTTTGACTTGAGCTATGCACCCAAATAGACTATTTGTGGAGCATTTGTGATGCACAGATCTATTATGCACAGCTATCAGAGGTCAAACACAGAGCAATTCTATACCTCTGATGTCAGCCTGAACAGAAGCATTGTTCTTGGCAGTGACAGGAAAAAGGCACCACATCCAAATTACTGAAAGCCTTCTCATGGCAGAAGAAAAAGCTGTCAGTTTAACAGCTGAACACAGAAGGTTCAACCAGTATATATCCTTCTCATTCAAGTAACATGAAACCCTGGAAAAAAAAAAAAAAAAAAAAAAAAAAAAAAAAAAGGAAGAAAAGGAAAAAAAAGCTGGAACTGTGTCAGATTTTTTAAGTTGGAAAAGCTCTTGTCAACGCTGAACAAAGAAAACCAGCCATTTGTGTTGCCAAGACAGTGCTACTGAATTACAAAATAAAAAAGAAAGAAGGAGCCTCGATATAAATATATAATGTGGATGTCTGTACCAAAAGAGAAAATATTCTAAATTTACTATAGTTTCCTATTTACACTGCAAAGTAGGCTGCAAACTGTGTGAATATCAGTTAACATGCACACTCACACATAGGTATATGTTGATCTATAGTAAATCCATAGAATTTGTCCCCTATGTATATTTCCCTCTTCTGTACTTCATTACTCAAAATAAAAATAGTTCTCTAATTACCACACTCATATCTTATTCATGCTCAGTGTATGTTCCTTGAACAGCATCTCCAAACTGCACAGGTTGTACTTAAAGAGCGGGGAGATATCTCCCTGCCTGGGGTGAATGACCCCTTCACGCGTCTTTGACAAAACAGACCTTAGCATGTCAACAGCTATCTAATAATGATACAAGAAAAGAATCCTCTGACTCTAGGTATATGAAATAAAGGTGTAGGCTGTGTCACACCCTGAGGCTACAATCCCCTCGCCATTCCCCTAGAACAAAGTATTGCTCAGTGTAAGGGAAAGCTGTTTGGAACTACAGCAGTGATTATCAAATCTTCACTTTTTCTCCTCTCTTAGTTTTAAAACATACACTGGGTGAACAGCAAGCATTTGTAAGAGCTAAGTATGTAATCCAGCTTACAGGCTATATTTCATTTTCTAATGCATAAGTAAGAGAGATTTAAAATTCCAGTAAATAGTTCTAACCAGCTACATCAAACAAGTGAAGCATTAGATGGGGAATGTGCACACATCTGTCATCTGATCTGCCACATGCTCCTTGAAGGAATATCAATCCTGATAGGTGCTACTGGTTTTGTTTTCCACTACCACTGGATAAGCAGTTTAAAAAGTGACGCTAATTTTTAGCAGAAGAACCATGAGAAGTAATATGAGGAGACAGTTGTACACAGTCACAGGACCAATTCAGAATATTAAAATGTTACTCTGCCAACATTAGAGAAAGAATTGAGTTTCATTTCATTCCTATGGGTTGCTCTTGCTTTTTTGTCAATACAAAGCAAAAATAGATCATTTTAGCTGATTAGAAGTTCCCATGCTCTTCTTATTTATCTCACACTTGAAATCACAACACTCAGTTTGTGACAACGTAATTGTCTCCATAGAAACTAGTTCTCACGAAATGGAGCATTTGCACAATATTTGGACCCTGTTTACAGAAAACCTGGTAAACACGTGTACTGCACAAACTGTCACTACTGGCAGATTTCATAGAAACCAGTTTAGTAGGGATTTGTTAAAACAATACTGTTTTCTACCTCTAACCAGCCAAAAAATAAATCAATCATTACATGAGGACTAAGTAAACTTCTCAGCTGTTCAGAATCAGGATACATGGCTCAGTGTTCTTTTACGCTCAGGTGTAGCTCTGATCAGCCTAAACTGTGGATTAACTGTCTAATAACCAGGAATTGTTGACAGGACACTGATTCACAAACCAAAGAAAACACTGTGAATACTCTTTACAGTATAATAGTGTACCAAGTTTTCTGATGTTAAATTCCTATTACCTTTATTTTTCATCTGCTTCTAATTTTAGAACTTTAATCTTCACTGAGGCTCACTTTAGGCTCAGCTTTGACATCAAGCTAAATTCCCTAACCCTCTTCAAATACACAATTTCTATAAAAGCTTTTAGGAAATTGCAAAATTTTGAAATTCTCTTTATTTGACTGCAATAAACATTTAAGTGAGGCTGTATTCCTTTGCTATATCAATACCTGGTATTGTTTTTGTACATAACAGTAAGTAAGTGAGACACATCTTGCCAGATTTCATTCTTTACATTCCCTGTTCAGCAAACAGTAGGTACTGGCAGATAATGACTCAATCTGCATGCTCAAAACAAGTATCTAAGAGTAAGGTGGGGTCTGGAAATGAAGTCAGTGACAAAATTTTAATTAGCCTCCAAACTAGAGCACATCCTCCTGTGCCACTGACGTGTGTGGTCACCATGACCATCCAGCTGGGCACCACAGTCCAGGCTGGAAGACGGAAGGGCGTTGCCCATCAGCATTTCCAGTGATTTAGAAACGTGAATGTGGGACAAATCTAGTGAAACCCTTCCCAAACACCTAATTTAAAGTTTTAATTTTGTCTAACAGAGAACATTTTGCTAAACCTCTCCATAGAATATGTGTCTTGTGGCTTTTGGGTCAGGGAGAGATTTTAATTTGTTTGTTTGTTTCATTTTGGGGTGAGGGGTTTTTTTGTTGTTGTTGTTTTTTTTTTGGTTAGACTATGCAAAAAAAAAGAGAAAGAATTCTTGAATATCTAATGATCAGTATGGCCTGTATACCTCAGGACCAGCCATTTATATGTAGGATCCTACCATTTGAGGGTGTCTTGCCAGAAAAGAAACAGATGGTGCCAATAAAAAGCAAAAATGAACTTCATTCTTCCACAACGAGGCAATAAACCCCAGCATAATATCATTATTTTCCATAAGTCAGGTCTTAACACATCGGGGGCAAAAGATGAAAAAACTGAAAAAAGAAACCTTGTGCTTTTGTTCCAAGGCTTTGATGTCATCACTGTTGGTTTTTGGAAGAGAGCTCACAAAACTCTAAAAATCCTTTCTAGCCTTTACGTTGCTCTGCTTAGGGATTTAGAAAGGATATCAGTGTAGGGTTACAGACCAGATGACAATTCTCTTTGCTGCCAGGTGTATGTGGGCTGGAGGGATAAATAAGATGCATGGAGATGAAGTTTGTAGTTATCTCTTTTCCCATATATTGACAGAATACATTTCACCATGCACTGACTGAGGGTTTTATAATTTCTCTCCCATCTCTAGGATCCCTTGGGTATGTGAATGTTTTTCTTTCTCTCTCTTGTTTCCTTATTCTGCCTTGCAAGTTTATCCCACACACCTGCAAGAGCAGGATCTTTCAGTCACAAAGAGCTGCCAGAGCCCTCATGACAAGGAGGAGACATAATTTGGAGCATCTTTTTCAGCTTCAATAATAACAAAACACCTGTGAGCTAGGGAGTTTAAGAGATTGTGTCTTCATCATTTATGAATCTTCCTCCCTGCTGTGGCACTTAGCTCTTTGCCAGTTCAACCTGGCACAAT
Organism: Zosterops lateralis; assembly: GCF_965231275.1. Taxonomy (NCBI): domain Eukaryota; kingdom Metazoa; phylum Chordata; class Aves; order Passeriformes; family Zosteropidae; genus Zosterops; species Zosterops lateralis. The sequence goes on from NC_139772.1 coordinate 9,428,926, forward strand.
TCCTCAGCATCCAAAATTAAAAAAGAAAAAAAGTGCATTTTTGTCTCCAGTGAAAGCAGTGTGGATGGTGAAGGCAGGGAGAAAACACCACCAGGGGCTGAAAGCTTACCCTTGCTAGAGCTAGTAAGAGTGACAAGCCTTGACACTGTTGCCTACTTATTGTCAGTTTGACACTTTCCTGTTGTTGTAAGAAAAATAATGGACAAGGGAAAAAATAATTCTAATGATTCAAGTATGACATTATAGCTCCTCTCCTCCACAGTTCCATTGCAAACTTACAATAGTACATAGAATTTTAAATTTTATTGATGAATAAAATAGCTGTGGCAAAAGCAGAGAACGGCTTCTAAGCCTATCTTTTAAAGTTCTAAAGGGAAGAACTGCCATTAACACATTCTTGCCATGAAAGGTTAAACCCTTTCAAAGATTTATTTTTTAAGTCATTGTCTTTACTGGAAAGCTTCGATGAACACTCTCACAAAATGCTCCTTTCTGAAGCACTACCAAAGGAAGGGCATTTGATTTGCAACCAAACTAACAGCAGCTATACAACACGTTGTGGTTAATTTGACCTCTGAGGACACTGGAGCACTTTGCAAACTATCCCAGACTCCCAGGCACTGAAATCGCCTTTTGATATCATCTGAGTTATTGCCGTCCCCCATGAGCCTTTTGAAATTCTCTCAATACAAGTGTTAGGACCCAGGAGTCCTTTGGTAGACAGCATAAATGCAAGCCAGAGATCATTGTATAAATCAATTATTACATCTCACAGTGTTGTTCAATAGGATTAAATAACCTAAAGGTCTGATACATACCCCTATCTAACTGTAGTAGACACAACAGTGACCACCATCAAAGAATTTATCTGATGTTATAGTATTAGCATCAAATCTTGGATGAGAAACAACATCTCCAAATGCCAGGGAGTCACTAAGGCATGGAAGTGAATGACCAAATCTGTCTTTTGTGCCTTTTAAAGAACTACAGCTTCTGAAATTGCTTTTGCTTTTACTTTGGAGATGGTACGGAGGTGCACCATCTTCGTACTGATGCTCAGTATGTCCTGTCCTCTTGTCATTTGCAGTATATGTGAGTAAAAATCTCAGATTCTTACAATCTAAGAAATAGTTTTTATTTTAGGATATACAGATTTTGCACACAACTTCTGTTTTATGTACTTGTTGAAGAAGAAATGTAGTAAAAATAAGGATCTCAAATGCAAAGCCTGAGCAAGAGTTGATGCACAACAGGTTTCCCTCAGCTCTGCTAATGGAGCTCCATGCAACTAACAGGGCCTTTCCTTTTTTTTTGTTTTTTAGCAAGGCATTTCTGGCTGCCCTTGAGTTGTTCCACTCTGTGATATAATCAACAGATTCTGCAAACAGAAAATATACTGGTGCTTCATCATATAAACAATGCCTTGAACCTGCCCCATCAGGGCTGCCATCCCAGCTCATTAACAGACCCAGCAATGGGTGGAACCCTAACGTGAGCAAGTGTCTCTCTGGGATATGCCTGACTAACAAGTTCAAATTCACACACAAAGAAATGCAGCTGAGACCTTTGTTCTTTTCTCATGTGGCAAGTACTGGAAACCCCACTGGAAATTCAGAAGGGTAAGACACATAACATGGTTTTCCTCAACATTCAGTGCCTGCAAGAACCCCTACCACAGGCTAGTTGGTTATTTTAGAAATGCATATATTAAAATCTCACAACAGAAAAAAAAAAACCAATAATTTTAGAAACGTGCTATTTAAAAATCCACTAAGTTCTTACAGTTTTGAATATTCCCAAGTTAATTTTTACAGCATAACTAAGTTATGGACAGAAAAATTGAACTGCTTTAAATGGTAGGACATTCCACTGCTTTACTGGTTGAAAAGTACAATTCAGAGAGCTTCTTGGTTCATTCTGAGTCACTGTTTTAGTATAGTTTGTAAAGAAAACTGGAAAGTTTCTTAAATATGTATTCTTTTGTGAAAAAATAATAAAAAATCTCAGTAGGATGGAAAATACAGCATCCTGGCCCAAAGGCTTCAAGACATAATATTGAAGAAAAAAAAACTGAAAAGAAAAAAAAAAAAAAAAGGAGACATACACAATGAAAAGAAGATATAAGAAAACAACTGAGTGAAGAAAAGGAATGCAAAGGAATTTTCTGCTTATAGTTGTGTCTGTATTCTCTCCTTCTAATTACCATATACTTTAGCAAATAATAAGACAAAATAAGCAGATGAGATCCACAAGAGCAATAAGCCTCACTCACAGATTAAAAGCAGGTGGCAGAGTGAGAGAATAATGTGAATGGGTAGGACTTCTGCTCTGGAGGAGAAAGACGTCGTGGACGCAGCTCTCACAGCCTGGGCTCCCAGCACCTCTGGGGAGTGGGGCAGCCCCCACAGCCAGGCTCCCACAGAGAGCAGCACTGTCCAGGGCTTCTTTCTCACTCAAGTAACATGAAACCACAGAAAGAAAGCTAGAACTCTCAGATTCAGTGTAAAGTTACAAAAGCTTTTGTCAGTGCCAAACAAAGAACACAACTGAGGCAGTGCCATTGAATTAAGAAATAAAAGATAGAGTCTCAACTTGTATTTATAGTCTAAGTCTGTTATTATTGTAATGCATACATCTCTCCTTACCTTCTAATATTTACTTATAACTTACGTATTTAATGCATAAGCAAGTGTTATATAGAAAATATAAGTTCTATGAGTACAATATGGATCACCCACTGAGCACAAATAATCACCCTGCTGAGAAGAGTATCTTTACTTTACAATCTCCTGTGCTATCTTTTCTACACTCCCAGCACATGAAGGTTTTCCTAAAGCCAGGATCAGCTCTGACAGCCCTGCAGCAGGGTGACACCAGTGGCCTGTGCTCAGGCAACTCAATGGTACTGTTAACATTTAGAACCACAATCAACAACACACATCAAGCAATTTACATGTAATGGTGTTGAGTGGCTTCTAAATTTAAAAAACTGAGCATATTGCCCACTCAAAGGGGATAGGCCTTGTTATTTTGATGTTAGATGTGATTTGCAAGGCCAACAAGTTAACAGCACAACCAATAGCTAACAAATCTGTACCATATGGATGTGGCTCTACAGATGACAAATACGCTTTGACTCACCTGCAGTTTATTTTCTAGTATACATAAATGCCTGCACTCAGGCTTTATTTGGACTCTTTTCCAGTACTGTCAACAGTTTAAAAATTGAGAGCCATTTCAGTCAAGAGTTTCACAGACCAGCACTGTAAATAGTCTTGGGAAACATGAAATCCAACTCTTTAACAAGCATTTGTCATTAACTTATATAAGCCTATGGGTGTAAAGGTGGGGGGGAAGGAAAGGAATAAGAAAAAAATAAATCCAAGTGCTACCTTAGTAATTAACCAGAATGGTGATTAAAACACAGGAGTACAAAACATCCTTACAGCAAGGAATTGGTTGGGCCACTGGTAAGCCCAAAGCTTGACCAACCTATTGTCTTGAATGACTCAGAGGGTTGAAGGGAATAACTACTTACAGAAAAAAAATCCATCAGATATCTCTCTTCTGTTGTTTATATTATTGACCTGATCACTTGGCAGGGTAGGTGAACAATGTTAAGTCAAATTCCCAAACGGTTTAATTCAGCACAGCTTAATTCAGCTTTAATTTAGCACAGTTTCATTGACTGCAGTCCAGCTGGGCTGATTTATTCCAGCTAAAGGGTTAGCCCCACTCTAGTGTAACTGGTGAAAACTATTATCCACTGAAAGCATGATCATAAAGAAAAAGGTATTGAGAGGCATAGTATGAAATACAGGGTGTTGATATACTGAATGCTAACAATGTTTATCGCAAAGACAGCTCACTCTTTCACTGCTGTGATTATAGTTGCCTTTTGTTACAACAGAGCAAAAGAAGGACATCTTTATTGCTTGGAAGTCCATGTGCTCCTCCTATTTATCTTGCACTTGAAATCTTTACCCTTAGTTTGTGACAACATAATTATCTCCATGGAAACCAGCTAAATTGTCATGAAATAGAACACTTACGTAAGCCCTGGACCCTGCTTCTTTCCCAGCCAGCACGAGCACTGTACACACTGACCTGGGCACATCTACACGGGCACGCCCTCCCCCTCGCAGAAATGCCAGAACACACTGCTTGTCCTGTGCAGCCAAATTATACCACTTACTGCCTTAAGGCTTCATAAATAGCTTTCCCAAAAGGTTTCATTAATTGTTCAATGCAATGAAGAATTACTCTGGTTTGATATTCAGATATCTGTATGTCTACCTAAGTTTAGGCTTACAGTGATTTATAGAACAGTACAATGTATGGAAGGTGTTATGGAAAACATCAGTGCTTTACAAAACTGAATTTCCAGTTTCACAGTCTGAAAACACAAGTCTAGCAAGGCAAATATTTCCTAACATGAGTTAGAGTGTTCATATCATGGAAGCTTAGCAACAATGAGAAGATTATGTATGGGAGTTTTATTAAAGTATTTTTCCCTTAGTGCTTTTGAAAATCCCACTGCACACTATTAGTTGCAACTGTGCTGGGCCAATCCTATTAGCTCTCTCCATTAAGTGTTCACAACTTCCCCTGGAAGATGTATTCTTCCATTTCAGCAGATATTTTATAAATTAATTGCAGGCTTTTCACAGTTAAGTTGCATTCATTTTATTTTTAAGTTCAGCATGCACTGATGCTTTAGATAACATTACAGAGAGACCCTCAAATACTTCACCATGCTTAATAAATGAATAAATGTGTGTATACAGACTTTTCTGGGGATGGAAGAGAGGAATAGGAATTGTGTTGTTACATAGCATGCATTTGTGACATATTGCAGATATCTAAAGGCCAAATTATTTTTAGCCTGCTTTCCTAAAGAAATGACTCTTTTGTGCTTGTGCCTCTGCCTGTTCCTTTGATTCTGCTGGCCAGTTACCCTCAACAGACAGGCAGTATTATCAGAGAGATTGCTGCTAAAGATTTCACAAAAGCCAGAGCCAAATTCTGTCCCCATTAAGGAGATGCTCAGAGGACTTTGTCCCTGTACATTCTCACGGCATCACTTCTGGCTGCTCATGCTGAAGACAGGCTGATTCTGCACTAGCAGGGATATGTGCTCTTTTCGTCCCCTCTACACAAGAGCCTATGAGTTATTGGGGAGCAATTACAAAACACTAAGTTAAACAACTTCATCAGAAAACAGGGCTGAAACATAGAAAACACTCTGAGGTACTGCCATGGAGAAGACGTGATGAGGAGAAATGAAGTTGATGACATGACAGAACACGTGAAGAAATTGGACAGAAATCAGCAAGACTTTATTAGTGAAGGCTCATACGGGAGTTGTTCCTGGAAAAACAAGTGCTCTCTTATTGTAAAGCAATTAACTGGAATTCACTGTCAAAGGTATTGCAATTTTGCAAATTATTTCAAGAGAACAGTCATCTAAATTTACTAATGCTTTCTGTTTCAGGTGAATTCATAAGGCTTTCCTCCCCCAAGCTACTCATTTCTAAAGCCGTCCTGTGCTCCAACAACAGCAATTTCATCCCACATTGTATTTAGTAAATTGCACTGAAGCGCATGAAGCCTTCCCATAATTTCTGTAAACATGGCTGTATATCTAAAGGCAACTCTTACATATGGGTCATTATCTATTCTAGTGCTTGATACCTCCTATTCATAACCACGTCATCTCAGTAAAAATGAAGTTGTTCTGCATTTAGATGCCAAATAAGATATTCTAAAATATATAAAATACAAGCATTTCCATAAACATAATTTTTTATATATATAGTAGATTGTATCATTCCTATAATGCCTTTAAACCAAACAAAATACACATCTGGAGATTTAGAGAGCTCTACAAGCACTAGGCATTTTGCTTGAATGCATCATTACCTGTATACCTATATTATTTTCTCCTGGGCAGTGGTAAGGAGTGAATCTGAAATCGTTAGGCTGTTTTGTCACCCATCTGAAGTTTAGTATAAACTGAGTCAGGAAAACAAGAGGCCAGACACAACAAATTTCCTGAAACGGGATGGTGAGGAACAGAGCTTACACATATGGTGTGGCACCTGGTGCTCATTACATACAAATCAAACAAGCTCATCATTCTTGTAAAGCATTTCTCCAATATGAGCCTGTTAAACCCCCTTCTCTTCTATTTCTCTCTAATTTTTAGGCATCATGGTCAAAAGGTGACAACCACTAACAGGAACATACCAGTTTGCCACCAGGGAATAGGCTGCAGCTGAGTTCCCTATTTCATTTTGTGGTCCTGTAGGATTAGGGCACATGGCCCACCCACAACAGCTGAGAGCCTGTAGCAGTACCCCCTCCCTCATTCCATCCTAGGGGATGCATTTCAGAAGCTCTTGACTAGACTGAAAAAACCCCATAGAAGTCAAAAATATCTGTCAAGAGTAGCAGAAAGCCTGCAAAAAGCATGTAAAATAGAATTGTTAACATCTCATATTTGAACCAACATGATAGAAGTCTTACTGCAAGAGTGGGGCAGCTTCAGTGGTTACCCCAGCTAAGTGTACCAAATCAAATGCAGAATATTCCCCAATGCTGTTTAATAAAATGTGGCCCCAGAGTGTTTGCATAAGAGAGGACACGTACAGTCTAAAGGACTTCTGGCCTTCTCCATGTTATCTCCCATAGAGTTTCCCATAGCCTTTTCCTTAGGTTTGTAGGAGGCAGAACACATTTAATGACTTAATAATTAACAAAGAAAGGCTTTAATTATATTATAATTTGATGGCTGGGTTAGAGAGGGCTTGTGTTATGAAATGAGATGTCTTAGAGGAGCACTCTGGCAAAGTGCACATCCAAAATAGATCCATTTTAATTTGCAAGTGCTCTTTGGTCTAGAATACCCACCGAACCCTGCCAAAATGACCAGCTGATGCTGTGGCAGCCCTGTGATTGTACCAAAGGAAAAGGGACTATCCTGCTTCTCTGAGCAGCTGTGTGAGCCCAGTAGCTCTGTAGTACAGCATATCAATTACCCAGTAATTACCCCCTTAGATTCCTGTTACTTAAAAAAAAAAAAAAAAAAAAAAAAAAAAAAAAAAGCTCCACTCAAACTTTGCATCTAGGTTTCATATAGAAAAGGTGATGCTGGAGGGAAAGAGCAGCATTTTCACATGGGTTCTTATTTCCTTTCTTTCTAAAGGTCAGAGTCTGTAAATTTTAACCTGTTGTATAAGAGTTTGGATTCACTAAGGCTTCTGAAACAGATCAAAATAAAAGTTGTGGAATCAGGCAGAGAATAGTAAAATAACAGTATTCAGAATAAAGACAGTCTGAGATGATACAGAAATCTCTCTAAGAAGACACTATCTAGCATTTTAATTAAAAACCTCATCATAGTGCTATTTTGCAATATTTTTCAAAACCTTCTTCTTTTACTCAAAGAAGAAATGTAGCAATTTTTACCATAGAAACATCTCATTATATTTAACTATGTCATGAGGGAAAACAGCATACATGAGTAATACATCATCAAGCCAGAGAAGTAAAACTATTGGTAGCAAATAACTTCATGAAAAGATTTTGTGAGTAAATGAACATATATTTAATCTCTGTTAACGTTTTCCCCCTTCAGCTCAGAGAAGGGGTTTCTCTGTCACTGCAACACGAAAGTATCATCTATCATAAGAGGAACAAAAGACCAAAGCACTATTCAAAGATGATAACATGAAAGACTTTGAGAGCCTTTCATGTCTTCAGTCACATACTTCTGAATCCTCCCCTTCTCTATTATTTCTGTATATTACTATATAAAACCATGCATCTATCCAATGGAAGATCTCATCTGGAGGTCAGAATTTAAAATAATATTTAGGCAAAACTACAAATTGTTAGTGTGCTTTCTCAAATTCAAGCTCTTTATTTTTCTAGTTCTCGTAGCAGTTTTACCAAACAGGTGAAGGTATCTGTCATAAACCAATCTACCCTTAGTGTCGGAGAATTTAGGCCCAATTGTAAAATCTCTATTAAAAAATATTTCTTTTAATGTCTTTAGTACTCTTCTCTGAGGACCTTGAAGTATTTCAGAAATTATAATTAACAACTTCCTAATCAGATTCATATTTTTCTTACCAACAGAGAACAGAAACATAGGCATTTTTTGCAACATTTTTTAAAGACTTAAAATAAGTCTGTGGCAGAATTAAGAACAGAACCTATGATCACAGATGTCCAATTGCTTTGAACACAAAAGCATTAGTTCCGAATGTGTCTTGTTCTTGTTTAGAACTATTTTCTATGCTACTAATTTTGTAGACAAAATGCAGCAGAATGCTGAAGTCTTTCAGTGGTTTTTGTATAGCCATAGGTACATGAAGTATTTATTCACATGTTGACATGAATTGTTTCTATGTAGCCTATGAGAATTCTTTCTTACTCTGTTTTCTTTCTACTACGTCTTCAATTTTTCTACCTCTCATCAATCCTCCAGAAGTACAGCACATGCATTTTAATGGAGAATACATCAAAGGTCGACAATGATGCCTGGCTACTCAACAGAATGCCAAACTGGTGAATCACAGCTCACAGGCTAAACAAAGACCAATCTACACACTCTACATGGGCTTGATTTTTAATCTCTGCAAGCAGGAATATACTCTATGTACTTGCCTGGCTCAACAACATTTAGCTCTGCTTCTACCATTCACACACAGTTTTGCAGCCTTCTAGAAATATCAGCAAAATCTCTAACACCTAGATCTGTTAAAAGCTTGCCTTTGCCAACCCTCCTTAAATATCTTTAAACACATTAAAATTCTACTTGAAGAATTAAAGCAAAAATTGAGGTGGAAGGATTTTTGCAGGATAGTGTATGAGAGAATGAGATTCTTGTGTTTGCAAAAGAGGATGCAAAGGGAATACAATTTATTGAGAGGAAATAAGCTTTATCTTCGATGAGGTCATGCCTACACAGCATTGTTTGTCTGCTGGAATTAGAAGCAAGGATGAATGAATGAGATGGCACGAGATGTAAGACAGTTCCAGAATTTCATCCATATCCAATATGTGCCATCCATTCAGTAATAGTGCTGTTGTTACACAGTGCCTCTCCCCTCTGAAGAATCATTTCATTTTTAATGGAATAAATACATAAATTTAAAACCTGAAAGCCTGCCTGCAGCCATTAGTTGCTTATTGACAATGTCCATGCCTTTTCCAAAAGACCTTTTCTTACATCACTCAATACTGGCAAGTCAGAAGGAAGAATAAAATGAATAAACTGAAATCAAAAGATGAAATTCAAATTTCTAATCCATGGAAATATTGTGCTACCCCAATACTGTGTTGATTATTGTCCCCCATTCACATGATGACTACCAGCAGAGCTCACAGCACTGAAGATAACAGTAGGCAAAAAATAAGACAACACATCTCCAGGGCACTTCAAGTATGAAAATCTACATCCTTGGGTGATCAGAAATGCCAGAAATCTACTGAAAGAAGCCATTCTACAACTATTTGACTTAAAACCAGATGTGCTTGACCCAGGATTAATACATCAACATATCAACACCAATCCTGTGCCAACAGTGACCATAATCCCAACACTCCTCCCCTCAGAACTGCTGGAGATGTGGAAGAGGAACGAGTTTGTTCCCAGACAGGCAGTAGGAACAAGGGTTCTGGTGGCTGGGTGACAAAGACCTCCTTCCTTACGTCACGTGAGTGCCACTTACTTCTTCTCACTGCTGAGGAGAACACCAGAGGAGCCTGCCAGGATGCAGAGACCCAACATTATCTAGAAGCCCAGCAGATGTTATTTGTGCATCACATGCTGCAGATTCTGTTTGGCATCAAAGGCTAAAAGATATTTCTTTCTAAGGTATATAACTTGTCAGGAGACGTTTGGAGCTGGTGGCATGAGGCATCTGTAGAAAAACTAAAATATTTACATGTTTTAATGTGTTTAGAGTCCAGGCAGATGCAGATGCACCCTGCCTGCTTCAGAGAGCACAGTTGTCTCACACTCATTCCCATTTTCAGCCCAGTACATACCTAAGCCCACTGGGAAATGACAGGTGTAACCACAGCTGAGCAGAGGCTACAAAACCAAAGCTTTGGAGGAAGGAAGTTTGTAAGAACTTCCAAAGTCCTCCTCTGAAGACAGACCCATATATGACACTGTCATGAAGACAACATCCAAGCCAGCCTGAAGTAAGCAACACATTAGAAATAAGAGAGCAGGGGGGAAAAAGTGTTGAATTTTTTTTCTTAAATTAAATACTCTTGCCTAGTTTTCCTTAGCTAATTAGCATCCCTTCTTAGCGGTTTAAGTAACTGCTCATTTAGATCAGTGAATGATTGCTCTGAGATTAGGGTGTGGGAAAAAATTTTCTGTTGGGAATAATCTACTTATGCTACTGTTTATTTGAAGCAGTGATAAACATAGAGATTTTCCTTCCATATGTGCCAAGTATAAGAGAAAGCAGAATGATTAATGAACTCTTGCATTTTACCAATAAATTACTTACTTCAGACACAAATTTATAGTTTTCATTAGTACAAGTTTCATTAGTTTCATTGCAAACTACTCTTGGTTTTTTTTAGGAATGTTTATATTATTTCCGTTTGATCTGCTGGGAATGACATTTTGCGCACCATTATTTATAATCTACAAAAATTAATTATGCTTCTAATTAACAGCATGAAAATAAATTATTGCTCAAGGAGTTATTTATTCAGTTGTAAAGCAGGAGCTTTAAGACTGTACATATATATACACATTTCATTGGTGCTTCTAGCATTTTCCTTTTTCTTCCCTTCTGTTTTACTTATTCATTTCTTCCCAGATTTCTGAGGTCCATTAAAGTTTGGCCTTTGTGAAAGTTTTCAGAATCTTAAATTTGTTCTTTCTTCTTCTTCAATAAACAAGAACAGGACATACAGTTTGATATGCATTTCCCTTATACAAAGGCTAAGGCATAGAAATAAATTAATAGTGGGAAAGAAAAAGTGAAACTACTTTGACTTGTTAATGTACTCCCTTCTCATGGCCATTTAATGAAATTGCAGCTGTAGAATATGCTAAAGGTGGCTCCAGAAGCTGACATTTCATTATCTAGAGAGCACAAAAATGGGACAACCCCAACGCAAACTACTCTTTTCTGCTCTCCTACTTTATTCAGGTGGATTTAGGAGTCACTTTGCAGCAAAGGTAGGACACCCTGTCCCACTCCATTTTCACCTCCTTTTGTCAGGTGTCAGTTTGTCAGTGGACCTTGGTGGCTTGTCCCTGTGAAGTGGGTCTGACACCAGCTACCTCCTCTCAGAGCCTCCCAAAAGCTGTTGGGTGACAGAAACTCTCAGTTACAAAAGGGGTGAGCAAATGCAACCCACGATTATGTGGTTGTGCCTGTTTCCCAGACATTTACAAGTTAATGGTAGACCAATTCATAAAAATATTATGAACTGATGTTGCAGAATATTCAGAGAAAATGTTCTCTAAATCATAAATATTCAGTCACCCAAATATTAAAAGTATTCCACATAGGATGTCATGGTGGTGGTGGTGTTATGTCCAGGCAGACCACCTCCAGTTTTCAAATGTAAACAGCCAGAAAGTAATTTCCAAACATTCTATGAACTGCAGTATGCTCACACAATTCCTTTCAAATAAGTGAACCCAGGCTGCCTACTCACAGACACAGGATAGAGAAAGAAGGCAATTACCAAATTGTTAACTGTTAAGTCAGAGATAGGCTAAACTTTTTTTTTTTTTAAGGAAAGATATCAACTGCCAAAATAATTTATCTGATATTCAATTAATCCTTCATAGCCTTTAAAAAATAAGGTCTAAGACATCTTGTACAGTTTTCAGCAATATTTCCACTGTGTGTTTTAAGCCATGGTGAACACACACATCTGAGAAATGAATATTCCTTCACCCCAGGCTGTTTGGATCTCTCTCCTTCTTCTCAAGCCCCAAATGTCAGCTGAGGTTTAGTGCTTCAGCAAAGGTGCACAAGCACTCCCTGTGCTGTCCTGTAGACACAGTCACACCTGTTCCTGCAGAGTTGCTCTGTGCTTTTCCCATTCCCCTCGGGCAGCCAGTGACCCACACCTGCCCACAGGAGCCCAGGCTCTCCCCGGGCCAGGCACGATGAAGTGACCACTCTGTGTCCCTGGCAGTCAGTCTGCCTGATGCTTTCTGGGGGCTTGTCCCAACACAGACCTCTACAAAGCAAGCTGCAGAAGCGGCTGGAGGTTTTTGGACATGGCCACAGACTAAATGAACAAGATGATTAAAATAAAACAGGTTTTTAAAAGACACAGCCTTGTATTTATAGATGGGGCAGTCTCTGCTGAAAGAAAATCCAATGCTATCAGCAGTGAGGGGTTTGTTCATGGTCAACACAGAAATGGCTGAGGGTGATTGATCTGTTCCACCAAAACATGCAGCACCTCATCCTCTTCCTAGCAGTGGAGCTGGAGAAGGCTCCCTAGGGAAGGGGACTTTATTTCCCATTGAAAGTTTTTATTAGCTCCCACTGTGACTCTTGTTTCAGCCATGGCCACATGCCAAGGCCCTTAGCAAGAAGGAGAGCACAGGTGGCTGAAGCATTAAAAAGAAAGTGGAGCACTATGACAGCAATGTGAGAGGAAGCTGTTGGCAGCAAGAGGGACAGGAGACTCAGAGTCTTCCACAGGTAAGACTTGTGAACCTGTCACATAGAAACTCCCATAGGTCAATATTATTTCAGGCTTTATGAACCTGCCACAGGCTGGATTTATGGTGGGGATGGCTCCTGCTTCAAGAGAGGCTTCCCTCTGCAGAGGAGACCATGTACAAACCCTCACTCAGAGGGAAGGGAAGGTGCTCACCTCAGCTGTACCACTTCCAGAGGACAGGCAGGACAAGACCCAGCACCACTGTTTTAACAGGGGGGCAATATGTGGAATTACTGACTATAAAGCACTACCCAGGACCAAATGCATACAAGAAGAGTCTTGTCAAACCCGTGAACACTATGGCACTAAGACCATATTGATCTGAAACTTTACAATAAAGGTACAGCAATTTTGCTTTAAATATAAAGCACATACAGAAGGGGAAGCCTGGTCTTAGTCACCTGGTTTTCTTTCTAGTTACCGTGTGGGTCATGTTGAAAATGTAATGAGAGTATCAAAAGGTATGTTGGATAGTTTAATAGAGAAGTGTCATAAACAGATGTTAGTAATGAACAGCTACCAGATAGATTAACATATCTTCTTTCTAATAAAATGTAATGTAAAGTAGATAGATTGTGATACTCAACAACCTCGGTAGTGGAGTTAAAATTGAATTATATGGAAGAAAAACTAGCTCTGTTCTGATTTCAAAATTATGATGATCTACTATTATGATCCATCACTAGCAGAGCAGTAGGTGAAACAATAATAAATCACTTCTATTTATAATGCAGCAAATCACAAGAAGTATCAAACGGAGTTATAATTCATTTTCACTTCAGGTCATAATTAGACATCTACTGCACTGTATTTTTCCATAGGTATATCCCTAGCTCAGTAATTCATAATCCATCACACAGAACTAAAACAAATGTAAACTGAGTAAAAAACTATTTCTCTCCCCAATGTATTTAACATACTTATTAAGTAACTGTAATAAGTACAGCTATGCAGTACACAAAAGTGATATGCAGTACATTTTTTTCTATTATGCTAATATAGTTCAGTAATTTTTGCAAAATTCCCTAAAGGCTTCTGAATTTGAGGACTTACTAAAAACAACTGCATGCTTCCAAGCATACGTTTACCAGTTATTTGCCAAGTGGTTTGGATAATACAGGGGGTGATTTCTCAGCCAGATACTGTCTGCTAGTTCCCTTTTAGTTTCTGAGTGCACAGCTATTCAAGGGAGATTAGTGGCAAACTGGTATGGATTTGCATTTGAGGAAGGAATTCAGTTATTTTACCTTCTCCCTTTTCTTGTTCTTCTCCCAGTGTGAGAAATTTTGCTCCATGGATCACGCAGGAAGCTGTGCTGCTAAAAAGCAGCAACTGTGATACACACCTGCTCAGATCAGTGGAGTTTATTATAGCAAGGATTAGAGAGTCTTACTCATATTTACAAAGAATTTCTCTCCAAAGCAGAGTGAAGCCCATGCAGCTTATTCTTCATAAATAAATACCTTGTTTAAAAGAAAAAAAAAAAAAAAAAAAGCAGTACAAGATTAGTTTGGACATAGAGACCTTGTGTTTTACTTTGAGGAAATATGAGATAGCCTTGCTGGAAGGAAGGTGTTTTCTGGATGCCATATCCAAGTCTTTAAAGTTCAGGACCACCATACTCATTTTTTAACATGCACATGCAGGGGTTTCTAAGGCACAGGGACTATTCATTAAATAGGACACTACATTGTATATCTCACAGCCAAGGACAATGAGCATCTTGCAAAACCCCAACAAATGCAAGGCACAAGTTCAGAAATATCTGGTGAAAGTTGCAGCAAACTGCTTAAATTTCCTATGGATTGTGGTGTTACTGCTGCCCCGTGTTACTCAGCTTGTCACATTTCCATCCTCTCCTTCTCTGACCTTTCACTCGAGCTCTGCCCTTCACTTGGGCTCCTGACACTCTGACCTGTGGCCAGCAGAGACAAACAGCACATTTCAGCCCAAATTTACAGCTGGCTGAGGTCAGGCTTCAACACCTCTAACCATTATTCTACAATCCTGTTGATTATAGAGTTATTCCATGAGGACATCTGTCTTCCACTTCAAACATATCCTCCCATTATTTTGTCATGCCTAAGACCACAGCTGGAGAAAGCAGCCACCCAATATCAAAACATGGCAACTTTTGAAGAACAGTGTAGAAAACATGAAGGAAAGCTCTGCATTAGAATACTTACCTGTACTTCACAAGCCTTTAGCCAAGAAAAAGTTATTGGTATCCTGTGGTGGCAGGGGCACTCTTGGGCTCAGCTCCTTCAGCCCACACAGGTCTTGGAGCCAGCAGGGTTAAACACACCCTCCTGACATAAATAAAGCACCAGTGGCAGGGGGGGACCTGCCCCTCCAGATCTGTCTATGCCAGGTTTGGTAGAGACATCTGTCTGATAAATAGCTCATTTTGCAATCACTATCATATAATTTAGTATTTTGACAGGTGCATAAACTTAACATGAGCTTTATATAAATATTAAACAGTCTTTCTAAAAATGAAAGCTCTGAAATGAACACAGCTCCCTATGCCTGCCTTAATAATTATTCTGAGGAAAGGTTTCGCTGAAGAAGAAAGGCAAAGAGATTTCTCTAGTGAAAGAGCACTAGAGTAATTTGGTGATATTGTATCTCAGTTTTGTGACTGTCAGTTTCAGGTGCTATTGAACCAAGACTTTCTACCCTTTGTTTTGGGACTTTTGTTTTTTTGTTTTGTTTTGGGATGCTTATGTTTTGTTTTGTAGTGGGGTTTGGACTATTTGTTGTTTTTACTTTAATTTCTTTTACAGTTCAGGCTTATCTCCTTCTCCTTATTCTGAAGGGAGATGTTTACTATAAATTTGCAACAATATCACAGAATGGGATCAAGGCTGAATGAACACACAAGAAGATTTAAGAAAGCAAATACATGGTAGAATTAATGAAGATGTTCCCTCCTGATGCTCTTCCTGTTGTGATACCCCTGTCACCCCACAACAGCCCTTCTGTTGGCCACCTCCTTCCTCCTGGCCACTGTTCCTGCCCTTGCTGGGAAAGGCTTTGTTCCTGGAGAAGCACTTAAAGGATAAATCCTGAAGCTTTTGTGCTGCTTTTTTTTTGCCTTTTTATTTTTTTCCCCCCTTGCAGACATTGATTTTACCAAGAATGTACTCCGGTCTCAGCACTTATTGCAATCAACGCGAAAATAGTGTGGTACCACTTCTGAGGGTACCTTTCTTGTTTTGTCTCCTGTTACAAAAGATCATTTAAAGTGAATGATACAGCTGAAACCTGCTGCTTAACTCCTTGTAAAAATGTTCTTTTCTTTTTCATCCTTAAATACAGTTTTTAAAGTAACCTTTTATGAGTTCTTCCTCTTGTCATGATGAAGCTACAAAAATAGTGGGCTAAATATACTCCTGTTATGTCCTACCAATGACAGCTAAAAGCTGCACAAAAAGCATGCCTTATTTTAAGGATTGTTTTAGTGGTCATCAGATAAACAAACTCTCCAAAACAACTGAGAGAGTCAATATTGGGAGTGAAAATTATGGCCCACAAGATCTGATTCCTAATTCTCCCCTGTGGCTAAATCTGAAGGTTCTTAGCTAAAAGCAGCCTGCATGCCTCAGAACCCCAACAGAGATACTGCCCAAGACACCAAAAATCTCAGTGATAGTCACCTGTGTCACAGGTTCTGACATCTGCCTCCATTACTTTCTTATACATAATTTTTTAAAACACCATTTACCTGTATATAATTTATTTGCCTATTAACTAGATGAGTAAACTCTATACATCCCATCCTACATTGGATGTTTTGCTCATTTCTCACTTTTCTACTTTAGGGAACCACTTTTAGAGTAAACTTAGCTCTGTGATGAGTTCTTTTTTTTCCCCTATAACTTCAGCTGTATTTCAGTCTTTTATGCCTTCATTGAAATCCCTTGCTGACATGCAGATATAAAGAGAAAAGAAATATTCAGGCATCACTTTTATAAAGGATTAAATTCTGCTGGATATGACACTGAAGGTGAAGTTTTCAAAAGATAAACTTTCCCATAGGATTGAATGACATAATTCTAAAAATGTTTTCTTAAATGGCAGTTTATTAATAATGACCTTATGCAAACAAATGCTGTGGAGCTCATTTTTCTGTCACATCAGAAGTAAAGCAAGCCCATAAAATCCAGAATGTTCTTTCCTATTGTTCTTTGGTATTCAGACACTGGATATATTTTCTTGTCCTTTTTATTATTTTTAATTTTAGACCAGTGAGTTTATCAGATAAGTTGATTCAGGATACTCACACTACAAAGCCATCCTCCTTTAGTGTGCAGGGCCTGGCTTTGAGGATGCACTGGATATGTGACTGCAGGTCTGTGCCATCCTGTTGCTAACAAAGTAAATGAGGAAAGCCAGTCTGAAATCTGCTTTCAGAGTCTAGTAAAAGTAACCCAGTGTTTAATCAATTTAGTTTATTACTTAAAGGGAGGTGTGAGCTGCTCGCCCCAGGTTTAGGTCTTGTGTGTGCTACTTTAATGCACAAAAAGATCTCACCTATGGAAAAGGGTGAATTAACTATAAATAAGTTCCACTGTAATAAATGAATGTGCATCACTGCTCCTTGTGCCACATTCTAACACCAGAAAATACAGACATGGGCTCATAAGTTGAAAACCTAGACCAACTGTAAACATAAGATACTTTGAATTTAAAATCCAGTTCATTAAATGCAAATGCCAAGAACATTTACCCGAAGTTTTCAGGAAAATCCAGTTCTTGTAACTATGATAGCAAATCGATTCTAATTCCTACAAACCTCTTTTTGACTATTTCTATACCAT
This sequence comes from Zosterops lateralis, assembly GCF_965231275.1. NCBI lineage: Eukaryota > Metazoa > Chordata > Aves > Passeriformes > Zosteropidae > Zosterops > Zosterops lateralis. The sequence continues at coordinate 9,446,481 of NC_139772.1, forward strand.
GTTATCTTTCCCTGCTCCTTATACTAATAAAACCCCTGAAAACTCTCATCATTCTTTGACCAGAATAATTCCAATTAAATAGAATTTGCATTTGTTGAAGTGACTTTAAACCACAGATTTTTCCAGTAAAATAATATGGGCCTCATTACAGTAAGAGTGCTCCCAAAAAATTTAGCAGTGGTTGTTTTTAAGACCCATCTGAATTTCATGGACAGGTTTTATCATGTGTGATTTCCATTCCATTTTCTTCATCTCTGTTACAGCATAAAATTTCACCAAGTGTAAATGTCAGATCTTTTCTTTATTATTTGCTAATGTCATAAAAAGCTGAATTGTTTGCTTTGTTAAAGGGCTTACTGAACATTGACTTTTCTTTATTTGTATTTTACTACCAAAAATGTTTTAAAAAATAAAATAATAATAAAAAAAATCCCATCTGAAATGGAATTTAAATAACAGAGCAAGGTTTGCCATTATCATAAGTGTATAAAGTGCTTTGTGAGTAATAAAATGGATCATGGATTCTGGATAATTCAAACTGAAATGTTATGTTCAGTATCAAGATTAGATTACATTAATGTGGTTCATTTTAAATGGTTTAAAGGCCATCAGATGCATGTGAAATGTGAATCTGTATCATAACTTAGAATAAATAGACTGAGACATTTGTTTATAATGTCAGTGCTAAACAAATCTATTACTACATTTCTGCATGTAACATTATGTTTCCACTGTTATTAAACAGGCAGAGCATGAAGATAAATTATAGTTTTAATTATAAACATTACCTTTGCAAATTTATTCATTTAAAATGAAACAATGTTCACTAACCTCAGATTATTTATATTTTCTAATATTTTAATTAACTTTGGTTTATTTATATAACTTCTTTGCTGCTCCTGGTCATACACAGCCACTTAAGTTGTGTAATCTAATTTATCACACTACATATTATCCAGGAAATCATACAATACTGTTATGGTTAGCTTTGCTATAAGATACATAGGGGAAAAAGAAGAGTTAATGACTGATGGGAACCCCCACTGAAACTCACTCTTAGATGTAAACTCCAGTCTTGCCTTTTTTTTTTTTTTTTTTTTTTTTTTTTAATTGCACCCATCTAAACAAGATTTAAAGAAAACTCTGCTTATCCTGAAACTATTCCATTTGACACTATGCCCTTGATTCAACATTGCTAGCATTCATCCTTAAAGAGATTTGGGGAGGAAAAAAACTCATTGAAGGACTCCATGTTTATTATAGCTCAATAATGAGCAGATAATGGGCAAAAAGGAGGAATTAAGGTCATAATGCAGCCTGAAAATTTTCTTTGCCTGGTTGAAGTATTTCAGAGGAAGAGAAACTGCTGAAGTTTCAAATCCCTGGATGAGTTTCAAATCCTTCCAACTTCCAGCAAGAAAATAGGAAAACAAGCTTAACAGTGAAATTCTTACTGCTGCTTTACAATGAATGTCTTTAAAATCTCCAGTCAGCCAAACTTAGCTGAAGTCAAAATAGGACTCAAATAACTTCCCCAGCAACTCTGTCAGGCCCACCTGCAAAAACCCCACTGCAGGAGGGATGGGCAGGGTGGGCTTTGCCTGGCTCTGATTCCAGTGACCTGATTAAAGCTGTTATGTAGCTTTTCTCCTAGGATAGAGGTTTATGTATGGCTTGGTGAAGTGGCCAAGTGATGAAGATATTCCTATAGAAATTCTTTGGAAATTCATGTTGAATACGATTAAATATTGGCTTATTCTTATATGGGTTCCCTTTGTCCCACATATCTGGGAGACAATTTGTTTAATGTTGATTCTCGTTTAAATATTATTTTCAAATCTTTAGAATTTATTATATTTTTTGTAATTAAAGTTTTATGAAATAAAATTTATCAATGCATTAGCCATCTTTAACTTTTAAAATCTTTGCATCAGAAATGTCTTTAAATCAAAGTAAATAATATATTTTTATTGTATTCCTGTCTCCAAAGACAGAGTTGCCTTAGTAACCACAAGCCAGAGACACTAAAGGGAACCAGCTAAAGAGGCCTTAGAGTGGAATGAAATACTAACACATTTTTAAAGTAAATAGAAAGCTTAAATTAAGTTTTAGAAAGGATTTAATCTCTGTGATGCTTATCTTTAGTATGCTACAGCATCACATATCCTGATAAAATAGTAAGCTTAATATACCCCATTTTCTACATGTTACCCCATTTGTACCCAATTCTGCAAAGTTTTACCTGCAAAATGCTGAATGTGAGATCAGCATCAGTCATGCTGGGATGTAGCCAAATTCAAAGGGAGGCTATGGGTGTCCTCCTCATCACAACCAGGTGCACGTTATCAGCACAACAGTGGGGGGTTAGGACTCTGGTCAAGGCCTATCTCATCTGAAAGGAAATAAAAAGAAGTCCAGATTAACCCCTTTTAATAGTGGAGTAGCAGAACAAAATCAAATTGAATTATTTCTAAGGGGCGAAAAAGAGTTGGACTTTGTGGACACTTTCCCAAAAATTCAGTTCTTCAGTCATAATCTAACTGACTGCCCATAAGGCCAAGATTCTCCTGCTACTTTAAAAAATTAACTTTTTTTTTTCACTCTGACCCCCAAAAAGGGGGATATGCCTTTTTAATTGTTGTCTTAATTACAAGTAAATGAGCCAGATGTTGTCATTTTTCTACTGTCTGCACCTAAAGCCAAAATTAGACCTCAGTCTTTATCTAGGACCATCTAAACTTCTGTGTCTTTAAAAAATCTGCACCCTACTGAGTTACAGTCATAGCAATGACAAAAAATAACCTTATTAATTATAAACCACCCCTTTTCTAAAAGCTTATCATTAATCCAATCTAAGAACAGTTGAAACTTTTTAGTGAGATCACATGTTAATTTTGGATAATCATCACTAAAACTGTCTAATTATTCCAATTCATTATGATGACTGAAACCTCCTTTGTCAGCTCTTTTGACCTCTATAGTTTTATTATTCTTTAAATCATTTAGAGCATGTCTCTTGCCATAGCTGAAATTGTAATTAACCTTAGCAATATCATCAAACATTTTATCAAGTTCTTCATCCAAAACTTTGGCAAAGGTTAAGGGTAGTAGGCAGAACTAAAAATAAAATGTCCTCAATGGTGGACATTGTTCATCGAAGTTTGTTGTGAAATAATGATGTAAAACCAAGGTTATATATGAACTATGAAGTAAGAACCATCATTCTTCCTTTAAGAGAATATTGTCTTAGTTCCAGCATAAGACGACAGTATTTTTAATGATATCCAATTAAACTCAATAAACCAATTAGCATTAACTCTCAGGGTAATTACATCTCTGGGCTTGACAAAGATCATACTTCAACCAACATGCTAGCAGAGCTTAGACACTGAATAAATGTGTGGTTTACCTCACAAGGTCGTCTCCCTGATGTTATTATCCCTGACAAAGGAGTCAGCACTGCAAGAGCAGAGCAAGATGGCAAATGTGCACACTTGTCTGATCGGGCTCTTGCCCAATTTTCTTGATAGGCAAGAAACATCTCCTGGAAAAGCTTAGCAAAACACTGCATCATTCCAGACCTTCTTAACAAAAATGGAGGAGAAAAGCAATGTAGCCATGCAGAAATTAAAATAGGAAGGTGCCAAGATAATGCAATTTTACTTTGTATATGCTGGAAAGGCTGGCAGAGCAGAAACAAGAGTTATCCATGCGTGGTGTACCTGGGGAGAGGCTGCAACTGTGAGACTCCTGTGTCTGCCTTAGAAATGGGGAGTTATGCAAGTCTCAGGCTGCATTTACCACCAATTCTATTCCTGTGCAAATAACTTACAGGAGAGGAAAAGACCAAAATATTTCGTGCTAATTCAAAAACAAATTCTGCCAGGTTTATGACACCATCTTAAAATACCTCAGAAAATGTTTGAAGATTGAGCAGCTATCGACTTCACTGAGTCTAGTTCCAATTTCAAACAGAAACATTGTCTTTAGATTTTATTTAGTATAGATTTTGCAGAATCAGTCTCCTACTAATCAAATGTGCAAAATGATATTAGGAAAAGATAAGGAAAAAGAATGATCTTATTTTGATCCATTTTTTGGGGCGGATGGAAACGCTGCAAGAATGATTTATTACCCAGCTCTATAACAGTTCCTGCTGGTGTTCACAGATGTCTTAAAACGCAAAACTGAAAAAGGTGATAGACATTTATTACTACAATGCATACAAAAAAAATATTTCTGATTTGAAACAAAATTGATCCCAAATTTAGTTGTATTTATCTTAAGTATTTCACCTTTCTCTAATACCTTCACTTGTTCACTTCAAGAAACCTTAGGAAAAGCATTTGAAAACAGATAATACCAAATCTGCTATGACATATTTAATATTATGCCAGATTTGACAGTTGGAAAAGAATCCTATTTCCAGCATGAATTTTTCCATTGAATCTTAACCACAGAATTTGATTTTAAAAGTGAAATTTGAACTTCCATAGCAAGTGCTTTATATTTGTGAAAACAGAAGAGGTGAAGCAGTGCTGGTGCTTCTGCATCCCCAAACATCCAGGGCTACATCCTGAAATGCTGGTGCTCTGAAATCCATCAAGCACCAATTCCAAAGGCTGTTGCCTTTTCTCTGACTCCACTGAGAGCCTCCCCAGTGGACAGCCTTCTGAAGAGCAAAGGGGAGAATCCATGCACCTAAGTGCCTTCCAGCCAGGTCTCCTGCTGTCTCCTGTGCCAGCAGCTGACATAAATAAATACAAGATGCACGGGGGCTTTGTTAAGCAGGTGGGGTGACTTGCAGGACTTGCTCAGACCACACTGTCCAAAGATTTAGGCTTTGTATCCAACATGGAGGAGCAACGTTTGCATGGCTGAGACTCCAACAAACTTCTTTTTCAATTTCACAGCACATATCAGAGATGTTGCTCCATGGATGTTGTATATATAAATTTACTAACACATCAATTTAATCAGGCTTGCCACAGTACCTTAGCTATCATTTAATTGAATGTGATTTATATCTTGCAGATTTAATAGCTATGTGATTTACCCACTTAACCAAAAAGAGACAAATATTAACAAATGTTCTAATGTGAACTCAAATTAAACATGATGGGTTTATTTCTCTGGACTTTTTATTGTACTGGGTAAAGCTCACAAGCTGAAATCTGTAGAGGGGAAAAAAATACTCCTAATTATACCTTTCTAGTTTCTATCAAGAAAAATCAAAACATCATTGCTGATCCAGCTAAAAAGACCTCATTAAGTCCTACTCATCCTTAGCACCGGATCTTTTTCTAGTAGCAGGTGATCCTTTATCTCCCCCTTTTTCCGTCAGGTTAACTGCGTTTAACATTTGTCCAAAAGACTGCAACACATCTCCTGACATTTCATAAGCTTTATAAATTCCATTTTTCCGTTTTACTTGTCTCCTCTGGTAGTTTTAAATCAGTTTATCTCTCCCACAGAGCAGAGGTCCTGACCTGACACGGACCTTTGACCGTGGCAGTGCTAACACAAGAGCTCACTTATCAGATCCGAGTGCTTTGGAAACCCAAAGACAGCTGGCACTTACTGAGAATGGGAGCTTAGTAAAATTAATGATGTTGCAGTGAAATGCACAAGGTAAATATTTTGATATGTTAGAAGAGCATCTATTCCCATAAATCTCATCCATATGGACACTGCACATGAGTGGGGGCGGAGCCGGAAAGGGAGAAGAAATGCTCAGTGCCAAAAAGTGTCTGCTTCCTCTCCAAAACAGGCTTGATGTTTTTCCTCACAGATTTCTGTTTTTTGTAATTGAGCTTTAAAGTAAAAAGGTCAGTCTACTCATCTTTGGCCTCCCTGGAAAATTATAGAAAGTCAAAGATGTGTGGAAAAGTATCATGACCTCTTCTGCACATCCCATGAAGGGGCAGCCAGGTGAAATTTGTAACTCAACTTGTCATAAAACATACGAAAAGTAGTTGAATTAATTAAAATGTTTGAGGAATAATGTATCTAAAATAAAACTTTGCTATGAAATGCCAAGCAGAGGCAAAAGTTATTTTAGCTAGACCATCAATTTGTCATTTTCAAGAAAATAAGAAAATAGCTGCATTTCTTGTATAGGAAAAAAACCCAACCTTCAGGAATTTAGAGTTTAAGTTTTTATAAAAGCTAGGAATACAAAGCATGAACAATATTTTCTTCAGAAATTCCCTCCATTTTCACCACTGGTGGAAAAAAAATAGAATATCCACTGAGTGGAGATCAGCAGTAGTCTTCAAGTTTGTGTAAGACCTTGGCCCAGAGGAATCTCGTGATGGTCTCAATGGGGAGCACTGGGCAGCCCATGAGGAGTGGGAAATGCAATGGCTCTCCCTGCTGAGACTTCTAAGGACAGACACAAAACATTTGTAAATACCTCCACACTTGGCACAGTGGGGCTGTCCTTGGGAACTCAAGCAGGTGACCACTTGAGGAGTTCCAACATAAATTTAAACCACTCTTTATTTTAAATCTTCATATTTATTTTCTATGTATTGCATATTGCTTTGTGTTGGTTTGCAGGATTCATGAGCACCATAATGTCAGCTCTGTTTCTAACATACACTTACACCCACATATTAAGATTTTCACTTATCATACAGACATAGTATGTCTTACCCTGGGTTAGTCTTACCAAAAATGCAACTTTCACTTTCATGAAAGCGCCGAGTAATATCAATGGGATAAGGTTTATGACTAGGAATTTGCAAACAGGTTCTTTGCTGTTAAATCTTTATTATTCTAGTGCAGACTATCTTGGTACCTAATAGAAATTAATAAATGAATGTTAACTGCAATATTAACATTATTGCTGCGGTTGTTAAGATTCCATAGATTTCAATATTTTTTAACAATAGACTTTTTTTCCACCAAAAGGGAACAGACTCCTATTCCATTTAAAAACAAATTGTGCATGTAACTTAGTGAGAAAATTCTTTTTTCCGAGCACAGGAAAAACATCAGGTCCTGATGTTAGTAGGAAGCCCCCTGGCTTTATTAAACATAATGGCAGCCTTGCCATAGGCTTCAGTAAAAATGAATACATAATCAAGCTTTCAGTTCAGTGCTTACATGTCCATTCTACTTTTCTTTCTTGCTAATAAGGCATCCTCTGGCTTGCCCTATGAAGTTCATAGTCTTTTACAGATAAATACATATTTAATACTATCCTGTAGAAAAGGACTAATGACAGTTCAGAAAATAAACTATGGAAGCATAAATAAGAAAGCATCTCTTTCCCCCCCTCCTCTTGTTCCATCTTCAAGTTTGACTTTGATTGGAGCGAGATTGCTGGTAGAGTTGCACAGTTTACAAGCTGTCCCCAAAATCCTGAATGATGTGTCTCTTGCTGAGCCTATGCCCCACAGGATCCACCAAGCAGACATCACACTAATCCAGTATTGAACTATTCAAGCATGTGGGAGTTTGAGCTGTCAAGAACTGTAAGAATCATGTGCAAGAAACTCAGCTTTTTCTCTCTTTTTCTTGCCCATTTCATATATGTAACTACATTTATCAATATGTTATGTGTTCATCTCACCACTCACCTATTTTGATTTCTTGCTTTGAAGAAGCCACTATAATCAATCTAAACCAATCTAAACAAACCAATGGGTCTCATATGTTCACTGCAGAAAGGGCCTCTGTGAAGAAAAGGCTTTTACAATTCATACACAGGATGAATGAGGGGAGAGGCAGGTGAAATGGGACAACTCTCAGAGTGGTCACAGGCTTCCAGTGAACCCTGTATAGCAACTAAGCCTCTTTTCCCCTGTATCTGCAAACATGTTTAATATGACCTCAGAAAACTGGATAGTTTAAAAATCAGGAATTTATGCAAACTACTAACACCCTGATCTCCCACCCTGCCCAAGTTTAAGGTGAGTGGAGGAAAGGTGCCCATCTCAGGCAGTGGGACCACCAGGCTGTGTCCAGCTCCTGCTCAGGCTCTCTCTGAGCTCCAATGTTTGCTAAAGAACCAGCACCACCTGGTTCAAACACAGGGCTGGGCATGGCTTTAAGGATACTGCACAAAATCCTGAGAGACTCCTCAGAAATGCCTTGCCATAGATTTAGTCCTGGGTTACACAGTGGAATCGACCCAACACTTCTGAGAAAAGTTTTCATGAAGGAAGAAAAAAGCCTCAAGCTTTTGGCCATGTTGGTGTGGAAATGCACTGGCGTGTACTGCCCCAAAAAAGGCTAAGAAAAGTAGATCAAGAAAGCAGACAGTTCCTAGAATTATGGGACTCCATGAATGGAAAAATCCCAGCTTGAGCTCTCTGTAGAAAAGTGGGCAATATCTATTTCAGGAAAATGTTTTTATCATTTATTATGTCATAAGCAAAAGAGTAAAATAAACTGTTTATTATCATGTATAAAATGCTTTTGACCAGCCAACTGAAAAACTAATTTCATTTTCTCATTACACTGCCTCAGGCATCCTTTAACATCAATTTTTATTACAGACAAAGAAGGGAAATTAAAATGATCAGTTACAGTGGAAGAAAAAACATTTGTTTCAGATTTTAAAAAAGTAAGACTAATAAGCACTGAACCTGCTACTCATTCTTGGTAATTGCCATTATTTTTGCAAGAAATGGAAGGGAAGTCCTAGGGATCTGTATTTTAATGCCCCAGAAGGAACTCTCCTGTGTGGATGTATTAAGGTTTCCAAGAAAATTTGAAACAGTAAAACCAGGAGTCTCTGCAGAGAATTCTAGGTCTCATTGCACTGGAATAGGAAAGTTAGTTATAGAGATTCTCCCTAAAGGAGAATTAGAGGCATTTTTCTTTCTTCTAGGTGGAATTTATTGTTCTCCTTTGGGTACGATTAAGGCAGCTCCACCAGCACAGTCACATGCCTTCACATTTTTCCTATTCCAAACTGCACCAGATTGCAACACTTTTATGGGCTTGCCAAACACGACAGCCACACACCCACAAGGCTCCAAGCCCCTCCTCTGTCCCCGCCCCAGATGGGTCATCTCAGCCCTTTTCCTCCACAAAGGGATCAGAGCAATCCCAGACTGGAAGTGGGACCCACAGGGATGCTTGAAAGAGACATAGGGTAAATAAATATATAAAGAAATATGCAGGTGCCAGTGTCCCAGTAACCCATTTTGTGCTGTGGTTTTTCACCAGGTGCAAAGTCTTTTTTGGAGATATATATGGCCGGGAAATTGAGAAGAAGCAAGAACTGAAACAGCTGACAAAAGTATTTACTGTTTTGCAATGTTTTTTTCCTTTTTGTTAGTTTGGGGTTTTTTTCCTTGAAAGACTCAAATAGAGGTGCTAAGCTCATCAGCACGCAGAGCCTGTAGCAAAATATTTAATCATCTGATGCCTGCAAGACCTTCCCTGGGCTTCAGCTACTGGGGGCTGGCAGCAGGGAGGACCTTCATGGGTATAGCACCAACTGTGCAATGACACCCAAAGTGATGTGCTTCCTAGAAGGATCTTCTGCCATGAGCTCTAACAAAGCAGCATGTTCCAACAAGACAATAACACAGTGGGACACTTCATAAGCAAAGAGAATGTCACATCTTTTTGTGTAACAATTTCGTTGGCATTTCCAAGCCAATCCTCAAGCTACTGACTGATGTAGGAATTCAGGCTATTCATTTTTCTGAGACAACTTTAGGAGCCATCCTCTTTCCTTTCATTCCTTTTTCTCTTTTCCCGTTTTGTAATTTTCTTTCTTTTTCCAAAATCCTGGACTTCACCATGAGTGATGAGTTCCAAATGGTGACAGAATATTTCCTTAAATGACTTTCTTCAATGGAAAAGACTCCAGGGAAGTATATTTATAAACATGATGTTTTAATTCCCCTACATGTTAAACAACCACCAGTTGGAGGCAGTGGAACTGGTGCTGGATGGAGGAATGAAGGCAGAAGAGTGTGCTATGAATGTGGTCAAACTACAGGGAGTGAGTGGATCTTTACACACCTGCAAAAATCAAGAGAGCAACCTCTTAAACCCTGCTAAAACGGTAATTGTTAGGGGTCATCTAATTTCAAAGCAGCCTCCAGGACAGTCTTTCCTGGGATCCAGGTGAGAAAAATTGCTCTGGGCAGTTCAGACCTGATCCTCTGCTCTTGGATCCTAATCAAACAACTCTGATCTATTCAGTAATTAGGCCAGTTAATACCAGTTCATAATATAGTTTGCACATACCTGTTTGCAATGTCACTCATGGGACAAAAATGTTCTCATGTCGATCTGAACCATAGACAGGTGTTTTTCTCCTTTGTGTCCTGAAGATTGCTTAAATATTTCAGGCCAGTGCTTGAATGATCACCAATGAAAGCTAACTTACCATCGATCTCCTTTCCAAATGACATGTTGATTTAGGACTGCATGGCACATCAGTTATGATATGATTAAGCCCACCTAAATTGTTCTTTTACTTAACTCTACATATTATCTGTAGGTGTTTCTCTGCCAGGCTAATACTGACACTGTGGCAAGTACTCTTCACTTTAAAGCTCTTCTGGCTTTTACCAGGCAAAATTAATGTTATTATTAAGCTGTTGAATCCTAATGTAATTCATCTTAAAAACAGGCAGCTGCAGTTAGTGCATATAAGGATGAGGAGCAAAGCTTGCTCCTACTGCATTCACAGGAACCTAGCATGAGCTAACAGCACTGCAATAGGGTTTGCTTGGGCCTGTAAAACAATCTAGGCTTTCAGGACATAAAAGTAATATAAAATTGGATTAAGGGTATAAGAGGTGCTTAAATAACATTTCCAGAAAGCAAGAAAGACAGTTAAAACAGAGTGCACTCCCTATACAGAGGTAAATACAGAATTTTGAGAATACCTTCTATTATCCCTGTGAATATTCTCAGGAGGATAAGGAGGCTTTATATCACAGATAATTAAATGCAGGCTCTTTACTATTATATCTGTTGTATTCAAGAGAGCAGTAGGTTATAGGGCAATAGACTGAAATTAGATTTTAGCAGAACATGTGTCCTGACCTTTCTTTAAAGCAGATCTATTTACTTTATAATGCAGTTCATCTTGTAGGAACTGATGTACTCATAGCCAGTGTAAAGGTTAAGACATATGCGACTCTAAAACCTTCTTGCTTCTAACTCTGACATAATTCTTTTTGTTTATATTGTGCAAAGAGATATTTTAAATAGCCAGTGTTGAAAATAATCTTTCTTTGTGGCTATGTTAATTTTGGTTATGGCAACATTTACACATCCAGTGGAGCAAATGCATTTCTAAATTGCAAATCTAATGGGCCTGATCTTCCCAATGTAAATCAGAGCAGCTCTGCTGAAACAAATACTGAAGCCAACTAAATTTCAACTGATTTATATCTAGGTACCTAACTTGGAGCTTAAATGGATTAAAGCCAGATTTACATGATTGTAAGTGATAAGATCTTGGCCTTGTGTATTTTGATACATTATGGGCCAGATTGTGAAACCCTTATGTCAGTGGCACAACTTGCATGAGAAAGTGCTCACGGATGTGGCTGTGGGCTGCACAATCTGGCTCTGTATTACACAGATGTAAACAAGTAACCAAGGAAAGTTATTAAGTGGCTTTGATGATCTCATAAATAAACATGTCATGACACTTAAGTAGCTTTAATAGTATCAGAACCACAAGAAATATGAACAGTCCTATATTACAGATGTCCTGTGTTGTAGTCCTTAAACAAAATTGATGAGAGTTGATTCAACTATATCATGCCATGATTCTGGATACTGTTTGATTTGCAGAGAAAAACCAGCATAAAATAGGACAATGTCATATTATACAATGCAGATAGAAGGTTTTTCACATTCCTCTTCTAACTGTTGTTGTCTATTGATCTCCCAAAATATTTTTCCCCTTGCATGTGATTTTATTTTTCCTCTTGATCTTATCTGCCTTGATGTAATTTATCTTCCTAGCAAGACCTTCACATTTTGAGCACTACTTTTTTTTTTTTTTTTTCTTAGGTAAAATTATCTATTCATTCTTCTATTAATTTAACACTAAGGCATATAATAGACATTATAAGTGTGAGTATGCATATTTCACTGTCATTAATACGCATATCCATATATTATCAAATCCTTATTCTATGCATATCACATTGACAATTCACAAGAAACAGAGTCATAAATTTAAGCAGTGACAGCATCCAAAGTCACCAGAGGTACACTACCTAGTAACTACCCCAAAATGCATGCCCACCCATGCAGCCACTACTGTGCTCTAGCAGAAAAAGTCTTTGGGATGGGCTGTTCTGCATCCACTCAGGCCCTGTGCAATCACATTGCCATAACACATCACTTACTCAGCACAAGGTGACAGGTTATTGAATCAGCTCATTTTTTATGTCTGTAGCTCCCAACCACTCAACATTGCATAACACTCCTACCCAAATGTGTGGGTCTCACTAGTAACAGTACCATGACCAACAAATACAAAAGAAATGGAACAAAATAGAATTTTTCTTTCAGAAAAGTAGCACTCATTTTAGGGAAGTTTCCACTGAACCTACTCTGATCATTTGGATAATGATCAAAATTTGCAGCATGCAGGGATAATACTTGAAACTCCAATTGGTTAGGAGGAGAAAGTAAAGGACAACACCTCAGCAACTTCTCATAAACATTGCTGGAAGCAAAGCAAAAGAAGACATTTATAAAATAAGCATTTAGAAACAAAAGAACAACTATTAGCTTACAGAGCCTCCTGGAGATGCCGTGCACTTCAAACTCCTCCCACCCAAAAGCTGTTTGTCCTGGGCCAGGAATCAGTCACTTCACAAGCAGTCAGCACTGGCACCTCATGGGGCTGGAAATACAGTTCCCAGAGAACATTCTGTCTGTCTCAACAATTACTCTGAAAAATCTGTTTCCATTTAAGTCAAAGGACACTCCAAACAAAGCTAAAGTAACCGGAACAAACAAAATAGAAAGGTAGAGATGAAATGTGTTGTGCATCTACCCAGCAACACAAAATTCTACCTTAATCTTTTTGAGAAATAGAAAAAAATATGTCTTAGAGAAATAATTATCTTTAAAAAAAAAATTCCTCATCTTAGTTTTTGTACTTAATATTGTCATTCCCCTCATTCATAGTATGGAATGCATACAAATTACAGATTCCAGTCTTTTAAACCACAGTAAAAAGCAATAAGCAGTAAAACGAGGAAGTTTCAAGGGGAGAGTGTGGACCAATAGCCCTGTTCTGACATGATATGATAAATATCGATTCACTGGGCTGTTAGGCCTTTCTACTGGATTATCCCAAGTCAGTTTTTATTACTGTGTGCAGAGACAGAGCTGTACCACAGGGCTCACCACAGTTAGCAAACGGTAGCAGCAGTGTGGAGTCCCAGGCTTGAGAGAACTGCAACAGCACTGGGAGCCTCCTGCACAACCTGCCCCCTCCCAGCAAAGCTGGGGATCGCCACTACAGGCTTAAGGCAAGACCAGAAAATTCTCCTCCTAGAAAAGGCAAGCCCATGTAGCACCTGAGATCATCTAATTAGTTGGTATTGAGCCATACTTGTAGGCACACAGAGAAAAGAAGGGCCAGGGAAGGGTGTTTGGCAGGAATACTCACTCACTGCACATTTTTTTCTAACCAGGGGAAGTAAAAGATGATTTTAAAGGATGACCAGGGTGGGAGGTGAATTACTGTCTGCTCAGCTCTATGTGCAACTGGGTTCTCAGCAGCAGCTCCAGTTGCTCTGACAGTCCCATCTTTGCCACACTTCCCTCTGTTTTATGGCAACTCAAGTGAAGAAGTGTGCCTTGCTAATGCCCTTCAAGAAAGAGGAAAACAATTCCAGGTTTCTATGCAAGAACCAGACTTCATAGAAAGCGCTTAAATATTTTGATGGAACAGTGACTTTTAACAGCAACAATACCAGGGTAAAAGTTTCTGATGGCTAATAAATACAGCTGCAGCCTTACCACTACCACACCTGCTGAAGAAATGGAAATTTGGAGGTTTGATGCAATGTTAATGTTTCTTTTGATACCATGAGCACTGAAAAGAGGGGCTCCACAGGAGCAACACACAGGGTTTACCTGCAGCATCTTCCTGGATAGCTAAAGACATCAAAGCTCCTCCTGGCATGACCTTAAACTCTGCTCCTACCCACAAGCAACAGGAGGCAAAACAGCAGAGAAAGAAACTCCCTCTCTTTTCCCTCAGAACAAAGCTTTACTGCAAGAGGGGTGATCTGTCTGGGAGTGAAAACAGCTCTGAGAGGAGCCAGCCTGTGTGATGGTTGCTCTGTGAGTCCACTTGCAGGAGTGAGAAGTGGCTGTAACAGCACATATGGCACACTGAGGTCTGTGCTTCCCCACATTGCTTCAGAGGCAGCAGGGAGGTTTTCCTTGGGAGCACTAACCAGCACAGACTGGCTGGGGGAAAGTTCTTGCAGCCCCTGGCATGGGTGCCTCTCCTTTCCCTCCTCTCTCCTTTTCTGACATTTCCCTTAAGTTTTTAAACTCACCCATTCTCCTTCCTCAGAGCAACACGCACAAGGGCTGCATTATGCACTGGAGATAAGGGAAATGGTGAATCATGAAAAACAGTAATTAATGCTGAAATGCCATATGTGGTGTTGTTTTTGAATACATTGCATAAGATTAGTGTTTTCTATAGATATTTTTTTCTCCAGTAAAAGACTAGGCCTTCTCTTAAAGCTAAAATAAAAAGCAAACTCTGAAACAGCACCAAAAACCACAAGCTTGGTAATCATCTTCAGTAATGCAATTTTGAGTTCCACAAAAATTTACTTATTCTGGCAAGCTCCAAATCTGTGGAGTAATTACCACTGGTATAAGGGATGTCTGCACTGATTTTAATGTGAGCAAAATGGCTTCTGCAGTGTTCTAAGAAGAAAAGCAGATATATTATGGAAGAGGCTTTACATAATAACCTTTTTGTAAAGCTTGGATGGCAAGATGATTCTGTAAGACACTGAAGTCACATGCCATTAATCAGAAATGACAGTCTTTATTCATGTATATTTGACTGAAACTGCATAATTTTAGCCTCCAATAGCCCTGAATAAATGACCTTAAGTATAGCACTTTTTCAAATTGACAGTGATTGATGATGGACCAAAAAATTATGAACACTGAAGAAGTAAACATGAAAAATAGACAAACCCTTTAGTATCGCACAGATTTCTTGTTTGCACTTTTCCGATTCTTTCGCTCATTTTTATCTCTATAACCTTGCTCATCATGCTTTAATCATTTTTATACTGCTGCATTTGTTACATTTTGCCTGCAGTGCCCCACACTAAACCCTGAGCTTGCTGAAAGATTCATTCAGATAAATGGAATTGATTTCATATTTTCCCATTCATGAAAAGAGCCTTTAAAGTTAGAAACTCTTTATGCAGAATGAAACTAAAGAAACTGATTACTTCTAGGCAGCATTTATCTACATCTCTTGACAAAACTACAGAGCACTTACTCACGTGAGCAGCATTCCTTACACAATGAGAGGTTAACCAGCCTCACCAGAGCTGCTGCAGCAGCCCTTTAGCTTCCAACTCCTTTTTACAAACACCAACCACCTGACTGACCCTGGGATAAATAATGTAAACAATGTTCTCTAAGTAATTAAAACCCCACCCTACTGATCCTTTTACAAACCACTATATGCTCACAGTAATTGATGAAACAGTAAAGAGAAACCAGAACCTAATTAAATTCGTTGTGCATAAACTATCTGTAGCAGTATCCACTGCTGGAATTAATTACTGACCCCACCTCGGACTCAGCACTGTGCCTCAGCACCAGCTGATGTTCCCTACATGGAGAGGATGCAGGGCTGAGCCTGGAATTAAACACAGTTTTTTATATCTTCCCCAGAGGGTGTGCTTGTATTGGAGCCTGAGTTTATGGCCTGACATCTGCCCTGGGGACAGCATGAACAAGAGCACTGCTGCAGAGAGGGTTCACCCCTTTGCTGACAGCACTGGTCTGTCTCCCTGTGACCCACCAGGATGGGACCAGCTGGGAGATGAGAGAAGGGCAAGTGCTGCCCTGCACCTATTCCCTCTGCCTCTGCCATCAGTCACTCAGCAAGGCGTGGTTTCTGATTTCAGAGGGGCTTTAGATGGTTTAGTCTACAAAGCAGATTTCATAGCACCAGCAGAGTGGCTGAGCAAGAGGAAAGCCAGTGGTTTGCAGAATGTAAAAACATTTGGATGCATCTTGTAATTCATCTCTTTACAAAAAGATTTAACATCTAAAGATTAAATTAGAAATAGGTGTGGCCCTACATTTTTCCCTCAGATTAAGTGTTGGCCAAACAGGAGCATCACTCAGAAACTGTCCTGGCCCTGCTGTCTGTCACTGGGGTTTGGTGCTTCAGCTGCTCCATCATAGATGGTTTGATCTCCCTTACAGTCCTCAGGGCTGAGTGTGTGGCAGTGGTTTGTCGTCCTGGCAACTGAAACACAGTTCTAGATGCTGCTTTTATCTGGTGCTGTACAACAACACAAATCCCTTCTGTCTGTCAGGCTTAAATGAAAATTTTGGGGGTTTTGTTTAGTTTTCTGGGGGGTTTTTAAGTAAAAAAAAAAATCTTGGTTTTACTAAGACCTGGCAGTTGTGGTGAAGGTAAAGATGAACTTTAAAACTTTCAATCGGTATTAATTCACTGTATTCCAAAGCTTTGAACAGATTCTGGGAGATTAAAATTCTGCAACGTTTCATTAAGAGCACACTGATACACGTGCTGCTAGACTGTATAAAATGAAAGGCTTTTATTAGCACTTTTCCCTAGCACGAGAGTGACTTTCATATTGGATTAATACAGCTAATATTGCCACTGCATTATCACTTTATGAAAATTTGCTAATGAGATTTGAAATTGCTTAATGAAAATATCCCATTTCTTCCAGACACCTTCCCTGCTGACCACCTGCTGGAAGCTGGACTGCAGGGCCACTGCAGAACTGGGGAGCAAGCACCTGATGCCAGGAGAGGCAAACTTTGATTTTCTCACACGCTGCAGCATGTAACAACATTCCACATCAAGATCCCCTGAGTTCCACCATGTCGGTCTCACTCGGGGCTTCACACAGTGTGACAGAAGGTGACATGCTGTAATCCAAAGCAATAAGCTCTGAGGAGCCTGTTGCCTCATTAAACCACTTGTGCAACAAGGCTGGGGGTGCTGCTGATGCCTTGAGAAGGCTGACCTGAAACAGAGACTGGACAGAGGTAGAGAATAGAAAAAGCAGGTATTTATTGAAATGACCTTGGACAGGACAGGGCCTGACCAGGGCTACACCCAAGGTGAACTAAGAATGGTCACAAAATGGCTGAGACATCACGAGATCTTACATTTTATAAGTTTTGGTCCATTTGCATGTTGGGGTTTAATTTTCCCATTACAGCTTCATCCTTCTTGTTCCTCTCTTCAGCCCAGTAGTGTTTATGCTTTTGGGCCTGAAAGTTGCCCTTGGTCCTCAGCAGGAAAATGTAGCCGTGGTTTTGTGCCTGAGATGTTTTGGTTTTCTGAAATTCTTTTCCCAAGGAATTTTCTGTAAACAAAAGAATTGTTTTTGTAAACTGTACATATGTTATTCATTCCTTTTCCTAGGACCGATTTCTTGATGTCCTTCTGGTCTGACCAATGTGATTAAAAAAAGTTTGCTGTTTTGTCACCAATCAGATTAGTCTGTAGAAGGTAGTATATAAAGAAAACACATCCCAAAAATAAAAGAGTCATTTTCAACCTTCTGAAGTCAGAGTCTATGTCATTGTAGTGCAAAACAGCATCAGGAAAAGGATTTGTTTTGTTTACCTGCTCTGTGAAGAGAGCTTACTAGCACTTAATATGATGCTCAGAACTACACCTAAGGAGCACAGAATCTGAAAAGATGAAAGCTGAAACTTAAGGCATCACTGTGATCAACATTCCTGGTCTGCTGAGTCTTCCCCTCACTTTGTTCCCACACCTCTCTCCAAACTGCAGTGGCCACCGTGCTGCCACCATGTGCCCCCAACAACCACTTGAGTATGTGGGGACATGCCCTGCAGACAGGTCTTGTATTTCAAAAGAAAAATTAAAATAAAATAAAAAACCAACCCAGGACCAACAGCAGCAGAAGTTATTCCCTGCTGTTTTCTTTGAGCATCTTCCACTTTGGGTCTGTTTTCACTTTTAAGCTTAGCTTGTCCCACTTTGCTATTCCTTGCCTTGAGAAGGAATAACAATGGCTTGAGCACTTGCAGAAGTAGCTGCACTTCTGCATTTGCAAGAGGGAAGATCTTGGAGACATTTACCAGTTCTCAGGAGCACTTTGGGACTAAAAAACCATTCCCACAGATATGCAGCCCAGGTCCACGGATTTGCAACAGATCCATTAAAGACGAGCACTTCTCACTTCTTACAATAATTGCTGAAGACTATCTGACTCTTTTGGTAAGCAATAAAGCTCCATTTTTCCCATCATTTCCAGCTGCCACAGTTTTCTACCGGGCCATGAAGACAATGAGAAGGAAAGCTGGAAGTCTTGGTTATAATTCTGCATTCCCTGGCACATTTCTCAGCCGTGGAATTATGCAACAGAGGAATCTGTCCTCGGGTGTCTGCTTTTCTCCTGCCATGTGTCATGGCTTGTTTTGCTGCATGCAATGCCCAGTGAAACAAAAAGAGCCCTCACTGTAGGAGGCATTTGGGCTGCTGTTAGCAGAGTGAAGAGCTCTGTGCAAGGAGCAGTGCTGTGCTCCAGGAAGTCCTGAATGCCAGTGTTTATCCAGCAAGAATCTGGAGCATCTGAATTTCTCTTTTGGTTTTTGAGTATTTTATTTATTTACTTATTTATTTATTTATTTATTACTATCTTTTCATCCAAGTGAAAAGCTTACAGGAAAGAGCCACTATGCAGTTTAAAAACAGATTAGTGAGCAGATGTTCATCTAATCTAAGAACCCACCAGGAATTTTTGTTTATTATTGGATTACATTTAGGCCACAAGAAAGATAAAGCTGCTGCTAGAGTGTGCATGTATAATGGAAATCAGGGCCATCCTACTCCAGGTTTTAGTGGAGAAACCCCAGTTTTGGACACATAACCACAATAACACTAATAGGCAACCCTAGGTCAAGTAAATTCAGCTCCTGGTGCCACTCAGATTCTCACCAGCAGAGATTCAACACCCCAGACACATCTGATGTCACTGGGAGCCATTAGGACTTGTTTCCAAGATCACAGTCCAGAGCATTTCAGATTTACTCTTTGGTTTCTTTTCACATCTCCACAGGTTGGTATGATTTCACAGCACATGTTGGAAAAATATACACCTTGATTTTAGCACTATGCCAAAGGCAGGTGGTTAATTGGTTATGTCATTAACTAGTCAATCCCCAGCACAAAAGGTTTAAACAAAATTACATGGATCAATGTTAATAAAATACTAAAACAAGGACTCCCAAACAGTCTACATGTATTGATCAGACATGGAAAACCACAGAATCAAGCAAAACCCCAGCCCCTGAGCCAACTTCAGCATGGCAATTGAGGGACTGAATGAGCTCCTCATTCTCATTCACACAAAGGTTTCTGAGGCATCACTCTGGCAACATAAAAATACCTCAAAGGGGATATAAATATTCAATCCTTAAGGTCCATTTACATTGCTAGAGGGGTGTAAAATGGCCTTAGGGTAAAAGAGAATTAAGATAATAGATTTTAGGGACAGAAGGGATCCCTGTGATTACTTAGCCTGACCATAGAATTTTACTCAATAATTCATTTGTTGAGTTGATATCTTCTGGTGGTGGGAGAGCATCTCAGTTCCACAGGTACTTCCTGCCCAGTGAGCCATAAGGATATTTTGCAATGAATATGCCAAGGCTACACAGTGCAGTGAAGTGCTCTCATGGCATCCAGACATCCCATTTGTAAGAGCTGAGTCCCTTCTGTTTGGGCTAGAGCCCACCAGGCTGAGAGTGTCCAGGCTAATAGTACCACTTGAGCATTTTGGCTGGGGTGCAGCATCAGAAGAAGTACCAGGACAGAAATCCAAGGAAAGTTTATAAGAGGAATTCTTTCTTCAACAGTGAAGGCAACTGATTTCACATATGTGTAGAAGTCACAGCCTGAAACCAGAGACTGTAGTTATATAAATCCCAGTGCTCTGTGCTGCTGGTCATGGTCATTGGTGCTGAGAAATACAGTACTGAGACACAGCTCCAGCAAAAAGTGAGAAGTTGGGAAGACCAGCACCAAGGTGGATGCAATAATTCCAGTCTGAAATGCAAGAGGATGGAGTCCCTGACACTGGGGCTCATCTTCCATCCTTCTGGGTAGAGAAGTTTACATGCACAGTGCTGGATCAAGCTCTTTGTGCTCTGGATGACCTAATTTTTGAAAAATTGGGTTCAACATGCAGGCTCTTGCAAAAAAACAGATGCTGCAAGTGAGCTGAACAATCTTGGGTAATTAAATTGTAATAAAAAATTTGCTTCATTCATTAACTATGGTAATTGACCAAAAAGCAATAGGACACCTGCTATTTTCATTATAACTGCCCTGATATAATTCAGGGTGCAATCTCCATGTGGAACAGGTCATTTAAGTTTAACATGGCTTCAGATTACTGTATTACACAGCTCATAAATATGCTCACTTTTTATTCCCAATCACTACTTTCAATGGAGTTCTACCAAAGCTGAATCCTTAGCCCAGGATTTATAACAAACATCATTTCACCAAATTTGTAAGAGTATTCTCATCTCCTTTTGCCCATTCCTCTAGGACCTATCTAGCATGAAATGTAGTCTCTGTAGATATTTCAAAGGTCAGTGGGTGCTGCCTCGTATTTTGCTTGTTATTTAAATGTGATCATGTACTGCCTTGTTGTTATTTTTATTTATTATTTACAATGTGTCAATAGATGGAAGTGTCTCCCCTGCAGAGTACTGTGTGACAAACAGATGTACTGGAGATGCAAAAGAACACTTCTATTTTTCCAGCACAGAGCTTTTTTTTTTTTTTTTTTTTTTTTTCCCACATCCTGCAAAAGAAGGATTTATTGTCTAACTGTATGGATGTCAATGCTGTGCCAATTCTGCAGCCCAGTCTGACAGGGTTCTTACTGCAGTAATATATTTACCCAAATAACAAGCATTGTGGCAACTAGTTGCAAGGATCCAACCAAATACATTTCTCATAGTTTTAATTTAAGTAGTAATGGAGTATGAATGAGTAACGAGCAAAAAATAAGATGTATTCATATAAAGTAATCATTTCAGTGAGTTTTTTACTGTAAAAATTACCCCAGAGCTCCTAAGTTGTATCTTGAGAATTTTAGCTAAGCTGCTTCTTGGCCGAGTTTTGTAAGGGCTCTGCTTATTTTCAATTTCAGCTGTACAACTTGTACAGCACATTGAATGATTTAACCAAGCAGATTTAAAGTTCAGTAGACAGTGTTCTTTGTTAGATTTTAGTCACATACCAAATTCAATAGACTCTGCTGCAGGCGTACGTCAAAATGCCAGGAAGGCATGAGACATTGTTGAATATGTTGGAGTTTATTGTTTAGAAAAAATTAAACTTGGTCTCTCATTCAATCTTTTTAATTAAATAGTCATACTCTAAAGCTCAAGGGACAAAGGAAAAAAGAGAATAAAGGCAGTTGTTCTGTAAAACACAACAGATATTTCTTTATATCGGTACTGAAGAAGTCAGTATATGTCATCTTCCCCAAAAATAAACACAAGTATTTTGGGTAAACATGTTCCAAGCAATGAATTCCCATCACTACTACTAGCTATTACCTACATAAGATCATTAACAAACAAACAGCTTTCCTGCATAAATAGAGCTTTGTTTGTTTCTGCATAAGAAACTGCCATCATATTCTCTGCTGGTGAGTTTTGGAAAACAAGTCTTAGATCTCTCTGTAAAGATCTCACACAAAAACTGAACAGCCATATGTGATAGCTAGCTAGAAATCAAGTCATTTTTCTGCTCCCTGTCTGCAAATTTGTCCTTAAATACGAGCACTGAGCAGACTGTATGCTAAATCCCAGGCATGAGCATTAAATTGCTTAAGCCCGGAGAACTGCCAGGATTCTGCCAAGCCTCCCGTTTCAAGGAATCCGCTCAAAGACCACTATTAATAGTCTGACCACAAACCCAACCACTGGATTCGGAGTGGGAACACTTGAAAAGTGCTCCAAGTGTGGGCAACCACACCACAGAGAACCAGCAGCCTTTAACTCTGTCGCCCCTGCACTGCTGGAAGGATGTTCACTCTGCAGGGGTCACGGTGGGGAGTGGGCTGCCCGCCAGCACAGTTATGGCTTTGCTTTGCTAAACCATCAAACAAAGATTTTAATTTCAGACCATCCGTGGGGTATGGTCCTTTCCACTCCCTGCCATGTTTGCCTAGACAGTAATGCATGTCACCAGCCAACATTAAAAATAACGATGGTTTTGCCTGCTCTCTGTCTTTGACTGTATGATCGTCAAAATAACAACAGAAACGATAAATCTCTTTTATCCTAGTTAATGCTAAATTGTGTGACAGAAGTGCTTAATTCCTGCAAATGTAATGAGAATGGGAAGTGGTACAAATTCTAAGCCATTGAATTACAATCTTTAAATTGTAATCCTGTTTTCTTCCTTGCAGACTAATTCACAGTAACTTGCAGCAAATCAATCAGTAACTCTTTAGCTGGGCTTCTTAATATTCATATTCTCAATTATCTATTTAATGTGAGTAGAGATAGTTCATTATTTCTCTTCACTCCAAATATTTTCAAATACAAAGTGAAGTTTTACAAGGTTATGACTAAAATATGCAGTACTCTTTTACAGCAAACTGCCCAGTCAGGAAAGTCACCTGATTAGGGACAATCAAACAGCAGCCGTGGACTTACAGACAGGAGTCTCCATCTATTCCCTCTGAAACTGAGAGTTCCTTGGCCAGTTTGGCAGAGCAGATCAGTGCCGAGTGTACTCACCTTTGGTAGTATTCAAACAATAAAAGAAAGGAAATACTTCTAAGGTATCTACAGTTTGAGAAAGAAGGAAAGAAAATTAGTAGTTGCTGCTCAGTGCTTGCAGTTAGGCTTAGGGCTTGGAAAAGACTAACTGAACCCAATATAGTAAATTTTCCCACTTACTTGCCTTCCCACTCTCATGGATTTTGCCTATAGAGTTTATTCATGAAACTAAGCTTTACTTTACCCATTCTGAAACTTTCCAAAGCCAGAGTAAACTTTGCAGTGCTTTTAAAATTAGTCCATTTAACAGAAGACTTAAAAATAGGGGTTGCAAAGGTTTACCCAGCCTGGTCTCCAATGTCCAAAATGAGCTGCTCTGGGAAGAGGGTGAGCACAAGACACACACAACATGCTATTTTCCCAAATTGCCTTCCAGTCTCCAACCAATTTTAACAGAGGGCTTCCCAAACCAGAAATGAAGTCTGTATTGAAGAAACCTGAATGGATTTTCCTTGATGATTTTGACCTTTCCACGCTTTGAACACTCATAAACTTTCAGCATCCTGACAGGAGGAGTCTGTTCAGTTGAATATTCTGGAAGAGGGGATGTGATGGCTGGTACAGGTGCTGTACAGAAAAGGAGTGCAGGATTTAACCTTTTGCATGAATATATCAAAGCAGGTATTTCACTCAGAGTATGGTAGCTATGGAGCAGTTTCATTCTTTTTTTAAAGCAGAAGTTAACTTTTTTATTTAGTTGAACAGGCTTGAAGTAAATTCTACCAACTTTCATTTTCAAAATACAATAGCCAATAATCACTTACAATCCAGGTGCTGGGGAGGTGTTCAAGAACCTTTTAAAATGTAAAATAACATGATTCTCTGACAAATAGAAAGGAAATCATTTTCAATCTAAAAGCAGTTGGAAAATTCATGATGTGTACTCATTAAAAGTGCCTTCAAGATATCAAGACAGGCTTTCTCTGTAAACGCCAGATGAATAAGAATGGTAAGTAGCAGCTATGATGTACAAAACGCTTCAATGAACACAGTTGGTTTTGGTTTATGCTGCTGGGTTGGCGCTTTTTTTAATCAAATCTGTATTGCTTAAAAGAGTTGTATATGTACCAAAAGTAGGAAAGGAGTAGGGTAGAAAATCTAATCCCACCTCTGTGTAAAGACAGGAAAACCAGCAATATTGATGTTGCTTTTTGTGTTCAAATAGTGGGACAGTGGAGGCAGCACCTTTTTTCTAAAATTACTACCTGTTTAAATGTCTAAGTGTGGAAAGCAAGACATTTCACTCCCTCTATAAGGAGAAACAGTATCAACTCTTTCAGCACCAACTGAGCCCCCACATTTTGCCCAACCTCGGTATTGCTCACCATCATCCATGTAGAGCTGCAAAGGTGAACAGGACTGAGTTGGGCTCTGAGTCAAACAGCCTTCACACTTTGCTGCCAGCAGGAATATAAGCACAGCCCTGAGGTATAATAAATTTTTTACTTTATAAAAGTACTGAAGTTTCTCTGTCAACATTTGGTCCAGTAGCTCTGTGAGCTTTACAGTGGATTTCAAGAGGTGATGACCAAAATCTGATACTAAACAAAATCACTGATCACCTAAAATCAGTGATACTAAACAAAAAGTATGGGATGGAAATTCTACATATGATACTGTAAGGACTTTACTTTGTATTCAAGTGTCATTAAATTCACAAAGGGATCATCTATCTACTTTGTTCCAAGGACTCCTTTTCTTACAGCACTTGACCAGCAAATCTTAGTCACAGCAATAATTGTCTTGAGCTGGAGATGATCAGTCTCTCACTCTCTCCTTTTCCACAAAGGAAACCCAGGAGAATATTTTTTAAAGAAACAGGTGCAGTTATCAACATTTAAACATCACGGATGTTAATTAATCACCAAGAATAACAGTGACCTGGTTCAGCTTTTCAGGAAGTTACCTATTTATGCTGCTGCTTCAGTTTTAACAAAAACCTGTGTAACAATCTTTTCTTCTTACTCCAATTTTATAGAGTGAAATCCTTAATAGAACCAAAACACAAAATAAAATTAAAACATCAATCCTTTGGGAAGCCTTGTTATTTCTATTTTCAAGGTCCGGAGAAAGAAGAGATGGATTATGAGCAGTTACAGGCTCTTCTACTGTTCTTAAATCTTAATTATGTTTTATACCCTGCAACATACTTTGTAAGGAGCTTAACTTGGAGCTTAAGAGCCATTGAACCCAAGGAGAAGAAGGCAAAGTGTAAGAAAGCTGGTAACCAGAAATGGTCTGTTGGCAGGCCACAGGTATCATTAGCTTATCTCCAGGTTGACAGAGGCCATTGACATCTGTGGGAGATTTAGAATGGTTTGATTTGTCTGGGCTTTTATTGATGTTTATTTTTCTGTTGTTTAATTCTTCTGTAATAAAGATGCATTGTATTTAAGCAGATTTTTACATCTGAACATGTGCTGAATCAGTATGGCCTGACTGTCAGTAAGCCTGAAGATGTGTTTTTGCTCTGGATCTTCTAGTGAAGGTGTTTGAAGGCCAAAGAACCACAGCGTCATAGAATCACAGAATGGGATGGGTTGGAAGGGACCTTAAAGATCATCTCATCTAGTTCCAACCTTCCTGCCACGGGCAGGGACACATTCCACAAAGACCTCACTGGTCAAAGCCCCATCTGACCTGGCCTTGAAACACTCCCAGGGAGGGGGGATCCATAATTCTGATTTCCTCTTGCCTGGTGCAGGCAGCAGTCAAAGTGCCCTTGATCCTCAGCAGGGTCTGCACGAGCTCACAGAGCCCCATATCACAGGGAAGGCTCCCTCCTGTCTCAGGGATTTTCTGTGATGATCCTAAAAGTCACTTTAGCACTGACGCTGCCTGGCTGAGACTGGCTGGCTGTTGAGAACAAGCAGCAGACTAATGACATGGCCTTGAGTCTGCATAAAAATGAGACTCCTGAACCAGTGGCAACAAGCAGAAAGCAACATTTGCCCTCGAGAACAAGGCTTGGACAGTGCCTGTATGTGCACTGCGCCCTGCAGGGACT
Organism: Zosterops lateralis; assembly: GCF_965231275.1. Lineage (NCBI taxonomy): Eukaryota > Metazoa > Chordata > Aves > Passeriformes > Zosteropidae > Zosterops > Zosterops lateralis. The sequence continues at coordinate 9,472,546 of NC_139772.1, forward strand.
CTGCAAACCTGTCATGTTATTCCCAGATGCCTGTTATGAGCAACAAATACAATTCTGGAGGAATTTTTGCTGCACATGAAAGCTCATACAGTTTGTAATTTTGAAAGTGTTGTCTTTGGGGTTTTTTGTGCTTTTGTGTTTCGATTGTTTGTTTGGTTTTGGTTTTGTGGGTGTTTTTGGTTTTGTGTTTTGTTTTGTTTTTTCCTGATACTCTCAACCCAGGTGCTATTTTATTTCTTCATTGTAAGGCTTTTTGAGTTATTCAACATTTTTTTTCCAGTGCTGTCTGTGAAATGCTTCTTGTTGGCTGAGCCAGATGATGCTGATACAGAGTGCTCATGTACCCTTGCATTTCCTTGGCTCCCAGATATTGACTGGAGATCTGTGTAATTAAAACCATGCTTCCCCACATGAATGCCTATTTGTTTGAGTAGGCCAGCAACTGCTCCTTGTTAGCGTTTCTTAAGGGTGCAAATTATCCCAATGTAGTTTGACTCAATTTATGTCGATGACCAATTATCTTGTCATCTCCTTTTTTTTATTCTGTTTCATGCCTTGAGCAGCAGAGGGCAGGGCTTGTGCAGTGCCCACCTCCCACCTGGAAGCACCTGAAATCACCCTACATGGGAGCCAGGCTCCCACAAGGATTGTGTAACTTTCCAAAGAGGTGACCTTCCTCCACTGCTCAGGTTTCTGGTATCTCAGTCCATCTGTTTGTTTGGTCCTCTTGTGCTCCTGGCTCCCTTGGAATGGCCCTGGAGAGCTGAGTTACTACCCAAGATAAAAAAGATAAGGCCAACAGTCTTGCCAATGTGGATGGAAAGGATTTGAAATCACCTTTAGAACTTTTGTATGTTAAACAAAACTCCTGTCCAGTTAGGAACACTACAAGTATTGTGCATTTTTTACAAATAAGGTACCTCATACTGGCGACAGCTTTTACAAGTATAATTGCACTGTAGTTCTATTAAATAAAATGTAATGCAAAACTTTCACTTTCCAATTACACAATAGTAATTGTGAATAATTTCAAAAAATCTCTGGCCTTTTTAATGGCTATTTCCAACTCTGAGCTTGTGCACACTACATAAACACCATCTGTAGAGAATGTAAGACAACTTCTGTTGGAGCACAGTTATACAAAAGTGTATCATAAGCTTTTCAGTGAGCATCCAGTTAAACAGCTACTGCCTGTACCTTCCAAACTACATCAATTCAGCAACTTACCTTTTGGATTCACACTCCTGCTTTATTGCAGCTAAACTTACAGACCTCCTGCCCTGTCTGTTTATTGCCAGAACATTTATGCAGATGCCCCAAATCCCTACAGCACGTCCATCCCATCCTCCCTGCTCCCTGGGCTCCATCCGGCACGTGCACCCTCACATCCTGCCCCAGCCCCTCCATGTGCAGCCTGATTATGCACCAGCAGTTGACACAGAGCAGTGGTTTCCAAATTCTTGCTGTGAAAAGCTTTTGAGGTGTTTCAGTAGAAGGCTGCTGGTTGTGAATACGAAAGCAGGGGCTTTCCCCTGTGCAGAGGCCCCTTCTTAAGTATAAAGTACAAACAATGAAAATGAAAAGCAATAAAAAAAGAAAGATCTGGGCTTTGAATGCTTCTTAGGGTCAAGCACTAAACCCTCTTTTGACAGCTACACAACCCACACTTGTTCTCCTCAAGAGAATTTGACCTCAAGTAAGGAATTGAACAAAGTGCATATTTTGTCTACAGCGGACAAATGCGTTGTTCTAAAGCAACAAACTGCAGATAAAATATACAGATAACGATAGGGGAAAAAACCCACACTACCTAAAACAAAACTCCACTATAGTTTATGCACATTTTAAAAAAAGAAAAAAAGTATTTTTTTATTTCATTGACTTTGTATTGTATGGCAGAAGCTTGTCAAAGCATTGTATTTCTCCTCTGTTATTGATTAACCAAAGTCAAATAACATTATCATTTTGCTTAATGCATTTAAAGCACAAATATTTTCCCAGATGCTCTGCACAGGCACTTTGCAGATTTCAGTGGAAGTTGTTTACATGCTGAAACATTGAGCCTGGATAGAAACACTTTGCTGTGATAGCAACACACACCCAACAGTTTTCATTTTCTCAATTCAGAAGGAAAATTGCTGTTCCTCCCTCTCCTTCAAATTCTCTTTCTCCAAGAAATATTCCTACGTCATTGGAAAAAAATTACAAGCGCACTCATAATGGCTGCATTTCTCTGTCTGTTTTCAGCTAAGCCCTGGTCCAAAGTATCCTGAAATCACTGGGATTGTTTTTACTGGCTTCATGGGCTCCTATTTAGCCCTGAGTACCTTGCAGAGCTCGTTTGAATTTTCCATAGGTGTGGGGCTCAGCGATGCTGCTGCAAGCAGAGCCTGCTGGCACTGGGAGATCTCCTGCCCCACCAGAAGCTGCAGCTCCACACCCCACGGCCATGGTATGAGAAGATGCAGTAGCCCACCATGGGCTGCTCTGCTCCCTTTGAAATGATCAGTTATACCTTGCTTTGACTTTTAACACCAATGTGACATGAAATGAGATAGGCACGGAGCCTGTGCTCACCCAAGTCCCGCTGTGCCCAGTGGCACCAGCACCCATCCCCAGTGGGAGCTGCCTGTTGTGCAGCTGAACAGGCAGGGATGCAGAATCGTGCATCAGTTCTTTTTTTTTTCTTTTGCTGATCAGCAGCTTTGAAAATGGAAAGAAATAATCAGAACAAACTCCACCTTCAGTTTAAAGCCAAGCACAGCTTCAGGAAACATCGACAGAAATGAATGTGAAAGTATCACAATTTTTGTTCAAGGATGTTTAATTTGTCCAAGCCTGCTAGCAAGTTCTGGTCATTTTCTGAAGTGAAGGATAACTTCATTTGCCTCGGGTTAAAGGAAAAAAGGAAGGGAGAAAGAGAGATTGCCCAGCCTTTACAGAAACACAAGTATCTAAACTGACATTCAGAATTACATGTATTTCACCATGGGCTCAAGATGTGCTGTAATGCACTTGTCTGCTGTAATTGACCAAAACTCTTATAGATTTATCTGCCACTATTCTATAAGGGAGAAAGTGTGTTTACACAAGGATGATAATTATCACTAGCTTCATCTATATTCTCTCAGTGCCAAGGCATGCTAAGCAGAAACCAAATCCTTTGGCAGTCCATGCAGAAAAAGCACCTAACACGTTAACCCCAAAATCCCCAAATGCATTCCTAGATTTATGTATATTTTAGACATTTGCCACATACAATTAAGTGCACCCATCTGGACATCTTTTTTAGTAAAACAAGTATGTGTTGTGTATGTGCACAATCCATTAATTTCCTTGTGACCTGCAAGAACATGGGGAACATGAAGTGGGACTGAAAGAGGAGTTCTTCAGGACATTCATTCCATAGGTGGTGAGCAGATAGGAGCAAGGTGAAAGATTTTATTTATTTTACATATATAGATATGTATACACACACATCAGGGCAGCAATGATAATCCCCTGATCAACAGTCCATAAAGCAGAATTTTCCAAAGTGAGTTCTGATTTCCAGACACTGAATATTCTTCATTTCCAAAATTAGGAAGAGGAAAGTAAGAAATGGTACAGGTACTTACTGTTCCTTTAAATGTAAAGGTCAATTCTTATGATTCCTGGAACATCAAAACCAATTCCAAGACAAAGTACCTTTAACTACCAGCAAGAAAATTGTAACACAAGGGGTTTATTATTTATGTACTTTGTGCTAATGCAATGTATATGTTTGTTATCAGTACAGTATGGGCTGTAGCACTAAAATAAACCAGCTTGCAGTAACTACACCCTTTAGGTTTCACAAATATTGCCAGCAGGTACCCTGGCACTTTGTTTGCCTGCATTTACTTCTGTTTTGTAAATACAAATATTTGGTTAAGGCATCTGCTCAGTCAAGAGCTGTGACTGCTGATCAAGGTAGAAGTTTTCAGACCTGTGCACAGTAGAATCCCTTCTAAATGACTGCAGATAAAATTCACCATCAGGTGGGTAATTCTTTACACATTTATGATGATTCAGTCATTGAACCAGCACTAAGGTTAGATACCTATACTTGAAAATGAGACCTCTGACTTGTTTGGAATAGAATTTAATAAGAGAAAATGCAGGAAAATGTAAGATTACTTTTATATTATGATTATTATTATAAATACTTGGATCTGTTTGGAAAACAAATACAATCTTTTGCAATTAGACCCCTGATCTATGAAAGCATTTCAACAACTGTGTAACAGAGCATATGAGCAGTCACTTCAATGAAATTACTACTTTTATACATGAATTATCCGCTCGTTTTAAATTATTTTCTGGATCAAAGCCTCTCTTTTACAATTAGAGCAGCAGAGTTACAATAATGTCACAACTAACCGCATCATAAAGACATTCTTGGAGAGGAAAGAGAATAAATGATACCTGGTAGAAGTGTCCATATAACTGCAGGACAAGTATAATTATCCATTCAACTTTTTAAACCTAGAGGATTAATAAAAATAAATTTCTAACTTTCTAAAGAAAACTCTCCACTACTTTGGTTTGTTTAGGGGCTGAAGATGTTAATGCTCCAAGAACTTGGACAAAACCTGCTGTTTAAAATAGCACTTCTGGTTTTTAACTGAGGTAAACAGAATTCATTCTAAATCTCCAATGTAGGCTATTGAAGTGTCACAGCAGCTCATTCAAAGCAATACATTCACTTCTCAAAGATTTTAGTATTATAATCGAAATTCTCTCCCTCTGATGCACCTGAGAAGCATTAACTTCTTGGTGACTTTAAGAACCAAATCCTTTAATACAAACCTAGCTTTTCCCACAGGCACTTGAAAATATTTAGCATTTTTTCAGTTGGATGCAATTTTCATAATAAAGTAGCTCACTTGGCTACCTGACACCACAGACAAAGACGCCGAGTGAGCAGCTCCTGCCAACTTAGAGCATGATTGCAACCCTCAGTTACATATTAAGTAGGCTTTGAAACATCCAATTGCTGTAACAATGCAAGTAATTTATGTATTATATATTATTGTTATATATTTTTTCATCATTCATAATGCATGTATTTTCTTCTGTAACATCCAGGCACAAGTCCTTCATATCCCATGTTTTCAGTCAGCCTTAATGGAGCATACAACAGTTCTTACATTTATGTACCGTTTAAATTCCACCTCTCTGACCAGTTTTAGGTTACCAAAGCAGCCTTTTGGTACTATTCTGAATGGCACTGGCCTATCCCCATGGATGCTGCTCCCTACATTTGTTTAAATGTCACTTGTAAACCTCACAGAAATGTATGGGAACGACATATATTTTTTTTCTGTGACAAAATACTCAGTCCCAGTCTACAAATCAGAAATGTTCATAGTTAACTGCATTTCTGGCAGTTTCAAGGATACAACTGTAAACCTACAGTATATTTTGTCAAATCAAACCCTACAATGATCCTGGTTTACTTCCATCCACTTAGCCCCTTAATGCAGGCTAATACTGCATGTTCTTGTGGCAGCAAACCCTAAAGTGTACCAGGAGACTCCAGTGATAGATTACATGTACATGCTGTGTCATATCCAATTAACTCAAATTGACTGTGTACTGCATTATGCTGTTAGTGCATGGAAGATCAATAAATATGGAGAAAATCCAACGAGGCGCTCTCCATTCCCATCCAATTCTAGTAGGTCTGAGACAGATCATGCTCCTATGATGTGTGTGCTGCTGCTGAAGAGGGCAGGTGGTGCATAGACACCATTCAAACTTGGCCTATTCAATCTAAACTCCTCTAACTCGCCATTCATGCATAGCAAAACACCATCTGGTCCTATTTTGCCTCCAGCAATCACAGCTGACCAAAAACGATAATAACAGCTGTTGCAAAACAAAAGCCAAACAAAGGGGGGAGGGAAAGGTTAGAATGCAGTCCAGTGCTGCAAAATACTCCATGAAGTGAGAAATGGAAAAGGAGCCATTCAAATAGGAATCCCCATTGAAAAGAGTCAGTGCAAGACTTGTGGTTAAACTTGAGATATTTAATCCGTCTGTCCTGCAAACCACAATGGTCAGGTGATAATATAAAATTGAGATTATGTTGCACAGAGGTATTTAAAGGCTTTGTTCTCCAAGTTAGAAACTAATGACCCTGTGTCAGCTAAAAATTAAACCTCCTTATGTTCTTTCATCATGTGTCAACCTGGGTTAATGTGAAAGTAGAATGTGGTTAACCGAGGTGATAAAGCATCTGAAACCTTGGGAAAAGAAGGGAGCAGTTAAATGCTTCTAAATGCTATCAAGAAAAACATTCTTAAAAACCATGCACAACACTGAAACCATACAGATTATTGCATTTTTCTTGTATAAATTGCATATCAAGCAATTTAAACTAACAGTTTTATTTATGACCTATGATAGCACAGTTATTCACTTAGACTTAGGGAACATGAACACAAACTTGCACAGTTTGAAACACAAGATGTTCTGCAATATGCTATTGTGGGTAATGCAAAATATAATTTTGTGGCAAGCAGGGGGATGCTCCAGTTTTTCAAGATTCAAATTTTGATATTTAAAATGTACAGTCCTGCTCGATGATTAATTTTCCTTTTTTTTTTTTAGCTGCAGTAATTAAAACTATTTTTCCTGGAATTGAACATCAGTAGTTCAGCAGCTCTTAATCAAATGTGATAAAACCCAGGATTTATGAAACCATTTAATGAGTGTAATAACACCTGCTTCTCGCTGCAAATAGTTGAAAACAGACTTCAGTTGTAATTAACTCTTATCACTTGTGACATTTTTCCAACGATACTTCATAGGTCTTCAAAATGACAATTATAGAACTAATACACAATTACTGTCACATGCAGTTTAGCAATTATTTCTGAAGACATTTGTCTAAAGGTTTCAAAAACAACTATAAAATGGTTTCCTTTGTTATGTAACATTGGTTAAAACTGACACACGTAAAATCTCTCCCAAGCAGCCTCTGTCGTGCCATTTCTAATGCAGACAGGCTTCCTTGCACTTGGAATAAACAGCCTCCATCCCAGGCATTATTAGATATCATGCTATGGCTATTAGGAGCATGGGTAGCTGTCAACTAACACCTATTATGAAAAGCTTCAATTTATACATGATTTTTTCTGCTCCAAGAAATCTATAAATTTATAATTAGAATCTCTTGCTGTTCAATATTTGTACATAACAGAGTACCTGAGGATGATGAAATATTGAAAGCTGAATTCATAATGAAGAAACTCACATGGTACAGTACCTCTTCCCTCAAGTCTGGCTGCAACTTTTTGGGGATCTCTATTTCATTATTTTTGGGTTGTGGTCTAAGCATGGTAGCCGCGCCTCAAACAGGATTAGGATTCTGCTCAGGCTTGACACTTGCTGTTTTTAATTTTCATTTTATCATAAGCAGTTTAAGATTGTTGCCAGTGGTAATTTGCAATTTTTATCAAGACCTCTTCATTATAGCTTCTGACAGGACAGATGCTGTAATTAATCATGCCAGACAACTGGGGATAGTGGTCAGACTGCACTCACAGCACAGACACTGCAAGCAAAGAAGGGAAACAAGAAAATAAAGGCTCTCTCCTTTCTGTTCAGAGCAAAATATATGAACAGCACTAATAACCTGAAAACACACAGGATGTTCATGTTTCCAAGACCTACCCCCTCCATCCTCCCCGCTCCATCACGTTCTACCTTAACAAGAAAATAAAAGTCAGACAGCTCAGGACCAGCCCAAGAAAAGAGCTGGAGGTTTACAGAGGGAATGCAGCATCTGCATTTACATCTGAAACTCTCAGATACAAAGAAATCCAGAGTTTGTGCTGATCTGCATTCCTAACATGACTGCAGAGAGATAGGGTCACTTCCCTGTTCCTGCAGAGCCTCAGCACAGGGCACCATGACTGTTCTGTGACTCCACCACTTGCTTTCCCTCTCTGAAGCCACAGAGAAGTTGCCCACAACTCTTCAACAGAGCACCTTGGGAACAAGAGGCTACATGAGCCATGTGTTTGCTCCCTTTCCATTGGTACCTGCTCATCCAGAATGTTTTATAAAAATCCAAAGGTGCTAAAAAAAGTCCAAGAAAGCATTTGCAGATGGAAACATTTCTGGTTTCTCTATCAAAGACTTACAGCTCATCAGTTTTACTGAAATGTGTTTATTCTATAGCAAGATAAAAGCATTTATTTTAGATAAGCAAAATACAAACAACTTAATTGCTGCTATCATAACTCATAAAAAAGTATAAAACAGCATAAAAACACAATAAGCAATGTAGCAATTAATAATTCATGTTACCAGTGTTTACATTAAAGCCTCATTTATGAAAACTTTACAACACATGATATGAAAACTTACAACTTTTAAAGAAAATATTTACATTGATTATTCAGTTGTGGAGTTTCATTTAAATATTCTACTGGTTTTACAATGTATTAATAACTTGCATTTCTCATCTTAGCTTTCTGTAATAACAGTTTTATTTAAGTGCATTTCCCTTTTAAAAATACAGTGTATTAAATCTGAAACTCATCACTTCGACACAGAATATAATATTCACATTTGTTCTGTAATTGGAATTAACGTAAGAGGGTAAATGTCAATATATATTTTCTTAAGAACTATGGCAGGTTTATTTGGAGAAATGAAGTGAAAAGTTGGATCAAACATTTAAGTCCAGTTACTTGTATTTGCTTTTCTGAAGACATTTAGGAGAGAAAAAAAAAAAAAAATAAGAGCTTTGGCAAAAATCTGTGATTTACTCTAATTTTTCATGACAAAAAATGCCATCAACTAACTCATGTAATACAAGTATGATTGTATGTAATCCAATCATAATTTTACAGGTAGTTACAACTGTGCTTTAAGGGCTTCATGAGTTCATACTGCCTTGAAGTGCATTATTCACGTTTAGAGAAAGAAGGGTTATAGCGTATAACTCTGAAAGGCCATTTTGCAGTCATAAGGTCCAGGTATTTATTAGGCCAGTTGATTCACATATTGTAGGTAAAGCTTAAATAAATTAAAAAGGCATCACATGAAAAAGAGAACAGCATTTTTTCTTTTAAACAAAATGATTTATAGTCAGCTAAAAGATGATACACAGCTACATTGTAGTTCTTTATTGCCTATCTAATAGACACTTTAGAGGATCATTTGATCTGTTATGCATCCCTGCATAACTACCATCAACAATTTACAGTTTTCAGCCAAATATGGTTTACCCCTACCCCCTCCACCGACACAAAGCCATGTTGCAAGATCATTCATCTTCAGAAAATACTGACCTGCGACAATACTTGAGTCTGTGTCTGAGATTGTATTTGTGACTGGTGCTGCTGAGGTGCTGGCTGAGGGCTCCCAATGGCAGGGATGGGAGAAGTGATCTGCGGGGCTCCTGGAGAATGCTGCTGAGGAGAAGGCTGTGACTGGTGTTGCATATGCTGCATTTGCTGCTGCTGCATCTGCTGAAGCTGTATGTGCTGCAGTTGCTGTTGCATTTGCTGTTGATTAATCTGCTGCTGAAGATGCTGCTGCTGCTGCTGCAAATGTTGCTGCATGTGGTGCTGAAAATGCTGCTGCTGCATTTGTTGTTGTATTTGCTGATGCATTTGATGCTGATGTAGCTGCTGCTGTTGCATCTGCTGCATCTGTTGCTGCTGGAGCTGCTGCATCTGGTGCTGCTGGCTTTGCATGGAGGGGCTGACTTGAGACGAGGAGGGCGTTGGCACCATGCTGGTGCCCATGGAGCTTATCAATGGAGCTGCAATGTTTGTCGGCATGTTGGGGGCAATGGTAACAGAAGCCACAATCTGGTTCATTGGCAGCCTCATGGTCAAGGGTTTTGGAGCAATTGCTCTGGAAAGGGGCTGCTGGAGAGTTTGGGGAGATGCCGAGACCGTCCCGTGTTGAGAAAGGGAACTATTCAGAATAAGAGAGGAAGACAAATTTGTGGATGCCAGTGTTTGCTGAACAGAGCGAATTGTCTGGGCCTCAGCAGATTCTGCAGCAGCCTGTGTTTGGAAGAGAAATTAATTGTCTTTTCAACGGAAAAAACATTGTTACTGTTTACATGGTAATAAAAGTAACAGCTACTCAGAGACCTTTGCCATGTTTTGCTTTCTATCAGAAAAAAAAAAAAAAAAAAATCAATCTGCAGTCTGAAAACAATCACTGATCACCAACACATTGTATCATCTCTTTATCTGCTTCCCTATATGGTACCTCCAGGTCTTACTTGAACAAAAACTAACTTGTGCCCTTGATCAATACCAGAAAGTCACAGATGTCACATACATTTTGTTTCTGAAAGAGCTAGAACAGGCCCAATATATTTAGATGCTTCTAAAAACACCCTGATCTTTGGGAGTCAGCAGCACACACTCCCCACCCCATGAGTTATCAACCAACAAGCAATTAAATTAACTGACTCTTTAGACATTTACCTGAGAATGTAATAAATTGCCTATCCCCGCCCTACCACCAGCAACCAGCTCACATGAAAAAGAAGAAATCTTCCAGCTTTCAAAGCATATGTATAATTCCTGATGTTGTATTTTTAATCATTAACTAAATTACACAGCAACTTTCCATATGATTTACTAATGCTCTGCAGTTGTACATTCAAATAAATATTCCCAGGAGTTAAGACATCATCACCCTCTCTTGCTTTCTTGTGATACAATATACTTTTGTAGTTGATCTTTATAAAATATTGTTAGATAAATAACCACCTTGGGAATGTTTTACCCATATTTTAGATGTCTATAAGCACATTTCCATTTATGACATTCAGATGTGACAGAACTACAACCTGCATAGTGCTGCCATCTAGAAAGGTAGGTTCTCAAGTAAGACAGCAGAGCTTTGTTTTCCTCACAGGTTTTATTTTAACTCAGGATCCACTAAAATACTCCATGTGGCTCACTGCCAGCTAGTGCATTTTTTAGTACTCTCCAAATTCAGAGCCACTACACATTTCTTTCCCCTCACCTGCAAGAATACTTAAGCTTTGTCACACAACAACTGCTCTCCAACTCCACACAAAGCAAGCCTGTCCTTTGAGAAGCAGCAATTGAGGAAAAACAAACCTCTGCAAACAGCTTGCAAATATTAATGTCAAAAGGTCAGTATATTTTTCATGACTGAATTTTATTTGTGTGGTGAAGTGCATTGCTTTGCCTCAGCAGCTCAAGAAAGATGTACAATTACAAAGATGTTTTCTGGTAATCATTAGTATGCCAGTAGAGAGATGAAATTATTTTTGCAGACACTAAGCAGGGTTCAAGCAGCAGCACAACATCTTGTAGAGCTGTATTAGAGAAATCCTAGGATTCTATTCTATTGTGCATAACATTCCCCCCCTTGCCCCAGATATTTCAATATCATTGGTAAAAGCTTATTTGCATTACATTGAAGGCATTATTAGGCTTACCTTAGAAACAAGGCTTGCTCTGTAGGCAGCCAGTGCCTTTAGGTATTCTTTTTTGGCAGCTTCGGTTTTTCTTTTATATACCTATTAAAAGAGACCACAATTTCACCAACTTCAACTATTAAGATGTTTTGCCACAATGCTCTCAAAATCACTTGCAAAGAAACAAAAAACAGACTGAACCTGAAAACAGTCTACTGTTGGATGTGCTTTTTCTTCCTTGAAAGTTCTAAATATTCTTGTAGGTAGTTACAGGCTTTCAGGTCTACTTGCACTACAATTTACGTTGATTATCAGGAATAACAAAAGCCTGCTATTTGACATCAGTCTGAGCTGCCAACTGATTGACAGGACTACCTATGCACTCTTTCCTTCCCCAGAAAACAGTATTTTATTGACTCCAAATAGCAGGGATGTTAGAACATTGAGTATTTCAGATGTCAAAATATATCAGCAGTAGTCTAGAACAGCAAAATACACCTGTGCATTTTTTTCCAAAGCAAATATTTGAACTACTGATAAAAAAATCTGTAGCCCTTTAAAGAAGGTGGATTAAAGAGCTTGGACTTGCCCCAAAGCCAGAATGAGAGAATCCCATTGATTTAAACAAGAACAGTTAGGCAAAAATTACTAAATCCTTATTTTCAATCATCAGTAAATTTAAATTAATCTTTAAATCATGTTCATTCCCATCTGTTAGATCAGACTATAAGTTCCTAAATGTATTTCAGAAACAAGTACCATTCATCTCTTGCCAAAAGGTGCCCTATCTGGGAATCTGTCCTCCCATGGAAGGTTCTATTAACTGTTATTGGGAACAGACAAACAAAGGGTATTTTTTAACCCACTTCAATCTGTTTGCAGCAGTTCCATGTGTAGGAAGAAGAACAACCCTCAAGGATGTACAAAACTCATCACTCTGTACCAAGTTGGAGCTGGAGATAGCATTTCACACACAACACGGTGATGAGACTCAGAGGATTGGCTTCAAAGGTTAGAAATCAACACGCTTTGTAACAAATTCATAAGGCAGATCAAAGGAAATGGTAAATATGCTGCACCTTCCTCTTTTCTAACTTATTAATAGGAAACAAGGGCTTTGAAATAGGAATCATCAAAAGATGGTTTTAAGAGGACTCTAGGACACTATAACCTGAGCTCTTCTACAAACTGCCCTTTAAAATCTAAAGAAAAATACAGTCATTTAACACTAGCTGTTGGCTCTTACGAAGAAATAATTTTTAGATGCCAGGTCTTCAGCAAGTTCAAAACTCAGTGTTGCTCTACAGAGGTAGAGTTCTACATCAGCAAGTGCCGTGGTCCACTCAGAGCAGAGGCAGGATTTTTTTACAAGGATTACTATATTACTTCTGGTGAGACAACCCTGCACCAATTTACCTGTTTTTGTTCTTCTCCTAAGCTGTCCCACATAGATGCCACTATTTTTGAAACATCTCCAAATGTAGCATTTGGGTTCTGTCCTTTAATTGCAGCTTGTGTGTCCCTGAAGAAAAGGGCATATGCTGACACTGGTTTTTGTGGCTCATTGGGGTCTTTCTTTTTCTTCTTCTTTGGAGTCTTGGGCTTCTTGCCAGAATCTGGGGCAGCTCTTTTTTCTCCCGTAGCCTAAGAAACGGTAAGAACAAGAACAGTCAATATATGCATGAAATACGTCAGATAGATTGCAAAAAATCGACAATCAGTTGTAATATTATATGGATAAAGCTATTATGTAGGCAACACTTGGGAGAGTCTTGTTGTGCAGGCTCTTCTCTCTACCAGAGTACTCAGTTTTAGGGTACTCTCATTGGATCTACTGGAACTAAATGCATGAGTAGTTACTACTCATTTCAAACATGACTCTGAGAGTCACATCTTACGAGCCTGACCTGAAAAACAACACTAATGCTGATTTGTATTAAAAAAAATTTAAGATCTAGTTCCTAGCATATTTTGAAGAGGCCATCTATGTTTTTCCATTAAGACACAATCTCAGCAGTTGAGACTCAAAAGGCAAAAGCTTGGAGGCATTTCCCAATTCCCAGGCTTAGATTGGCAACTCAAACATGGGCCAGGGGTTAGAAATCCCACCCTTCAGGCAAAAAGCAGCAGCAACTCAGCAGTTTGCTTCCACCTGCAGTTGCACTGGCTGTGCCCCCCAGGCCCCCAGTGCCCCCTGGGCAGGGCAGGTGCCGTGGGCAGCCACCCACAGCCCCTCTGTTCCCAGCAGCACACTCAGGGTTACAGCAGCTCTCCCTGTGTGTGCCTTGTGCCCTGGGCCCTCTTCTGTTGAGCTATGCACAGATTATTGCAACAAGGGGATCAAGTGGCTCTAAATATACCTCTATGATAGTAATTTACTTTGATATTTTGAGGATCCTGTACAATGAGCTTTCCACATGTATAACTTCCATCAACTTAATGAGAAAACCTTTCATGGAACAGTCTTAAACTAGGCCTTTTACATAGACTGCTATAAAAACATTTGTACTTCATTTGGTAAATATTTTTCCTTTTTTAAAAGATTTATTAAAAGGAAACTATAAGTTAACTAAAAATTCAGTTAGAAATAAGCTTATTTTACTTCTCTTTAAACACATCTGTTTTACATGACTCCAGAAAATATCAAGATGACAAAACTGCCCAAAAACTGATGCCTGAAGAGATTCAACAGATCTGAAAACCTGAGCCAAATTAGACCAAAAGAAATATACATATATATATTCTTAAGTTTATTATTATAGGGGTAGTATGGAAACTTCCTAATTAAAGATGGCTACCAACAAATTAATCATACTCCACTTTACTGTAACATTTGTATTTGACCACATTTCAGCTGAGCTGATGCTGCCACAGCCATGAAAACAGTGTGGATGTGTGAAGCTCACTCACTGCAGCACATGGAATAACTTACTCTGTTTGATTCATCTGCATCCTCTTCATTGATAGAGCTAGATGGGGAAGGAGTGGCTGATTTACTTGCAGGAGGGGAGGGAGAAGTGTGTGGCAAATTAGTGCCTCCTAAATTTAGCCCCAGCTGCGCACTCAGCTGAGACTGGTTAATGGTGGTGAGCTGAGACGGAGGCATAATTCCCGAATGAGCAGCATCAGTCATATGGACAATAGATCTCATAATCAGAGAGTGATCCTGGCGGTACTGGGACACTTGTGTGTGACTCTGATCCTAAAAGAGATGGAAATGTTGTTTAGACCTTAGCAGTTACCATACAGCAGTATCAGGTGAAGTTATTTTCACAAGCTTACAGAACCAACACTGTCAACATGCCATTTGCTTCCTTTCTTTTTAATGAATTAAATGTACATTAAATAAATTAAGTGCAGAAACAGTTATTATAACTGCCCCAGACTTCACTTTTCCTCCAGCTGGGGCTGGTTGTTTTGGTTTTTTGACTAAGAATTGCATTTCTCTATTTTTAAACATTTCTTCTCTTGATGTAGTGAAAAATACCCACCTAAACAATAGGGAAACAAGGATGACTGAGGATTCAGGAAAACATTGCAAATGAGGAGACACAAACTGTTGTCACAAAGTAAACAAAATTGTGGTGGGATGAGGAAATATATATATAGAGAGAGAGAGAGAAAAAAGCATCTTCTTTTACTGATTTTCAATAATTCTTGGTCATTACAAGTACCAGCAGTAGAAATAAACCAGCCCTGTCTGAGTGGGATTTAAAAGCTGTTTTAAACACAGAACACTGCCCTGCCAGGGCTGGAGTGCATTCACTGCAGCAGGCTGGAGAACCAGTCCAGTAATCCTAAACACTCCTAAAGATCCCTGTTGGCAAGTACCACATAAAACTGCACATTTCTATCTTTAATCCAACAATCAAACGTGTGGAAGTAGCAATCGATGTACAAATCACTGACTTTATTTTTCTTGTACTCCACGTCTCAGAAACACAAGTGCTTGCATGGTTTGGTTTCCATTGTTTCTTGAGGGCACAAACTGTGTCTCCTACATCTGCACAACATTTACCACATTTGTAAATAAAACGAAGCAAGACCCTGAAGGTAAAGTCAGCTGCAATCTGCCTATGAAAACTTTTTTTTTTTTTTTTTTTTTTTGACCACACACAGATCAATACACAATGAAGGAACATGTAAACAGAAAAGGAGATTTTTTAAAAAGTTAATAAGAGAATAAATAGCTCACAAATTGATTCAGCAACCTGATTAATCTACAGTCATTGTTTGAACAGCCAGAAACATGAGAAATAAATTAGATTTTGAAAACTCTTTCATTATTAATAAGCCACATAGCAATTAGTAGCAGGTGCAATGATCCTTAATGAAATGACACAGAACAAAACAGCAATTGTGGGAGCCCACTGGACTTCCACAACAGGGTTTGACCTTCCTGGTGCTCTCTTATTAAGTAGGGATAAGTACAAACCAGTTTTCAAAAATCTGTGCCAGCATGGAGGTAGAAGTTTAGCCCAAATGACTTTGCCTTACTTTGTCTAACTCTACCCTCAACAGAGGCAGTGGTTCTATGCTCCTGGAAGCCTTTCCTTGGCTGGGACAAGGGTGGCCATACAAAGAAGCAACACATGTGATAGAGAAGATGCACACCCTGCCTCATGTATCTTTATACACAAATACTGCAGCTCACCACTTCCCTACAGCAGTAAATCATATGAATTGTGAATTTGACATTCGTGTCTCTTTCTGCTGAAGCCTACACAGTAAAAACAAAACCTTCTTGTAGAAGCATTCCCAACACTTCTTTAGCATAAAAGTACCCGTGGAGGTGTAGCTGGGTCCAGCATGGATCAAGTTAACCTCACAAGCTCACAATCCAGATCCTGTGCACCAGAGCTCACCCTCATTTTCCCCATGCTTCCCCAGCCATTGCCAACATGGCTCATAATCCATACCCTACCAGACTGCTTTTCCTACTTCTTAAACGCTTTTAATATTTTCAGTAAAGGACTGTAGTTCCTTAGAGATGAGTGTGTGTGCCAAAAGTGGAGCACTTGATACAGAAAGATCGAAACATCAGACTTATTGGCTGAAATATCCATTTGCTTCAGGGCACCTTTCTGTGAAAATTTACTGCTGTTAACTACAGGGTCATTTTGATTGTGACTTGTATTGGCAGTGGCATCTGGAAGTCATTCAAAGTCTTTTGTGAAACGATATCACTCTCTGCCTATTACTCCAATCATTTTAGCTTACAGACATTACTTTATTGCATGAAAAAAAAAAAACCTGCTGAATTTTTTCAACAAAGCTGAAGATCATCAGAATAACCTTCTCTCATAAAAACTAACTTTCTTCATTATTGCACAGACTTGGAGGTGTTCTATCCCTAAAAGCCTTGCTTTTGTTCTCCCTTTATTGCTACACAATACAGGCCTTTCTGGCCCTTACACTGAGGCAACAAAATGTGATGACATGAGTTACAAACCATTTACTCCAAGTCTTGTCATTTCGGTTGCATCTATGATTTTATTGAGACTAAATTCTCTTGACTTGCACTGACCCAGAATCTAATTTTATACACAAGCCCATGAATTCTTAACTGTCCCTTTTTCTGATACTATTTGATGCTTGTGTGGATTTTCTGCATCCACTTACTTAATTTCAGTTTTTCTTTTCTGCATCTTTTCCTGATTTCTTTAGCTTTTTTTTTCAATCTTAAGAGCTTCAGTAAAATCTAGGAATGGCAACAACATATTTTGTAACTGACCATTTAGAACTAAACTGATAAGATTTACCATATGAAAGAAAATGTTTCGTGTAATATCCAATCCCTTATTATTCATATTATATGTGCATATGAAAACGACAAACAATATATTTCTCAGTTTAAGTTATATGGCTGATCAAAATTTTAAAAAGAAAGGAACAAGATTTTAATTTTTTGCTTTGTGGTACAGTGCTGTGGGCCTGAACAACCTATGGTACATATACAACAGCTTTCATACAAAGAAGTATAAAGCATTTTTAATGTGTGCACAGTGGTTTGGAAAGAAGGCAAGGAGGCTAGTTCATAGCAATATTAAAGTTCATGGCATTTTTCTATAGCTCCCGAGCAAACAGAAGTCTTCTAAGAAGGAAAGTAAATCAAGAAAACAAAATTTCCATCAATTATCATTACTCTTATTTTTTTCCCTGATACTATCAAAGGCCAATACCAAACTGAAAGGATCAGTAGCATTTCATTATGCTTGAGATGTTTATCAAAGAAATGTTTAACAAGGAAAATCATCCTGGATCAGAAGCACACATGGAAATATGAGTGCACTGAAGCACCCCCATGACATCCTAATTACTTTACTATATGAAAATTGAAAAGCTCACATACCCCAAAATAATCCACTGAGAATACTGAGAGAATTTTAGAGAATATCACAAGCTCTTTTACATAAACTTAACCTGAAGTAAATATCATACACGAGTATTTAAAGCATTCAAGTTTTTTGTAACATTAAGCAAAAACAAGTGATTAGTTCTGACAAAAAAAAATCATTAAATTCTCAAGCAGACAGTATCAAGTTTTGATTGAACCTGATCTGCTTTACAGCCTTAGATTGAAGTTAGGCAAAACCTGGAGATATTAAGCCAAGCAAAGCTCAGGCACTGGTTTACTCAGCATGACAATCAAACAAGGACATAATGTGTGAAACCAAAACCAAAAGAGAAATAACTTGTCTAATTCCTCTGCAGACTGAAATGGCTTTGACTCAGATCAATCTGTTGTCATCCTACCTGAGTGCTACAAACCCCTCAGGAACAGAGACATTTATTGAGGGGAACATTGGCCACCTCTCTGGGCTCCTCAGTGACAGGGGAACAGCTCTAAACAGAGCAAGGGGGGTTGGATAAGGGATTAGAGAGCAATTCTTTGATGTGAGGGTGATGTAGCCTTGGACAGAGAAGCTCAAGGCCAGGCAGGATGGAGCCCTGAGCAACCTGGTCTAGAGGAAAGTTTCCTGCCCACAGCAGGGGGGTTGGAATGAGATGATCTTTGAGGTCCCTTCCAACCCAAATAATTTTACCCTTCTATGATTCTAATGATACACTCGGATTTAAAACAGGCAAAATATAGTCCAAATTGTTTTTCCCTTCTCAAAACAACTTTGTAGTGACTGTGTAGACACACTCTCTTACACAGCTGTCACCACCCTGTTGCACACATTATAAAGACATTCAGCATTTGATTCATAGGAGGCCTCATCAAAGGAACCACAAAGATATCTGTTCATCAAACTATCCTACTCTCAACAATTCTACTCACTTTAGACAGTCATGCCATAAAAGTCATATTTAGTCCTATTGCTAAAGGACACGTCTCACAGCCTATGACAAATATATAGCTTATTTTACACTGATTTGTAAAAGGACAAGTTCTCAAATATCAATGCATCAACAGACACTGAAAAGTAAAGAATGGAGTAAGGAGTCTTTAAAAAAAGAAAAGGAAAAAAAAAAAAAAAGAAAGGAATGTTTAAACTCCCACACATTAATTTATAGAGTTTTATCAAAGGTCTTTTTCAATGTATCATGGAGTACTAAGTAAAAAAATTATATTATTAAAAGATAGTTTCCTCTTCTGTTAGCAACTCATTAAGCATCCAGTACTTAGTATAGCTTGTAATAGAGTTAGTATTTATTTTGACAGATAAATGCATCCAGCCATTACATTGAGAGATGTCCTAATTTCCACTTACTTACCCTGCATTTTAAGAATCATTTCCATACAGTAATTCTATCCCGAATTCCTACCCTGATATAATTTTAATCTCTGGGAACATTCTACAAGACATTTAAAAATATAACTAGGAAATTACTTTTCAGAACGTTTTTGAGCAATACTGCAGTCTTGATTAAAATCAATGTCTACAGCCTTCCATCATTTAAATATGCAATACCTCCAGTGAAGTTCTGGTCATGTAAGGACTGATGGAAGTGCCCCATGGAAGTGCCTGCAGGAGGATGCAGGGCTGGGATCTCACCCCAGGCTGCATGAGATAGTTTAAGGGAATTGAGAAATCTGCCAACCAAAATAACTAAGGAATAACTAAGCAAAACCCAGCATTTATGGTTATGTTCACTGTGCCCTGGTTTCAGAAGTTGACTTAAACTATTATATATTCTATTGCCTGAGGAATTCATCACTGTCAATGTAACATAAGCTGATGCAATATTTTAAAGGATGTATTTAAGTTGAAGCAAATGCACTGCAATGTAAAGAGTGAAATCCTCGGTTGTCCCTGACTGTAAATTACTCTCTTCACTTTTAGTCAAGTCAGCATATCTCTAGAAGAAATCCTCAATATTCTTTTTCTCCACAAGTAAAGCATAGATAAAAGAATCCATTAATCTAAATTTTTACAGGATTGGACTTCACTGCCAATCAAAACAAATCAAACTAACAGGATGCTTTTCTCTGTCAGAGATTAAATCCTTACTTAATAGAATACAAAACAGTTGCACTTGGTACTGCCACCACTGAAGAAGTGTCCTTCCTCTCCCCTCCACACACACCATCATCACTAATAGAGCTGTCAAACTGCAGTTATCAGGAGATCCTACAAGCAGCAGCTTTCTCTGGCAGTGAAAAACTCCCATGTTCCACTTCATGTCTCTGTAGAAAAGAAAACCCTACCTAATTTGATTCCCAAAAAAAGTGTACAAGAAACAGTACATGTCAATTAGTAAAAAAGAAAATTATGTCTTCATCTGGATCTAAGAGATAGGTTGGTGACAAGAGGTTCACACACATTCTATTGCCTGAATAACATGAAGAACATGCCATTTTTTGGTCTGTGTGTCCATCCAGTCCCTCTACTCTCTTCTGTTCACACATAAACCACAGAAGAGACATGAAAAGGAAAAAAAACAAACAAAAACAAAACCCAAAAACAATGAACATGAGGGCCCATTGATTTGTTCCTTAAAACAGAGCAACTTATGTTGGGGGTCATTGGGGGCTACTATGGGGGGTCATACAAGACAGGTATTCTCAAAATCAAGTCACTCATTTGTGGCACCACTTCTTGAGCTTGCACAGACTTGTTATATAACATACTGCATAATACACTGTGTATATATAATAGAACCTGGCAGTACAAAGTATCAGTTTTGTTCCTGCCTACCCCAGGCCTGAAATTTTGCTCCTTTGTGGTTTGTGCATAGGCACCCGGGATTTTCTGCAACAATTTTTACCACCAAGCACTTGTTTAAGGTACACACTGCAAATACCATTGATCCTTTCTTTGCACCATGACAGGGGTGGGAGGTGCCACGTGAGACCAGCAAACCACAAGTGAAAACCTCTCCTGTAGAAGCACACTCAGGGGTCAGGAAGCAGGAGCACAGCGACTCCAGGCAGTGCAGCACCACCTCAGAGATGCCATTCCAAACAGGAGGGTTCCAGGGACAGGGCCAACCACCCAGATACCTGCCACACCAACACAACTGCAGCTCCCAGGACACTCTACCTCTGCAACTTGGAGCTGTGGCCTCTGCTGCAACCAGTCATCCACAGCATGCTCAGCTGTGAATCTCTAACAAAACACTGTCTTATGTGGTGAAGAAATACACAAAGTTCACAGCAAGGTCAAAATCATACAACTACCAAATTAAGGGACAAAGATTTTTCTCTGAAATGCTTACAATTCTTTATTCAAATTCAAATTCTTAGTGGAGGTGCCCCACCACGTCTCCTGGAGTGTTTTCTCTCTGGGAACTCTGTTCTTACCCAGTTACTTTCCTGTGAGCCCACAGATTCCTCACATGATCCCCAACCCAGGCCAAAGGGGTCACACTTCTTGGTTGCCTCATTGCTATCAAGTCCTTCTGCTTTTGCAGTCAAGGACAGGCTGGTCACAGCCTTCCACCCACCTGCAGTGGCTGCTGCTGCTCTTTTAGCACCACCTAATCAACATCTTTATAATTTAATTTTTACACCATTTTGTAGAGGCACTTTAAAACAGACTCTCCACTCTCTTCCTCCCAAGCTTCTACCATACTTTAAAGCATATTGAATCACACTCCTCTTGGACAAGGCACCCAACAGCATGATCACAATACATGTGTGACTCAGATCACAGATCTGGGCTCTGATCTGATGAGTCTCTTGGCATAGGGAGCTTCTCTCCAAATTAGCAGTACAAGCTTAGGTCTGCTGTATGCAAACAGCGACAACACATTGCAAACAAATCCTGGATAGTTGAAATTAAGTCCCAGAATGTCAGATAAACGCTGTTAGCAGTTTTGTTACAACCTCCACAACGCAGGTGCTTGAGCTCCCAAATCAAAGGCAGACTTCAAAGGTTGTTATTATGCAGTGGAATGTGCATAATAAAGGAACGTGGGGAGAGAGTGTGAGGGAGCATGACAACTAACAAACATTATGAAAGGTAACAAGGAATTGCAGAGGGACAGACTCAGGTTACATGGCGTTTTCATGTTTAAAAATTGCTACAAGTGTTGGTAGCTATGTTCAGGGATATGTTTTCTTTAGGTTTTGGAGGGATTTTTTTTTCTATGAGGTTTTCTTTGTTTATTTGTTATTGGTTGCTAAAGTAAACCAGAAAAGTAGGCCTCATAATGTTTTGTATTACCAGACCCAGGTATGTTTTTCTTCCAGCTACCTGACAATATAGAGTAATTAAACACTCTAAAGAGATTTCACATTTCTTCAACACTTGCAAACTTGAAGTGGAAGTTGAGTGTTGGGTAAGCTGTCCAAGGGGAAACATGAGTAGTAACAGCAGAGAATAGCAGGAATTTCAAAGGAAGTTTTCAAATTAGCCACGAGCACGGATGACTGGACCCAACTAAGCCTTTGGCCAGGTACAGCACATCCAGACCAGCTGCAGCAGCTGCCTCATTCAGCTGGCTTATGAAAACAGCACCTGATTTGAGAGTTTAAACTCAGGAGGCAGAATAGCTTAAAGCCATGGCCTAGGCTTAACGCACAGTTGGTGTCCACAGCCATATACGTTTGAGTTCCTTCTGAGCTCAGTTCTTAGGAATATCAGAGAGCTTCCGCTCCAGTTCCTGACAGCTTTCCCAGTGAGCTATATCCTTTCCCCCAGATTCATAGGGCACCTCACAATATTTTCTGGAGCTGATGGATCTTGATTTAGGTACTATTATTATAAAATAGTCACAGTCTCTTTTCCCAGA